>NW_022437061.1:1014373-1155111 GCF_009761245.1 Sapajus apella
GTGTGTGTGTGTGTGTGTGTGTGTGTGTGTGTGTGTGTGTAGGAGGGAAGGGGAAGACAGAAAGTTAAAGAAGAAAAAGTAAAGTAACAGGCAATTCATATGTCTGCTTCCATTTAGTATTTAGTAAAGACATAACTTTACTATCTTGGAAAGTTTTCAGGCACATTGTTTAAATCCTCTTTGTCTCAGAGCAGCGGTTCTCTACTTTAGCTGCACATTAGAATTATCAAAAAATAAATACAAATTATTATTAGAATATACACTTAAGATTCCCAGGTACTTGGGAGCTTGAGGCAGGAGAATCATTTAGGCCCAAAAGTGCAAGACAAGCCTGAGCAACACAGTAAAATCCCACCTCTTTAAAACAACAACAACAAAACTAAGCCCGGGCCACGCCCTCAGATGCTATGATTTAATAGTTTTGGGTTATGGCTTGAGTATAGGGATTTTTTAATAGCTCCCCAGGTGATACTAATACCAGGTCAAGGTTAAACCACTGCTTAAAAGCATAAAATTAATAATTCCATTATGAAAGTACTAGATTATATAAAGATTAAAATAACCTATCTTGATTGAAAGGCATTTAGTCATTCTAAATGCCATTAGTTTTTGTTTGATATTCAAAAACTGCCAATTTATAAGTCACATAAAAGAATGAGAATTCTTCTTTCTCCTCCTTTCAGTTATTAAACAAATGCTTATCAAAAAACCTGTTAATTTCTCAATACTCTGCTAGGCACTAAAGAATTGGATCCCTGTATTCTTGTAAACAGTCATTCCCCTCTACCTTTCAGATGCTGCCACCTCAATCACCACTATTATTACTCTCCCCTTTCCAACAAAGGCTGAACTCAGATATCCAGAATAAATAAGTTATAGCCTTATGAATTAATCACCTGCTTAAACAGTATTGGGGGGAACATTCCTAATCTCATCACAATACTACATGTATTAGAATATAAATTTTAAAATAAATTCTAGCAAAACTGAATAAAAAGCAATACAGAGTAATATTACCTGAATTCAAGAAGGAGAAAGACATAAAAAATAAGAAAAGGCGCATTTATATAAAACGTATGCAAAAAGTATCCCAATCCAAAAAATGTAAATAAGTCAGAAAAAAAAAAATGTTTATCACACTTGACAAAGATTCACATCAATATATAAAAATTCTCCAGAAAATGAAGTCATGCTTCATTAGCAAAATGGCTAAAGTATATATATAAACTTTTTTACTATAGGGAAATTGGAAATAAAACAGTAATCCAAAAACACAAATGCACAATAAGTTATATTCCCAGGACAGAATGTTATGCAATCACCAAAATAATGATTTTCAGAAAAATCATTTTCATAAAATAGAAAAATTTTCATAAACAGAAAAAAAACTACAGGAAAAGGTAAACAGTATGTGAGCAAAAAAGAAACAAATATTTTTATATAATAGTCCCAATATATTAAAAATATGCATATATCTGCTTTTGCACAGAGAATGAACTGAAAGGAAACACATCTAAATATAACACCATTCATTTTTTCTAAAACAAGCTTTTAACTTTCTTTGAACCTTTTTGTGTTTTCCAGGTTTTCTCTGAGGTTCTGTAATTAATTATGTTTTCCATCTCATTCCTAAAGAGCTAAAAATATAGTAATGCCCATTAGAAATAACCTGAAACAGTTTATTTTAAATTGCTTTAAATGTATTCACTTTTCTAAACATAAGCTCCTTGGAGCAGTTTTCAGGATTTCTCACTGAAAATGTTTAGGTTTCCTTAAGACATACTGTGAAACATAAACATATTAGATACCGCTATACAAACACGGACGCTTTCTGGCAGTCATCTGTGGCAAAAGCATCTAAAATGGCACTGCATTGACACTGTATCTACTGAGCACATATTACACAAAATGAAACAACTTCACAACCAAACAGAAAGGGCTACAAAGACTAAGATATGGCACTTTAACAGCCATGAGAGATTTTTAATTGCAAATTTGCCACAGCACAGTAGGACTATTTTAGAATAATTTTTTCTACAAATCGGTAGAATTCAAATACAGTATGATGTGGCTTATAGGCACAACAGAGCAAATGGGAGTTGGGTAGTCATCCCACCTCTTTTCAGACAATGAACAACAGGCATAAGAGTATGACCACTGAAAAGAAACAGTGAAGTCAGTCCTACTCCTTCCCATCTTTCTGTCAAACCTAGCAGTGTTTATGAACCCCATGGCAGGAACAGAAAAAAAAAAAAAAAAGCACAGAAGTGAAGTCTCAGTTCAGGAGAAAAAGATTGGAGTTTAAAGAAACTAATGCGGCTAAAAAACATAGAGGCAGAAAAGCAGAGAGGGAGAATTGGAAAAAGAACTATTGAGGAGCTGTAAACTAAACAATTATAGAAGGTCCCACAGGGTTAGTGGAGAAATATCTAAATTCAACCAGCCAGAGAAGAAAGCTTTCACTGAACACATAGGTATTTAGTAGAAAATCCAGAAAGGCTACACATATCCGTAGGGCTATTCTAACTTTAGAGTACAGACTACTAGAAAAATGATCTAACAATGCTTCAAAACAAGCCTTAAAAGAATAAAGCTGATTTTCAAGTAACCTTACAGCCACATATAAATACTTTTTAAAACAGGACAATATAATTCAGACATTCAATAATATAATAACACAACATCCAGCATCTAATAAAAATTAGTAGACTTGCAAAGGATCAAGAAAATGTGTCTCATAATTAGGAGGGAAAAGGTAACAAATGCAGAATTAGCAAACAGTAACTTTAAGACAGTCCTTTTGCATGTGCTCAAAGATTTAAAGAAAATGTGAAATAATGACTGAAATGAAGTCTGTAAAACTAAAAGATCAAATAGAACTTCTAGAGCTAAAAAATACAGTATTTGAAATAAAAATTCACTGGCCCTGTAACAGTAAATTTAGACACTGCACAAAATAAGATCAGTGAAAATAAACATAGTAGAAATTATAATAGTGAACAGAAATAGCAAAACTATAGGCTTATCTCCTCTGGCTGGTTAGATCACGGTATTTCTCAATCAACCCTCCAGGAGCTTTTATGGTTGTTTAGTTTACAGTTTCCCAATACTTCTTTTGTCAGTTCTCCCTTTACAGTCTTCTGCCCCTAAGATTAAGCTCCCTACGTTTCTGCAAACCCTGATATTTGTGTCTTGAACTAATTGTAATAGCAAATAGCAAAACTAAATAATAAAGAGAAAAATTGCTTAAAAAAAAAAAGGTGTATAGAGGCAATGTTACTTTTAGGACAAAATCAAAATATCTAAAAATGTGTAACTGGAATTCCAGAAAGAGAGAAGGAGGAGGGTAGAAAAAACATTTAAAGAAATAATGTCTGAAAATTATCAAAATTGGATAGAAAAATATAACTTTACAAATCCAATATGTTCCACAATCTTCAAGAAAGATAAACACAAAGAAAAGTGTACCAAGGCACATAACAATAAAACTACTGAAAATCAATAGCAATATAAAACTTCTTAAAAACAGCTAAGGAGGGTAAAAACCATCATGTGTAAAGAAAGGAAGATAAGAATGACTGCTGACTTCTTATTCAAAAGAAGGAAAACCAGAAAACACAGGAAAAAGACCTTAAAAGTGCTAAAAGAAAAACAATCTTTCAACAAAGATTTCAATATGCAGTAGAAATATATTTCAAAAACAAGGGAAAATAGATAGTCTCAAACAAAATCTGAAGGAATCTGTTGCCAGCAGACAAGCACTATAAAATTTTTTTTTAAGTAATTCTTCAAGTCGATAGAAAATGATACTTAATAAAACTGGATCCACCCAAAGTAATAAAGATCACTAGAAATGGCAAAAAATGGATATCTTCTTTTTCCTCATTTAAGAAAATAATCTTTAAATAATAATAATCCATTCTGGAGATTCACAACATAGGTAGAATAAGATACATGACAATATTCAAACCAGAGACATGAGAGAAGAAATGAAACTACTGAAAGAACCTGTTGTAAAGTTCTTAATATTTTGGGGAGAGTGGTATAATACGTGACAACAACTACTAGCTAACACATACATATTACAAGCACTAAAACAATTACAAAATAACAAAAACAGGCAATACACTAATAAGGGACAAAAAAGAATACTAAAAATACTCACAAAAGACTCACAAAATATTTTTTTGTGAGTAAAAATACTCATAAAAGAAGGGCCAAACTAATCTTCAGCAAAAAGTACAAAGCCGAATGCGTCACACTACCTGATTTCAAAATATACTACAAAGCAGCCCGGGCAGGGTGGTTGATGCCTGTAATCCAAGCACTTTCAGAGGCCAAGGTGGGAGGATAGCTTAAAGCTAGTAGTTCAAGATCAGCTGGGGCAAGAGAGCAAGACACCACCTCTACAAAAAAAAATTTTTGAGAATTAAAATTTAGCCAAGTGTGATGGCACACGGCCTATAGTTCCAGCTACTCAGGTGGGTGAGGTGAGAGGATCAGTTGTGCCCAGGAGTACAAGGCTACAGTGAGCCATGGTCATGCCACTGCACTCCAGCCTGGGTGACAGACTGAGACCCTGTTTCTAAAAATAATTTTTAATAGAATAAAAAATTTAAAGCAATAATAACCAAAGATGCATGGCACTAACCTAAACACACAGGCCAATGGAACTGAATAAAGAACACAGAAATAAATCCACCCATTTTACGGTCAATTGATTTTTGACAAACAGGCCAAGAACACAGTGTGAAAAAGAACAGTAATTTCAACAAGTTGTGCTGGGAGAACTAGACAATTAAAAAAAAAAAAAAAAAAAAAAAAAAAAAAAAAGAGCAATTACATCCTATCTCACAACAAACACAAAACTCAACTCAAAATGGATTAAAGACTTAAACATAAGCACTGAAACTGCAAAACTACTAGAAGAAAATATTGGGGGAAAGCTGCATGACATTGGTGGGGCAATGAAGTTTGGGATATGACTCCAAAAGCTCAGGTAACAAAACTAAAAATTGATTAATGGTATTACATCAAGCTGACAAGCTTTTGTACAGCCAAGGAAACAATCAATAGGGTGAAGACATAAATCTATGAAATGGGGGAAAATATTTTTAAATATGTATCTGTTAAAGTGTTAGTGCCCAAAACACAGAAAAATCTTAATGGTACAAAAACAACCTGATTTTTACAAATGGGCTAAGGACCTGAATAGACATTTCTCCAAAGAAAACGTACACATGGACAAGGAATGTGGAAAAAATGCTCAACACCACTAATAATCAGGAAAATGCAAATTGAAAACACAGTGAGACACTTTAGGGGTTAGAACAGCTATGAAGAAAAAGACAAAAGGTAACAAGCATTGGTAAGGATGTGGAGAAAAGGGAACTTGTACATTGTTAGTGGGAAGGTAAATTAATATATCCACTATGGAAAACAGTATAACAGTTCCTCAAAAAATTGAAAATAGAATTACCATATGATCAAGTAATCCCACTTTTGGGTATATATTCAAAGAAAATGAAATCAGTCGTGTTGAAGAAATATCTGCACTCCCACCCATGTTCATTCACCATTGTTCACAACAGCCAAGATACAGAATAATACTGAGTATCCATCAATAGATGAATGGGTAAGAAAAATGTGGTATATATATACAACAGAACACTGGTGAAAGGAAGAAAGAAACAGAGAGAGAGACAGACAGAGGAAGGGGAGGGGAGGGAAAGAAAAGAAAGAAAAGAGAGAAAGAGAGAGACAGAGAGAGAAAGAGGGAGGGGGAGAGAGAGAGAGAAAATCAATCATGTCCTTCACAACAACATGGACAACCTAAAGAACACTGTGCTGAATGAAACAAGCCAGGCACATAAATGTAAACAATGTGTGATGTCACTTATATGTAGAATCTAAAAAAGTTGAACTCTAGAAGCAGAGTAAAATGGTGGTTACCAGGGATTGAGAGGGAAGGTGAGGGGTCAACGGAGTGGACTGGAAAGATGTTGGTCAAAGGATAGAAAATTTCAGCTAAAAAGAGGATTAAGTTCAAGAGATCTATTTACAACATGGTTACTAGAGTTGGTAACAATGTACTGTATACCTGAAAATTGCTAAGAGGGTAGACTTTTTTGTTTTTTCAAGATGGAGTTTTGCTCTTATGCCCAGGCTGGAGCGAAGTGGCACAATCTCAGCTCACTGCAACTCCTGCCTCCTGGGTTCAAGCGATTCTCCTGCCACGGCCTCCTGAGTAGCTGGAATTACAGGCACCTGCCACCATACCTGGCTAATTTTTGTATTTTTAGTAGAGATGCAGTTTTGCCATGTTGGCCAGGCTGGTCTCAAACTCCTGACCTCAGGTGACCCACCAGCCTCAGCCTCCCAAAGTGCTAGGATTACAGGTGTGAGCCACTATGCCTGGCCAAGAGAGTAGATTTTTAAATGATCTCACCACAAATAAATGTAAGTATATGAGGTAATACATATGTTAATTAGCTCTATTTTGCCACTCTACAATGTATACAAATTTCAAATATCGTGTTATACACCAAAAATATATACAATATTTGTCAATTTAAATAAAAGTAAAGTCAGATTAAAGATGTATGAAAAACAAATAAAAAACTCAACCTAATAAAAGGCATGAACAAAGGGAAAAAAGAAGCAATAACAAATGGGATAAATGGGAAATAATTAGCAAGATAGACGACTGAAACATAAAATATTACTAATTATACTAAATGAAAATGAACTAAATATACGAATTAAAGGGCAGAGACTGACAGTTTGCATAAAAAGGCAAGAGCTAGCAACATGCTGTCTACAAGGAACACACTTTAAATATAAAGACAGAGATGGGTTAAAAGAATGGAGAAAGATATACCGTGCAAACATTAGTCATAGAAATGCTGGTAGAGCTATTAATATCACATATTTTACACTTCAGACAAAAGAAGGAATATTAATAAAGCTAAAGAGAAATATTTTGAAACAATAAAAGGATTAATTCATCAAGAAGACATAATAACTCTAAATGTGTATGACTTCATGAGGAAGCTCCAAAATATATAAAGCAAAAACTGACAAATCAGGAAGAATGGGCCTCTTTACAATTATAGTTTGGACATTTCAACATTCATCTCTCAGATTTGACAAAACAAGCAGACAGAAAAATCAGTAAGGATATTTAAAAAACTTGAACATTATTAACTAGCTTAATTTAATGGACATTTATGGAACATTCAACACAACTTCAGAGAACATATTCTTTTCTAATGCCTATAAAAAATTCATTCAACAAAACAAACCATATTTTGGGGCATAAAACAAGTTTCAGTACACTTTTTAAAACTAAAATTAAAGAGTACAGAATATTCTCTGACCACACATAAGTGAATGGGAGGCCTATAATATGGCAACATATTTAGAAAGGAAATAACCAAGTTTTAAATAACCTATACAGCCTTTCCCCAAAAGAGTTCCTTATCTGAACCATAGATAGCCAAAAATAATTTAAGTGACTACTTTCTCAGTTCTCCCAAAAATGTCACGTAAATAGTACCATCATATAACACAAGCACAGGAGAGAATAGAGTGACTAATAGCCTTAGGCATTAGAAATCAATTCTCCAAGGAAACCCCAGTGAACACAGGCAGAATGAGTCAAAGAAATTCAAGAGAAATTAGACAACATTTAGAATTATATGCTAATAAAAATACAACATACCAACATTTGTGGTAAGCAGTGCATAGAGGGAAATTTATAACATTTAATACTGGTAGTAGAAAAGAAAAAAAATTACAACTAATAATCTAAGCTTCCACATAAAACTAGAAAGAGAGACAAACTCAAAAACAGGAAAAAATAAGAGCAGAAATCAATTAAACAAAAAATGAACAAAATAGGCTAGGTGCAGTGGCTCACACCTATAATCCTGGTACTTCCGGAGGCGGAGACGGGCAGATCACCTGAGGTCAGGAGTTCGAGACCAGCCTGGCCAACATGGCGAAACCCACCTCTACTTAAAAATACAAAAATTAGCTGTGCATGGTGGTGCACACCTGTAATCCCGGCTACTTAGGAGGCTGAGGCAGGAGAATCTCTTGAACCCAGGAGGTAGAGGTTGCAGTGAGCCAAGATTAAACCACTGCACTCCAACCTAGGTAAAAGAACAAGATTCTGTCTTAAAATAAAAGAACAAAATAAAAAATAATCAGTGACATAAAATGAAAATCAACTGAAAATTTACTAAATAGAGAAAATGTGAATTGCCAGTATCAAGACTGAAAGAAGAAACACTATCACAGATCCTACCATTATTTAAACAGTCTAGAACTATTATGAACAATTCTATGTCAATTAATTCAATACCACAGATTGAAATAGACAAGGTCCTTGCAAATCACAATTTATCAAATCTGACAGAGAAAATCTAAATAGCCCTATATCTATTTACTAAAGAAATTAAATGTTTAATTAAAAACCTTCACACAAACAAAACCTTGAGTGAAGACAGCTTCACTGGTCAATGCAATCGACTCAAACTTTCAGAAAACAGAAAAGAAAAATATATTCCCAATTTCTTTATGAGGCTTGCATTTCCCTTATGTAAAAAAGATCAAATATTTACAAGAAAAATAAAGATCAGTATGTTTTAAAATCCTTAGCAAGATATTAGTAAATAAAATCCTACCATATACAATAGAATTCATACATTGTGACCAAGTTGAGTTTATCCCAAGAATACAAAGATGGTTTAAAATACAAAAGTCAATTAATATAATTCACACAGTAACACAACAGTGGAAAATCACAGGATCACCTAAAAAGATGCATATTAAAGCACCTGACAAAATTCAATACCCTTTGAGATAAAAATTCTTAGCAAACTAGAAATTAAAGGGAACATCTTCAAGCAGATAAAGGAATCAAGAAAAAAACTATAGGTAACAGAATACTTAATGGTGAAAGACTGAATACTTATCTCCGTAAGATCAGAAACAAGGCAAAGAAGTCCACAGTCATCAATTCTATTTAATATCTTATGGAGGCCCTACTTAGGGCAATAAGGTAAAATATTGAAAATAAAGAATTAAAAGGCATAACCATGGGAGATGAGGGTAGATACTGACTTTATTTGTACATATGATCCAAGTAGACAGAAAATTCTAAGATCTACCAAAAATAAAAAATAATAAACCCTAGTAGAACAAAGTGAATTTAAGCAAGCCCACAAATATCCACTGTATTCCTACATACAAACAACAAATTGCAAAATAAAAAGAATTAGTAGTTACAATAATATTAGAAACACAAAACACTTAGCAACAAATTTCATGAAACATTCTTAAGGTCTGAATAGTGAAAACTATACAACAGTGTTGAGAGAAGTTAAAGAAAATGTAAATAAATGGGTGTGTGTGTGAATGTGTGACACGTTCACTGTATGGGCCAATATTATATGAACTATACAAAATACATTTCTATGTCTGATATGGCCAAGAAGCCACCAATTTGGAACTTTTGCTCTGGGCGTTCTAAATGTTACTGGAACAAACAAGACCATCAGAAAATCTAGTACTTATACTACATTATTTTTTTCAACCGAATTGCATTTTATCGGCAAATCTTCAATTTATATTCTGTAGAAACAACATGAAGACTATAGTTTAGTTTAGGAATGCTGAAAAAGTTATCTACTACATGGAGTACCTCCATTATGAGGGCCCCAAAAAATTTATTCCTCAGGTCTAAATTTCAGAAAATACGAGTTCTCCAAATCATCTCGTATACCTATGAAGCTATGGACCATGCAAATCTCAAAATTAATCAAGTTTCCAAATTTGGCTCTGGTTGCTAGTTAACTGAATCTAAGCTTAATAATTGTATATTATATACACTTTTCTGCATAATCCATTTTCCCTTGGTCTTAATTTACTAATTTTACCTTTATTTTTTTTATTTTTTTAGTATATATATTCTTATAAACTATTTCAATTCATTTTGGCGGATGAAGTGTCTTTTACATAAATATACAGATGACTTTTTTTTAACTTAAAGAGTCAAGGTCTCTAAAGAACTTACTATTTAGTCAAGCACATAATACAGACCATAAAATATTTAAATGTATATGTCTCACATTACTTTTACAGAGCAGAAAAGAGTAGGAGGTAATGAATATGAATGGATGACTAGGATGAATATGAAAGGATGATCCTACCCATAGAGAAGAGGTAGGATCTAGGTAGAACTCTGGATAATGAAGATGAAGAGGGTAGCAGGTAGACAATATGAGCAATAACAGGATATCAGGACATAATGTAAAGGCAAACAGTTGAGATTAAGTGTTGTAAAGATAAAGCTGAGTAGATAGAATAAAGTCATATAACATATAGTTTGAAGCCAAACTGAGCTTTAGTTTGATTCTTAAATGTAAAATAACATAATAAAACAGGTTATAAAGGTTTTAAAATATATAGGAGATAAATATTATCATCTCAAATTTTTGTTTAGTAGTTATTGAAGCCACTACACCTTAAGAAGTCTAATTAAATTATAGGCCAGGTGCAGTGGCTCACACCTGTAATCCTAAGCATTTTAGGAGGCTGAGGTGGGGGGATCATCTGAGGTCAGGAGTTTGAGACTAGCCTGGCCAACATGGTGAAACCCTGTCTCTACTAAAAATACAAAAATTGGCCAGACGTGGTGGCAGGCGCCTGTAATCCCAGCTACTCAGGAAGCTGAGGCAGAAGAATTACTTGAACCCAAAAGGTGGAAGTTGCAGTGAGCCAAGATTGTGCCATTGCATGCCAGCCTGGGTGACAAGAGCAATAGTTCGTCTCAAAGAAAAAAAAAGAAATCTAATTGTAAACTTTTATATGTAGAGGGGGACTTAAGAGAAACTATATGGTACAACTTAATTTTAGAGATTAAAAAACACAGGAATAAAGAAAAATTTATAGTATTTCAAATGATTTACAAAGCTTATAATCCTTAAACACCTGTTAAAATCCTGAACACCTAGATTGATTTGCGTTAATATGAATTACTTTTAGTTCATCTTTATACAATATATACATCTAACCAAAGACAAGGAGAGTCTAAACACACTCCCAAGGTGTGGGTTGGGCAGAGGGAAAGAGGATGGTGATTCCTTCACTGTACAAGAATAACTCAAAATGAAAAACCAGCATTTACTACGTTCTAAGTACGATGTTGAGTCATTGAAGATACCTACAACAAAGCTACTCACAGAAAATCAGACTATAATACTAAAAGCTTAAGACAATGAAAAAGGAAGCCCATGAAATGTCTAGAAACACTTAAAATCACCGTTGACATAATTTAGCATTCCCATTTACCTAACACTTTCTAAAAGAAATATTCTTCCATAATTCTTAAAATATTTATGAAACAAACCACCTGCCAATATATTTTTTTAAGTATATGTGTAGGCTTAATCTTAACATTCGAGGTGTCAAATGAAAGTTTTCAGAAGAAAGCATATTTCTATCTAGAGCTATCTCCCTTTATTTCATAGAGAAAATAAAAAAAAATAATAGGAGAAACTGAGATATTTTGAGAAAAACAACAAAGTATATGTACAGATGTAACACAAAATCTTAAAATGGAAAACTTTTTAATGTGTGTGAACACTTAAACCCAGCACACGTTTTTGGAAAACCTTAACTAGTTAACTAGTTATTTCCTTATGAAATATAAGAATTTAGAAGCTGAGCAGATACAATGAAGTCAAATAACATACAGTTTAAAGCCAAATTTAGCTTTAATTTCTCCAACTTGCTTAAGTACATCACACAAAATATATGTTGGTCTTATGATGACAGTGCATAAATTACAAATGCTGAACATATAACAAGGACTAGGCAAGTGGCAACAGGACAAATTCAAGGTTAGAAACAGGTAAAGATAAACACTAGTTATATGAATAAGGTCAACAAGTGAGAAGGTCTGTGTAAAATCAAAGAGTGAGGCTGGCAGCAATATCCAAACACTGAGTTAAGGACAAATATCTGGACAACGTGCAGCAAGAAAAATAAATCATGATAAAGCAGGCAGTAATACCAAAACTGACAGAAAGAGGCTATACAACAAAAGCTCAGGACAGCAAAGAATCCAGACAGCACAGAACACCAAAAACACTTTAACAATGAACCTAACACTGTTTCTCATCTCAGTTTCTCAAAATTTTAGGCTGGTGGGAAGATACAGAATTTGGGAATTAGAAAGACAGAGATATACAAATGTTACTGCCCTTTCTCTTTCCAAGTGAAAACATTATTTATTCCAAAGCTAATATCAAAAATAAATTGTTGCAAAAACATGGTACACATAAATATTGATATTTATATAAACAAAAGAAGGTATGAAGTGAATCTTAGAAGACTCAATTTTACTTCTCTACAAAGAAATTTGAATTTCAAATAAAGGAAGATATATATCTGAATCTTATTTTTCATTTTCATAGACAATATAAAATAGAACTAATCTGAGAGAAAGAACTCTTGACCAGATGAAAACCAAAGTGATACCTGTGAAAGAAGGGAAGGATGAAGTGTCTTTTCTATTTTGAGTAAAATCTTCAAAATAAAAAATATTCAAATTTGACAAATATTTCATATATGTTTCACTTGACAAAATATGAGTAATCAATTATAATTTATGAACTTATTACTAATCATTCAGTAGGGTTATAACATAATGTTTGATAAAATTCATAAATCCATTTCAATTTTAATTACTCTCTTAATATCAATATTGTTATCATTTAATATTACTCCATAAGCAAAATATTATTCTATTTCTATTAATAGCTTCTCTTTGCACTCACTACTTCATTAAAGAATCCTCAAACTCCTGACTTTCTGAAATTCTGAATGACTAATCTTGGACTGATAATTTTAAAGTAATATTCAAATTACCACTCAGATTGCTCCACAAAATTTTTCTCCTGCTCTTTAAAATTGCTGCATTGTAGTTAAAAGATAGAGTGACCAATAAAATGTGTCAGAGAGCCTAGAGAAGTTATAGTAAAGAATAATTTGAATCAAGTAGACTTGTCTAAATCTTACTTTTACTCCCTTAATGACTTTAAACTTGTGTATTGGGCAATATACTTTAAACAGCAGTTGTGCAAGTGTGGTCCATAGGATCTATGAGAATGTCCAAGACTCTCAGAGGGTCTGTGAGGTGAAAATTATTTTTCAACTACTAAGATAATTATTTGCCTGTTTCACTATGTTGACACTTGCACTGATGATACAAAAGCAATGATTGGTAAAACTGCTGGTTTCTTAACATTAATCAAGACCATGACACTAATCTGTACTAGTTAGTAGTTATATTCTTCTCTGCATGCGTTCACAATCTTGTATTAAAAAAAGAGAGAGAAAAAAAAAAAAACTCAGTTTCCTTCATGAAGCAGTAAAAAGTATCATTTTTAAAAATTTTCAATCTTAGGCCAGGTATAGTCACTCACGCCTATAATGCTAGTGCTTTGGGAGGCTGAGGCGGGAGGACTGCTTGAGGCCAGGTGTTCAAGGCCACCTGGCCAACAGAGTGAGATCTTGTCTCTATTAAAAAAAAAAAAAAAAAAAAAAGAAAGAAAAGAAAAAGAAAAAGAAATTTTCAATCTTGAGCATATGACTTTGATATTCTGTGTGACAAAACAGAAAGCACTTCTGCTACATACCAAAGTATGGTAGCTGTCTCAAGAAAAACACTTGTGCAAATTACAAATGGTAGCTCACTTTTTTTCATGGAACACCATTTTTTCTTAAGGCATACTATAATCATTCACCTGTTTGGAAGACATTTTCTCAAAAACAAATGATGTGAGCCTGTCCTTTCAGGAAAAAAAATTCAAATTATTTGCCATCAATGATAAAATTCAAGCTTTCAAGCAAAATCAGAATTTTTGAGATCTTATATCTGATATGACAGCTCCCCTGTTTTTGACTTTTCTGAGAACACTGATGTTCTCAGAAAATGTGACTTTTTTTTTTGTTTTGAGATGAAGTCTCACTCTGTCACCAGGCTGGAGTGCAGTGTTGCAATCTCAGCTCACTGCAACCTTTGCCTCTTGGGTTCAAGTGGTTCAAGTGATTCTCCTGCGTTAGCCTCCTGAGTAGCTGGAACTACAGATGCACGCCACCACGCCCAGCTAATTTTTGTATTTTTAGTAGAGATGGAGCTTCACCATGTTGGCCAGGATGGTCTTGATGTCTTGACGTCGTGATCCACCTGCCTCGGCCTCCCAAAGTGCTGAGATTACAGGCATGACCCACTGCGCCCAGCCAAAAATGAGATTTTTAAAAATATTATAGAATAAAAGAAACCAATATTTTCAAATGACCAGTGTCATAAAAATCATACATGGGTTTCATAAATTCAAAGTGCAAAATAAGCCAGTGAGTTTTACTTTAACAAAGTTTAGAAAGTTCACTGATAATTGTTTCAGATTCCAAATTGCAACTAACCTTTAAGAAACTACCACTTGTGGAGTTTAGGAGTGGCTTCAAAGAAGAATATCCATAATTATCTGAGAGGGCTATGAAAATAATTTTTCTTTTTTTATCCTCATATCAATGTGACACTAAATTTCTCTAGAGACTTCAACCAAATAATGTATCACAACAGACTATGACAGCAGATACGATGGGCATGGTGGCTGGCACCTGTATTCCCAGGTACTCATGAGGCCGAGGCAGAATGATTGCTTAGCCCGGGAGTTCAAGTGCATTATGACTGTACCTGTGGATAACCACTGCACTCCAGCCTGGGTAACGTAATGAGACCTCGTCTCTAAAATAAAAATTAATTTAAATTAATAAAGAAGATATGAAAGTCAAGTTACCTTCTCTTAAGCCAGATGTTAAAGATATTTATAAAAATGTAAAACAATGCCACTCTCTCACAGGTTTTTTCTTTTGGAAAATAGTTATTTTTTATAAAAGCATGTTAACACACAATGGTTTATTATTTTTTAAAAGTGAATAAATATGTAAATGTTTTTTAATTTTTCTTTAAACTTAAATTTTAATTCTCTTTAAACTTTAATTTCTAATATGG
Source organism: Sapajus apella (assembly GCF_009761245.1). Taxonomy (NCBI): domain Eukaryota; kingdom Metazoa; phylum Chordata; class Mammalia; order Primates; family Cebidae; genus Sapajus; species Sapajus apella. Next base: position 1,029,462 of record NW_022437061.1, read on the forward strand.
TAAATACTGATAGATAAAACTCTCAGAAACAAAAACTTTTTTCTCAATAATTTTTAACAGTGAAAATGAGACCTAAGACCAAAAGAATTTAGAGCTATTGCTCTAATAACCTCTGAGGCTCAATAGGTGGTGACAGCATAAGGATAGAAGATGAGGGTTATTATCCATTAAAAAAAAAAAAAGCTCACAGTTTAGAGTTAACTAGGTAACTAAAAGCTGTGCTAAATGTTTATGCAGATTACTTCACTTACCCCTTACACACTGTCTATGAAGTGGGTACCTACCTCCTCAAAGAATCATTCATAGGATTAAATAAAACAACACTTCTGAAGCACTTAGCACAGTCTCTCTGTGTAGATAATTTAAATACTCAATAAAGGTTAGCTAATGTGCAAATTACTATTGCCACCATAGAACTATGTGCTATCCTACTTACAAAACATATCTAACTAATTAGAGGTCTGATTCCATCCAAGACTAAATTATTAATGGGAAGTATTAATCCGACCACCCATGAAAACAGGTTATCACCTCATAGGCATTTAACATTTATGAACACCTTGGGAAAATCCTTCGGTTTGGCAAATTTGGAAGATACATACAAAACTAAACCAATGTTAACAAGAAACTTTGTAGTGATCAAGTCACTTCATATCGTATCATAATGAGATGTTATCAAGTGTCAAAACAAAGGCCCCTCACAATTCAGAACCAGTAAAGGGCCAATGTTGTTGCCTCTATAAGTAGATAATACATTACGTAGACCTTTTCTAATCAATGCTCCATAACATGCACTAAGTACCAGACTACGATGGGTCAGTGGGAGACTAGTGGCACACTGGGCAACTGTGCCTTCACTTTCAGGTAAGAGTAATACATTGATTGACATACTTCTAGTTGTACTACCTTTCCACAAGCTATTTGGAGCCTCCACATTCCACTAAAATATCACTCGTCTTTACAAGGATTAACTAACATAAGTTTATCTTATACTACTACCCAATTAATTCTCCCAAAATTGGTGTATGAAAGGAATGTTACAACTTTAGCCCCACCCTTACAAGAAAAACTGAACTTTCAAATAAGAGTATCCTCACTGCAAAATATAGAAGTTGATCATCCTTAATCTAAAAATTCAAAATCTAAAATGCTCCAAAACCAGAATTTTAAAAAAATTTTTACTTTTTTGAAGACATGCGGTCTCACTATGTTGCTTAGGCTGGTCTTGAACTCCTGGGCTCAAGCAATGCTCTCACTTCCGCTTCACAAAGTGCTGTGATTACAGGCATGAGCCACTGCACCAGGGCAAAGATCTGAAATTTTCTAAGCACTGACATAATGCCACAAGTGAAAAATTCTACATCTGACCTCATGTCAGATTAGTCAAAACTTTGTTTCTTGCATGAAACTACTAAAAAAAAAATTGCATAATTACACTCGACTATGCATATAAGGTGTATATAAAATACTGTATAAGTAAATTGGATGTGGGTCCCATCTCCCAAGTTATCTTTATGTATATGCAAGCATTCCAAAACCTGAAAAAAATCCAAAATCCAAACACTTCTGGTCTCAAACATTTCAGATAAGGAATATTCCACCTGCAGTAGGAACATGAGTGTGTGTGTGTGTGTGTGTGTGTATGTGTGTGGACTATATGTAAGTAATATGTGAATATATGTATTGTATGTATGTGTATACACATCCATATGCTGGTTTACAGATGAAAATGAGAAGCAAGGGATGTTCTTGTCAGCACCACATTCATAAATACATATAGCAAACAGATTTGCATAAAAGTGACAGGCCGGATGCGGTGGCTCAAGCCTATAATTCCAGCACTTTGGGAGGCCAAGGCAGGTGGATCACGAGGTCAAGAGATGGAGACCATCCTGGTCAACAAGGTGAAACCCCGTCTCTACTAAAAATACAAAAATTAGCTGGGCATGGTGGCGCGCGCGTGTAGTCCCAGCTACTCGGGAGGCTGAGGCAGGAGAGAATTGCTTGAACCCAGGAGACGGAGGTTGCCGTGAGCCGAGATCGGTTGCAGTGAGCCGAGATCGCGCCATTGCACTCCAGGCTGGGTAACAAGAGCGAAACTCCTTCTCAAATAAATAAATAAATAAATAAAAATAAAAGGCCGGGCGCAGTGGCTCACGCCTGTAATCCCAGCCCTTTGGGAGGCCGAGGCGGGCAGATCACGAGGTCAAGAGATCGAGCCCATTCTCGCCATGATGAAACCCCGTCTCTACTAAAAAATACAAAAATTAGCCGGGTGTAGTGGCACGCGCCTATAGTCCCAGCTACTCGGGAGGCTGAGGCGGAAGAATCGCTTGAACCCGAGATTGTGCCACTGCATTCCAGCCTGGCGACAGAGGAAGACTCTGTCTCAAAAAAAGAAAAAAAAATTGACAACCCAAAGGTGTCCAGATAAAGAAAAATAACTGCTTACTGAAAGATTCAGAAGGCATAAGAGATACCTGCTTTTTAAGGACAATGCTGAAAAGTGAGTTTCAAGCTATTCAAATGGCAACGATGAAGTAAAATACTAGTATTAAAATATGCATCCTAAATTCAAGACTGTTTAAGATACCAATGGCAGAGGCCGGGCATGTGGCTCAAGCCTGTAATCCCAGCACTTTGGGAGGCTGAGGAGGGCGGATCATCTGAGGTAAGGAGTTCATGACCAGCCTGGCCAACATGGAGAAATCCCTTCTCTACTAAAAACACAAAGATTAGCCGGGCGTGGTGGCGCATGCCTGTAACCCCGGCTACTGGGAAAGCTGAGACAAAAGAATTGCTTCAACCTGCAAGGCAGAGGTTGCAGTGAGCCAAAATCGTATCACTGCACCCCAGCCTCGGTGACAGCCAGACTCTGTCTCAAAAAAAAAAAAAAAAAAAGATACCAATGGCAGACAGTTCTTCTTCTGCTGCTGCATTTCTATCTTTGTGAGACAAAATTATAAGATTTGGCCAGGTGCAGTGGCTCATGCCTGTAATCCCAGCACTTTGGGAGGCCAAGGCAGATGAATCAAGAGGTCAAGAGATTGAGACTATCCTGGCCAAAACGGTAAAACCTGGTCTCTACTAAAAATACAAAAATTAGCTGGTCGTGATGGCACACGGCTGTAGTCTCAGCTACTTGGGAGGCTGAGGCAGGAGAATCATTTGAACCTGGGAGGCGGAGGGTGCAGTGAGCTGAGATTGTGCCACTGCACTCCAGCCTGGCAACAGAGCAAGACTCCCTCTCAAAAAAGAAAAAAAAAAAATTATAAGATTCAATCTGTCTAACATTTCTTAATTTGATTCCAAACTTTTTAATAAATGGAAAATATTACTTATATCAACTCTAATGATTTACATATTTAGCTAAACTTTTCAGTCATTAGACCAACTGAGGTCCTAGGAGTTACTCAAAAGTTTTTCTAGTGAAAAATGTCACCATGGTTACAATAAATACAGAACTTTAGAAATCTATGAAAGACTTAGTGGTATAGTATAGAAATGATGTGCATTACATATGACAATATGTTTTAAAGAATAAAAAGAAATATAGCATGTATCTGCCAAAAAAGTCTACTATGTGGAGATTTGATATTATTACCAAAAGCAATTTTTATGCTAAATAGCAAATGGATTTCCCTTGTTTGAACTAGAATTCACTATTTACCATTAGTCCACAATCCTGGCAATCAGAAGGAAATGATGCCTTCCAGGGAGACTGTTCAATTTTATTTAAAAAACAAAAACAGCTAAGATAAATACAGAGCAAGAAAAGGTTCCACAACATACCTACTCACTTTGCTTAAATACGACCCTTAATTCAGTTCCAACCTACAGGGTTCAGTCAAATCCTTAACCCACTGTCTCTATAAGACACACCATAGTGAATTGGCACTTTTACTTTATATATCACAACCTGTAACATCAAGTACAGATGAAGCTAGACATCCTGGCTTTAAATGACAAACAAGATTGGGCATGAGAGTTATTATTACACTTAACAATATAAACATTTATTTTCATAAAAATTCCTACTTTCTTAAAGCAAAGATATATCAAATACTATACACAGAACAAAGTAATCTGAACTTAATCAAAATTAAAGGATGGAAATATCTGTGAAGATTTCTTATTACTAAGACTCCTAAAACTGGTTCAATTATAAATAATAACACTAAATATACACTAATCAAGTTTCTGAAATGATCTCTCAGTTGCTGCATATTTTCATATAAAAAGCCAACTTATAAACCGCAGGTTTATATGCACAGCCCTTGGCCATGTAAATTTGGGATATAAAACTGGAAGATTTTTTTCCTCCTATTGATCATTGTAAGTATTACAATCCATTGTTACATATAATTTTACAGGAAAATCATCAAAATTCTAAAATTATAATCATGTCTCAGGAAAACATAAACAGAAAAAGAAAAGGGGTATTTATACGAGCTGTTACCCCTTTTTCTGTCATCTGTATTTAGCTACTTTCCTGGGTATTAGTTCCTTTCACAGAAGGTAGGCAGAAGGAACAGAAATACTTTGATGCCTTTGGTTTGGAGAAAAAAATTACTGTCTGGATTATTTGAATACTTAGCCAAGATACTCTATTTAATCCCTTACCTTGGACTGTTGAAAAGCAATGATGTAAGTTGGAATCCACCTTTTCTAGTTTTATTACAAATTTTAGACAATATTTTACTTAAGATTTTAAAGAGTTAAGGCCGGGCACCATGGCTCACGCCTTATAATCCCAGCACTTTGGGAGGCCGAGGCGGGTGGATCAAGAGATCGAGACCATCCTGGTCAACATGGTGAAACCCCGTCTCTACTAAAAATACAAAAATTAGCTGGGCATAGTGGTGCGCGCCTGTAGTCCCAGCTACTCAGGAGGCTGAGGCAGGAGAATTGCTTGAACCCAGGAGGCGGAGGTTGCGGTGAGCCGAGATCGCGCCACTGCACCCCCGGCTGGAAAAAAAAAAAAACCCCTTCTTTAAAAAAAAAAAAAAAAAAAGATTTTAAAGATCTAAATATTCAACTTAAATACATGTGGGCACATATAATCAACAATCACAGTTTAAAAGGTAGCCATAGTATTCTGAGAAATCATTTGTGCTATATTCACTAATGATACTGACTTTAAGTTTTCCTTTAACTTAGATTCGATAAGAGTACCTTTAAAAAGTTTATGATTCAAAAGACCAACTTACAAAGGAAAAAAAGAGACTAATGTTTGTTCAATGTAAGTAAGTATAATCTACATAAAATTCCATATGCTCAATAAATAAAATTACAAAGGTGAAAATTATGACAATGAACTTCAAGTAGCTCAATATTAAGTAGAACAATAAAATTGTCACTGTGGTATACAAATGGACTACATTATCCATTACTGGACATTTACTCAAGGAGTTGTCAGGGGTAGGGAATATATTTTTCTGGAAGGCTCACTATGTAATACATATCTGTTTACTTGCAATATGAAGTTCTTTAGAAAATGGTACATTTATCTTCAAAGTTAGCAAATTTATTCTTTGCACTTTGTATTTTTAGCATTATGTCATTATGAGTACTTACAATTTTGAATAAGGCTCTTTCATTACTAGTTAGAAAATGTTCCTGCCAAGATTGACAAATACTTAAGTCATATAATATTTTACATAAACAGGAAAAACTACTTATTTAGTATGACTGGATGTAACAGGTATATAGAAATCAAATTGATAAATTGAAAATTAGAAAAATTAAAATTGCAGCTTGTTTTAATAACTAGTAACAATGAATAAACAAGGTAATGCAAAATCTTAACATGACATTAAGCAATGTTAATGGAAATAATAAAAAGCCAGTTGTTCAGGTAGCATTTAAAAAATCTATACATAAAGCACAAAACAATGCTTAAGTAGGATTTTCCTCAGAACATAAGACTTCTAAAATCTGTTACATGCTGAAGTTTTAAATGGCTAAGAAAAACTGTCAAATAGATTTATCAAAATCTCTAAAGTACATTTCTTTAAAATCCAAACCAAAAAATTTAAAAAGCAAATTAAAATTTAACACTAGAACTTTGTAATATAATTAGGCTTGTTAAACTCAACCACTAAAAAGTCATGTGGCCACTTGTAATTACTAAACTCCCCTGACGAAAGTTTATACTACTATTTCTAAGTAGATAATTTTACCACACATTTTTAAGGAAACTCACTAATAGTAAAAAATAAAAAATAAAAGAGGAAAATAATAAAAATTAACCACAATTCAACTTAGACAACAGCTTTTCAGAAAGGGAAAAAAGAGTATGTTGGCAGGTGTCTGCAAGGAGGTAGGTAATATAACGGAATCAGTTTTCATTCTGCAGAACAACCATGAGACTTGCTGCAATGTCAGCTCCAAGCACACACTGAGGGACTCCAGAAAATACTCATTGATCATGCAGCACTTTATAATGCGCATAGGCTTTTTTCTCCTGCTAACCCCGCCTAGCTTCCCTTTGCAGCTTCTTCTCCCCAGCCCTCTCCCCACAATAAAATAATCTTCCTAAAGACGTGAAATAGTTAAATTATCTCAGCAGTCGTAAGTATCAGGAATACCACTCACTACCATAAAGCCTCTTTAACTGAATTAGACAGTTTTTATTTAATGAGGGGAAAAAAAGAAATACCCTACACAATCTCACAGATAAGAATATGATATTTAAATACCTATACCTATAAATACAAATTTCTGATAGTATTCAACACTCAATGCCAAAAGCAATTCTAGTTTCACTTTGACATGTATTTCCTTGGACTAGTTTATACTCAAATAGGATCTTATAAAATTAATACAATCATAAAAAAAGAAAATATAATTTAAAATATTCATGATTCAAATTACAGGATTTTTTAATTGACAGCTCTCTAGCATCAGTGCCTTAAATTTATGGGTTTTAAAATGTTTAATTTAATAACTTGTTTTATAATAATCAAAGTCACATGAAAAACCTAGGACCAGTGTGTACCAGCTAAATTAGGCAATCAGATTGATATAAACATGCTTAGTTTAAAGCTAAAATAACCAGCTGTTTTTAATAGTTAACTGCAGCAAAGCTTTAGGCTTAGATATGTAAATGAATTCTAAGACATATGATACTAAACCTACTCAAAGCTGCTTTGCAGACCCCACCTTCTAATGAGTTAATCTAAAGGTCACCACCAGCACAAGGCTTTTTATTAAGTCTGAGTCTCCTATTTTTCCCCAGCAAACATACAATTTATGAAACATGAAGTTTAAACAAAATAATTATAGACGTATATAGTAATCATGTGAACCAGACTGACACATTCTCACACGGAATAGGTCTGATGGTGTCTTGCTTTTATGCTCTGCCTCTTTTTGCTCTCTCCTCTATTCATCTGTAAAATAATTTCGGCAGATAAGATTTCTTTGTTCAGATTTCAACTTTCATTTCACTTACAAACCTAGCCCTACCTCAAGAATGTCTTCTAGAACATATGCTTCCATTTCAGCCGCTGTCTCCACCATGTTTTATCAAACTGCCATGTTTCTTACTGCACTATGATTAGATCATTGCCAGCAGGAACACTCCTCTGTGTCAGCAAGGGAACAGGAAATGGAATGTTCTATTACATGCCTAAAGCAGCTTAGCTGTTCACTAGCCAGGCATCTACCAAAAGAGCAGGGGGTGACTCACTGTGTATTTTTTAAAGATACAGAAGCTCTATTCCAAAGCAAACTTCTGTCAAGTAATTTCAACAGACAAAATAAAAGTCTCTTATTTTGTCACTTCAATTTTTAAAATCCCAAAATTTCAGAAAAAAACCAACCTATTTTTTAAAAAGCTATTTAACACGTCTGGCTTCCTGGTTGAACAAAAGAGGTTGAAGTGGGTTACGCAGCAATTTATCCTTAGTAAAGCCTTGCAGTGAGATTAATGGCTGTATTAAAGACGCAAAGAAGGAGGCATGATACTGCCAAGTTAGAAATTTGCTACATCAGGCAAATGTATTGTATAACATACATATTACAGTTGACTTCAGAGTATCAAAAATAATTATCCTAATGTAGATTTTTTATAGTAAATTTGTTTTTATTAACTAATCTGTTTCCAAATACCTACAAGAACCAGGTTAACATCCAACTGATTTACAATTCCTGAAGCAAGCTTTAACATTTGATATATGCATTTTCTAGCAGTGCCTTCATTTACTAACCAAAGAAATGGCCTGTTTTTTCTCTTATAATAAATACTCTAAGAGACTAAAATATTCCAGATAAATTTAGAGACACTAAATCTGGATCATCGAACAGCAAATAAAGTGAGTGACTGACAGTAGAACCAATTTATATTAAATTCATTCCTGTAATTGATCTTCCATTTAGTAAAATTTGTTAAGATTGTCAGATTTCTTCCTTATGGAATCTTGAATATAAAAAATGCACTGAAAAAGGAACAATGGGCCGGGCACAGTGGCTCACACCTGTAATCCTAGCACTCTGGGAGGCCAAGGTGGGCAGATCATTTGAGGCCAGGAGTTGGAGATCAGCCTGGCCAACATGGTGAAACCCCATCTCAACTAAAAATACAAAAATTAGCTGGGCATGTTAGAGCGTGCCTGTAATACCAGCTACTCAGGTGGCTGAGGCAGGAGAATCACGTGAACCCGGGAGGTGGAGTTGTTATTACTGCACTCTAGCCTGGGCAACAGAGTGAGACTGTGTCAAAAAACAAAAAGGAACAATGTTTTATGCTCTAAACTGAGAAAAGTGATGTGATAATGTGTATGACATTGCTGGTCTTATCTCTCAAAGTGATGTCATGTTTTAGTGGAGATTTTGGAGTACTCTTGGGCCTCAATTTATTAATCTATATAATGGGACAATATTCACTCAACTTGAAATATCAGAAACTGCTCTAAGTGCAGTCAACAGACAGATAAGGTTTCTTAACAGTTTATATCAAGATTATATCCTACAAAGTACCTCCTACAGTTTCTGATATTTAGGAGATACCCATAGTGTGCCAAGCAATATGTTTTTTTTTTTATTAACATATTTTTTAATCCTCATAACAACCCAGCTAATCTATGTCATAATTTTGTTTGAGATGGAGTCTCACTATGTCACCCAGGCTAGAGTGCAGTGGTGTGTTCTCGGCTCACTGCAACCTCCGACTCCTGGGTTCAAATGATTCTCCTGCCTCAGCCTCCTGAGTAGCTGGGATTATAGACATGTGCCACCATGCCCAGCGAATTTTTGTATTTTTAGTAGAGACAGGGTTTCACCATGTTGGCCAGGATGGTGAACTCCTGATGGCCTCAATCTTCTGATGTCGTGATCCGCCCACCTTGGCCTCCCAAAGTGTTGGGATTATAGGTGTGAGCCACCACACCTGGCCACTATGTCATAATTTTTAAAGTATGTTTTGCTTACCATATGCTATTCTAAATGCTTTTTATATGTTAACTCACTTAATTTTCACAGTCACCCTGAAGTGTTATTATCCTCCCCATTTTACATATGTGGAAATGGGACAAAAAGAGGTTAAGCAACTTGCCAAATTATTTCAAGCTAAGCTAATTAAGTTAAAGAGCTAAGATCTGAGTCTGGGCAATTTGCTCCAGCGTCCATATCCAGAATCATCAACTGTATTTCTTCCATGTGATAATTGTATTTTATGGATAAGGGAACCAAGTATCAGACAGGGCACACGGTTATACAGCAGAGTGAAATCCAGATGCAAATCCAGAACTGATTCCAAAGGCTATGTGGAATTAACGGCAAACAAATTATACTATGTTTTTTTACCTCATACCATAGCTAATGTTTACATTTAGGTATGGGTATGCCTGGCATTTGAAGCCTTCCCAAAGTAATTTCCACTGTTGTAACCTGGCTTAAACAGAAACTACAAACTGGCTTTTGTTATTTCTTGCCTTCCAGATCAATTATTTCTATGCTTCAAATAAACTGCTCCATCTTTAGACTTAAGAGAAGTCATCAACATAGTTTCCCTTTCTCAAATTTTCCTCCAGTGTTAGCAAGCAATGACAGGTTTGAGTTCAAGGAACTCATGTTGTAATACTCTCCTTTTCCACAAGCCAAGAATAGGCCTTCCACATCCTTTATCTGACAATTAATTGGGGCTCCTAAGATCCAAGTCAGTAAAACCCTTCACTCTCCACTTCTCCTCCATTCTAGGATTATGGGGTGCCTCTTAGGTGTTCTGACATTTACTGTTGTTTTTAATAATAAATATGTGATTATGCCTTTCTCACAGAATTATGGCTGTTTATCATTTATTATCTGTCTCCCTTACAGACTAGAAAAAAGCAGGCAACACTGTTGAAAGTAAGCAACACTTTATTCACCAGTGCATACCTACAGCCAGCACTCTCTGCATTCAAGAGATTCTCCTGCTTCAGCCTCCCAAGTAGCTGAGATTATAGCGCCTGCCACCAGGCCCAGCTAATTTTTTGTATTTTTAGTAGAGATGGGGTTTCACCATATTGGTCAGGCTGGTCTAGAATTTCTTACCTCGTGATTTGGCTGCCTCAGCCTCCCAAAGTGCTGGGATTATAGGTGTGAACCACCACACCCACCCAGAACAATAGTAGTAATTTCTAATGACAAAAACATTTGTTCTTTTGCTGTAGGTCACTGAAATAAGATATTAGAAGTACTGAATATAAAGAGAATCTAAATTTCAGATTTTCTGTAATTATTTGTTATATAGCAAAATAAAGTATCCCCTCTACTTCTGTTTTTTAGTTCTTTTCGTCAATATGATTACCTATGCCACCGCAGGATACCCTGGGCAAAAGGGTATAAAGAAAAATTTACATGTGTTTGTCTAAAACCTGTCATCCTAAAATAATAAGCCATCTTCCAGTTCAACCTAATTTTATTTTATTTTATTTCTTTTTCAGATGAAATCTCGCTGTGCACTGCAGCTTGGAGTGCAGTGGCGTAAACTCATCTCACTGCAACCTCCACCTCCTGGGTTCCAGTGATTCTCCTGCCTCAGCCTTCTGAGTAGCTGCGATTACACATGCCCACCACTATGCCTGGCTAATTTTTGTATTTTTAGTGGAGACGGGGTTTCACCACATTGGCCAGGCTGGTCTCGAACTCCTGACCTCAATTAATCTGCCTGCCTTGGCCTCCAAAAGTGCTAGGATTACAGGTGTGGGCCACGGCGTACAGCCTCAACCTAATTTTATAGGCAAGAAAACTGTCTTCCCATTTATCTAAAATGCACTTCAATGGCCCAAGACCTTTCATTATTTTGCCAACAGAAAAAGTATTAAAATATAAATAGCAATTAATATATTAAGTTATACAAATAAATGGAAACCAACATATAAAAAAATTTACATGAAAGAAAATATTGACTGAAAATGAGAGTCAAATATCCAAAGAGTGAAACCTCTCATAAAAAAGAAAGTAAAGTACAAAAAAGCTCAGTGAACACCTAGATTGCATGAAATAATCTTCTAAAGTTGAAAATTTTATTTAGGACCAGCACTGGTTTCCTTGAAGAAAGAAAAAGAAAAACAAAACAAAAAATATGTATAAATGTGGTGACAAGCAAGCAACCCTGTTTTGCATGACTTAACACTTCGTTGATGTTTGTTCCCTTCAGGTAAAACTTTAATAAAAAATTCCTTAGATAGGAGTTTTTTTCCCACAATTTTTTTTTTTTTTTTTTTTTTTTAATTTAGGGAATGGCGAGGCTTCAAAATCCACATATTCAAACAAAACAAGGATAGTCAACTGGTGGTAGGAAAAATTTAATGATTTTGCCCACTCACATAAACTATTAGGAAAAAAACTAAAACAGTTTTACCTCTTTTTTTTTTTTTTGGCGGGGGACGACAGAATCTTACTCTGTCTCTAGGCACCAGGCTGGAGTGCAATGGCAAAATCTCGGCTCACTGCAACCTCCGCCTCCTGGGTTCAAACAATTCTGCCTCAGCCTCCCGAGTAGCTGGGACTACAGCCGCACACCACCACACCCAGCTAATTTTTGTATTTTTAGTAGAGACGGGATTTCACCATGTTGGCCAGGATGGTCTCAATCTCTTGATACCTCTTAAAATTATTAAATTTAGTCATTATATTATAGTATCATATATTTTTCTCCTTTCTACTGTGTAAATTAGAGTTCAGCATAAGTAGGAAACCGAAGAGTGAAAGTGCCTAGACCAAGTATAAGTGAAAGATGTTAAAGACTTAAACAGAATGTAAATTAAAAGGCTAATACAATTTGGTAAGATTTCTGAAAGTCCATAAATTATTAAAACAACACATTCCCATGATTTTACCTTTTATTTCTCCTGAACTACTCATGCTATAAAACTGAGGAATCTAGATAAATGTCTAATGTAGCAAAAAATAAATAAAAAGTAATATTTTTTATTACCACTATAGTTTTATTAACTATGATTTTTATATAAAAGTAATACATGTACATGGAAAGCATTCATAGTTTAAAAGAGAAAAGTAAACCTACCTCTCACCAAACCATCCTAGGAGGTACAACCAGTTATTGTATTCTTCCAAAAATAACCTATGTATTTCAAGCACATCTTAGTATAACATTTTTAATACAGATGGATGCTATTATGCATACTGTCTGTATCCCCATTTTAATATTTAATACGGCATACTTATTTCAGATTAGTACATAAAGATCTGTCTTTGATTTCTGATAGCTGTTCAAATTTTCATTGAATTGCATCATGTATTTAACTAGCCCACTACTGACAGGCATTTACATTGTTTTTAATGTTTCACAGCATTGTATTTAAAATTTTAGTAGATGTTACCCAATTAATTGCCTTCTAAAAAAGTTGAACTAATTTATACTGAAAGTGAATGTGACTGCCTGCTTCCCTACAAATATAAAGTGTTACTGACACGTGTCTATTAAAAATCCAGATCTGTAATCAACATGAGTTTTAAATCATGTATTCAGATTTATCCTTAGTTCTTCATCATTTCTACTTTTCAAGAATCACAAATCAAAGTTACACCTCCTTTCATCTAATTTTCACCCCTATCAAAAAAAATCACATAAATTCATTCTCTGACAATTAAGAACTTCAACTGATTATTAAAAGAGAGTGAGAGAAATAAAGAAAGAGAGAGACAGAAAAAGAGAAAGAGAAAAAAAAAGAAAGGAAAAAAAACCCAACCACAATGAAGAGTCTGTATGCATACAGCTGGAGAAGAATGAGGAGTAGAATGATCTATGCTTTAAAAAAAACCTACTTCTGATAAAACACAAATTCTCTCCAATATTTAGTGGGTTCTTTAGCCTGGGAGTAAGTTTTAAAAAGATGCCTCTGCCAAAATTTAGTATTTTAAAAACCCCGAATTGTTTGGGAAGTATTTGGGTATATTCTCACTAAATAAAATACTGCTGGATACATTTATTTCTTTGCCTTCTACACTTATGTTCAAATTACTCATTTGTAAAGCATGAAATTCTAAAGTAATCCATCATATTTAAGAAATCTAATGTACAAGAATACAGAGCCACATATAAACAATTTTTATGAACACAAAGAGCAGGAAACAGTTTGAACCTCAGTTTCTTGGCATAGATTCTAGGTCTAACTTTGATGATAACAGTTTAAAATGAAAATGATTAAACCTTCACCAGAACAGTCAAAATAAGACAGTGGAACATGCTTCGAGAAATGTGGAAGAATATCTGAAGAATATATGTAAGAAAGGATTAAGTTAAGGATACATAAAATTGTAACATTATCAATAATATAATGCAATGTAATATCCAGCACTATATTCTAAATATGAGGAAGGGTAGGGAGGGTATGTACTATTTTGTAATATTTAAATAACATTTTTTTTCTTAAACAATATTTTCCTCAAGGCTCATACTATAAAAAGCCCCAGAAAAATTGTTTTGTATCATCCTCATTGGCATTTTGATCACTCACTTATACAAACACTTACTGAGTGCTTATTAGGAGGCAGGGTTTATATTACATACACTGGATATAGATGGCAAATAAAATTAGTCCACTTCTAAGAGGCTATAATCTAGAACTCAATCCTGATTCTTGACAATGTTTAATACTAAAATTTCAATGATTTTTTTCTCTAATTAGTCCCCTTCCCATTCTTCTCTAACCCAACTAATAAATGGAATCTGAAATTCAACTAAGAAAAGTACAGAAGAGAATTATATTTAGATACAAAACATTTCATCCAGATGTGTCCTATATACAGAATGAAATACAAGCATAGTCTTGTCTAACATAAGTAAAGTACTAAACAAAGTAAAAAACAAAGCAATGGTCCCTCTTTTTACATCCCCAGTAATAGCTGTGTCTGTTGGACACTTGCATTTGTTGTCTCTACCCATGGTGGGTCACACCATGAATTCATTCTTTTTCCAGTATTTCACAATAGGTTCTATGTACACAAAACTGATAAAATATTTATTGTTTACAGGTCACAATCAACCCTCCCATTTGTCTTAAATGTATATTTTCAAATAAAAACAAGTGCATTCATAATAGAAATTACTTATTTCAATATTTTTGTTTTTAAATAGGTTAAATCTATTGATGATACAGCACTTTCAGTCTTGTCAGCAACACATCCATCCTCCCCTCGAAAGCGAATCACATCTACCAACAGAAAGAAATACACATCACACACACACACACACACACACAAACACACACGCACACAATGAGGGTCTAGGGGACCTGAAGATAAAAATTTAAATTACAAGAAAAAGCTCAAATCCAAAGACAATGTTTTTGAGTCACCAGTTTCTACCACTCTGGGGGAATGAATAAATAGCTCCAAGTTAACTCCAGATAGCATCATGGGCATCGAAAATAATCAGGAAGTAAAAACTACCCAAGTAACCATGGAATCTCATTGTTATCACTGGCTCTCCTCTGGTTCCTTGATGGTCTGGGGTCCCTAACAAGCTCCAGTCAGTCTGGTCTCAAGATATCTGTTACCACTTTGCTATTTCCAGCCTAATCTATTCGTAACAAACCTTGAATGGTTTGACTGCAAGCAATTATTTAAAGATATTAACTCTTGCAATTATTTAAAGTATCAAATAACAGCCTGTGATATTATGATATATGCATTTGGTCTCTGGTCTTAGACCAGTTTCCTGGCATACACTCCTAAAATCCTTGGAATCTTCAAAGTGGTTAAGGGTCTTCCTGTATGCTAAGATTTGACTGAACACTGACAGGCCCTACGGTAGCTTCAGGATAAGGGCTGGTTAGAGAAAGACCAAGGGAAGATTAAATGGTTGGGATTTTTCAGCCCCGCCTCCATCCTCCAAAAAGGGGAGACTAAAAGTGAAATCTATCCCCAATGACCAATAGTTTAATCAATCATGCCTGTATAATAAAGTCTCCATAAAAGCCCAAAAGGACAGGGTTTGATAGGCTTCCGGAGAGCTGAACACAGTAGAAGTTACCGGAGGGTGGCATGACCAGAGAGGGCAGAATTTCCATGCCTCTTGTCCCACACCTTACCCTATGCATCTCTTCATCTGTATCCTTTGTAATAGCTTTATGAAGTGGTAAACATAAGTGTTTCCTTGAGTTCTGTGAGCCACTCAGTAAATTAATCAAACTCAAGAAAGGGATCATGAGAACCCTGATGTACAGTCAGTAGGTCAGAAGCACAGGTAAAACAACCTGGGACCTGTAACTGGCATCTGAAGTGGGAGACAAGTCGTAGAACTGGGCTCTCAATCTGTGGGATTTGACACTATCTCCAGGTAAACAGTGTCAAAATATAATTGATTTAGAGGACACCCAGCTGGTGTCTGTGACAAAAGCTCTACTTGCTTGGTGTATAAAGAAAAAACTCACACATTTCCAGTCACAGAAGTATTTTCGGTTGTGAGAATATGAGTAACTGAGTTTAATTTTCCCTCTATATCATCAGACTACCTTTCAAACTCATAACTCAATCTATTAAGAAATGTGTATTACATTAAATTGTCTCTATCTACCAATGACTAGGCCAGAAATGGCAAAATGCCCATTTTCACTACCTTATCCCAATCATAGATGGAGGATCTTTAGTTGTCTTATATAAAGAGAACCTCAGAGCATGACTGTGACATTCCAAAGTTCCCAAGGTAAATCTATAAACAGGGCTCCATCACTATCCTCATATATTCATAAACAAATAATAATCTCATACAATGTAACTGTGAACTGCCGCTCTGGTTGTCATAAGGATATCTTCACAACTACATGAAGGGTACAATTACTTTCAATTTCCCCACTAATTTCAGATACCCAGTTACTATCAAACCTCCAGTAAAAACTAATTCAGTATAAGAAAACAGAAGACATTTATTTATCAACCTTTATATATACTATAGATACTACACTAGCATGTTTCATTGAATCAAATTTAACCCACATTCACTTTTCAACCCCTCCATCACCAATTTCTTATTAGAGTCACATATTTTTATAAATCCTATATTAACTCCCATCATCTTCAAGAACATGTCCATTTCTCTCAGTGAAGGCAGTTGGTATTATTCAAAGGTTAGGTATTTCTCATAATTATTTTAAGGTAATACATTTGCACATCTTCCATTTTTCAGCATTCCAGCTTGCTGAGAAATTATTACAAGAGAGTATGTCTAGGTCTTAAAGAGTATTTTGCAATTCATACATTCAATCCCTAAATGTTTACAAGAGTTTATATTTTTTAAATCAAATCTGAAAAACTTGCTATTAGAAATCTGCTTCTCAAAAGATCATCTTCCTGATCTAAAGCAATGCTTTCAAAAAATGTTTTGTCTATGCAGAGCATAAATAGAGTGCCAACCTGATAAGCTAAAGCGCTACCAAAATAAGATTCTTTCATTCAACCAATATCTGAGAGAGACACACAATGGGTCCTGAGCAAAGACAGGAGGGCTAGATATATAAGATCAGCCACATCTTCAGAAGGAAAGAGAAAAAAGACAATTTCTATTTCCATCTTCCTTCTTCTAGTTCTTCCAGGAGACATACCCTGCCTCCAGTGTTGCTGCTCTCCTTGATCACAAGACTTTCATCTTAAGGACAAACTTAAGTTTCTAATCTTGGTCATTAGTCCATCAGAGAAAATGTCATTTTATTTAGAGGCACTGGAAGGAAGCAGGCCTCGGAATTTTCCAATTTTTTTGTACTTCCAAATTTTTCACAATAAACATTTGTTTTTTAAAAAGAGTTTCCTGTCAGAGTTCATGGAAAGGGATCAGAAATTAACACTCAAAATCGACCATGTGAGCCAGTCAACAAATAATTAGGCATCCTACATAAAAAGAGTCACATTTGTATTCTATGCAACTTTCTAATTTCCTAGAATTAATTGCTGTGTCCTCTACTTCTAAGTCAGACAATTTCCAAAACACATGTGGCCCAGGAATATATTTACTTCATAAAGAGTGGTAAAGACCACATATCTGCAATCTTTTTTTTTTTTTTTGAGACAGAGTCTCATTCTGTTGCCCAAGACAGAGTGCGGTGGTATGATCTTGACTCCCTGAAACCTCCACCTCCCAGGTTCAAGTGAGTCTCCTGCCTCAGCCTACCAAGTAGCTGGAATCACAGGCGCTCGCTGGCCACCACACCCAGCTAATTTTTGTATTTTTAGTAGAGACGGGGTTTCACTATGTTGGCCAGGCTTGTCTCAAACATTTAACCTCAAGTGATCTGCCTGCCTTGGCCTCCCAAAATGCTGAGATTACGGGTGTGAGCCACTGTGCCCAGCCTTGCAATCTTTTCAACATCATAAATGTGATGCAACCACGTAGGGTTTTTAAGAAATTCAAAGGTTACAAAGGCACAAGATGAGCCATAAGTCTTGTTACCCTCCTGCATCATGGCAAAATACATGTTATAGCATTAACAGACTTCTAGCACAGTTACCAGTTTAATGTCATTTTGCTTTCATATCTTGATTCACCAAATTTTATATGCTTGTTATCTACTGACTGTCCACTGAAGAAAGGAGCACTGGACCCTTCATTGGTTGCCCTCCATCCCCTAATTTTATAGATGTTATTTTTATTTGTAAGGCATTCTACTCCAAAACTATAATTAGGCTTATAATGTGATTAGAAAAATACTAGTCACTGAAGGAAATGCAATTTTATGTTGTTTAGACATTACTAGTTGAAGAAATGTTCATGTATTCCAGACTAATAGAACCTGAATTTCCTTCCAGCTTTCTTCAGTTCTTTTTGAAGGCCCAAGATTGCCATGGTAGCTATTTCTTCCTACTCACCCTCCCATCTCCCCCACTACCACCATATCCTCTACCTCTGGATTATTTTTTCCATTGTGCTACTGTATCTCAAATATTTTCACACAAAGTACATAGTTTTTCCAAGTATAGAAAATGCAATTGTCCTCCCATGATAAAATAATAGGGCTGGGTATAGAAAATATAGGTCAAAATCTACTGTCTCTCAAATAGTGAAGTCACTGTTCTACTGCCTTCAAGCATTCAGTATGACTACTAAAAACTTAGTTATCTGATTTTCCATATCTTTTCCCTCTCTCTCGTAACAATTTTGGGATATTCTTGTCCTTAAGAATTCTAAAATCGTAGATCTTTTTCCATTCATTTTGGTTGTTACTACATGGGTTCTTTCAATCTGAAAATTCATTGTTTTTACAGCTCAGGAAATTTTCTTCAATTATTTCTTTCATTATGCTCTCCTTCCCATGGTTCCTAATTTCTGCTTTTCAAACTCATATTTACAGATGTGAGAACTGTAATATATTTTCCATGCCTCTTTAATTTTCTTTCAAGTTTTTCCAGATTTTTTAAAATTTACATATGCAGACAGTTCCTCCTAATTCCAAAATCAACAATTCAGTCTTGATTCAGGCTAAAATTTTATTTAGCTCATCCATTAAAATTTTTCTTTATAATTTTCAAAACCTTTTCTGGTTCTATGCCCCCTTTTCAATGCAGCTTTGATTAAATATTACAACATGTTCTTAAATCTTAAATAAAATACCAATTATACTTTTCTTTGAAGTATTCTTCTGAATTACAGCTGAGGTTGGTTGTTCTTTTATTCATCTTAATCTTCTTCCATCCTCTTGATTCTCCTCAATTGTCTGATTATCCCTGTCTGTTTATATTTGCAAATGAAAGATTACTTTAGAGTATACAGAGTATAAGAGCTTTCCCTGAGGTTATTCAGGTTTGTCTTCCTAAGTGACTTCTCCTTTAAACGGAAGAACAGTTCAATTTAAGCAGGTAGGGTATATGGATATGCAGGTACCCCAGAAAGGTACCTAGATAGGAAGTCAAGTTGGCTGGAAACAGACAAAACTGGTTTTCTCCTGGGGTAGCAC
This sequence comes from Sapajus apella, assembly GCF_009761245.1. Lineage (NCBI taxonomy): Eukaryota > Metazoa > Chordata > Mammalia > Primates > Cebidae > Sapajus > Sapajus apella. The sequence goes on from NW_022437061.1 coordinate 1,048,856, forward strand.
AGTGCCTCCACTTCTCTCAGGTTCACCTCAGCAGATGTCATATTAAACTGCTGGCCTACTTTCTTAAGAGAACAATTCTGAAACTTCAGGCTTAAGAGTGGGCATCATAGTTGTTTAGGCTAGAGAAAGGGTAGAAGGGAAGTCCAACTGACCTAGCACTCTGGAAAACAAGCCTTAGGAAAATTCCTGATTATTACCCAACTGCCCACTACTACTGATTTGTGTTTGCTGACTCCAAATTTGGAGCCATTCCAAGGTTTCCTTGGGAAAACCTGAGCTTACCTCTGTTATCTTGGGTTCCAGTTTCCTCTGGGATTTTGCTGTCACTCCGATTCCATGAACTTTCTATCTTCTTCAAAATTTCTTGATCCTCTGATGGTACCTGTAGTGAACTGTTAACTGTAATTTTACTGTTCGACATGTTTTCTCCCTGACCCCTTTTGCTAATGACATCATCCCTCCTTTTTATGAGGAACATATTCACGTGCTTTAGGTATAGGTGAGCCTTCCCAGCCACCACAGGAGTGACCACATGACCTAGGTCTGGCTAGAATATCCCATTCTCATCTCCTTTGACTGACACTTTGGCTGAAAATAAAGCTGATATGGAAGGAAATACAGACCAAAATGTTGAGACAGAAACAGTTTTGCAGCCATACTAATAACACTATTTCAAGTTTACATCCATCTATGCACCTAAGTTGTAGTCTCTCGCCTCCCTCCCCACACACATCCAAGTACAAATTAAAGTTACAGAGCTAAAGAGGTCCTTTTGTGCCTCTTAAGGATAGTTTGCGTAACATAATAACATCTGTTCTTGCTTTTCAGAATTATGATTTAATTCAATCTTTGAACAACATCAGTGGGACGCTGAGAAAAAAGGAAATTAAAGGAATGTGCTAAATTCACCATTTTTTTTAAAGTTCTGTCAATAACTATAAAATAAGCCTGAAGAAATAGTTTTAAAATTTGTTAAACATACAATAAGGAAATAGCTATAAATTTTATTTAGTACATCTTATCTTTCCACCCTCAGGGTTTAAGCAGATATAAAAACCAATTATCTCTTTACTAGTTTTTTTCTAAGTCAAGATTCCAATAGTTTCAAAAAGAAAAAGAAGGAAGAAGGGAAGGTTAGTAATGATTTAGTTTTTTCTTTTGGTTTCAATAGAGACAGGGGCTCACTATGTTTCCCAGGCTGGTTTCGAACTCCTGGGCTCAGGCAATCATCCTGCCTCTGCCTCCCAAAGTACTGGGATTACAGGGATTACTGCACCCAACCGTAATTTAAAATTTTCTAGCAAATTATTATCTTTAAAAATTCTCTTATATGGCAGAAACCTCTCAAAGAAAATTCTGTAGCTATTGTTGTTATTACTGGGGACAGAGTAGCGGAAGAGGCTGGTCAATGAACTCAATGGATGAAAAACGAAATCCAGTACTCCTTTTTCAGACAGGGTTTCACTCCGTCACCCAGACTGGAGTGCAGTGGTTCCATCATTGCTCACTGTAATCTTAAATTCCTGGGCTTAAGCAATCCTCCTGCCTCAGCCTCCCAAATAGCTAGGACTACCAGTATGTGCCACCACACCCACCTAATTTTTAAATTTTTGTGGAGATGGGTTATTGCTATGTTGCCCAGGCTAGTCTCTAACTCCCAACCTCAAACAATCCTCCTGTCTTAGCCTCCCAAATGGCTGTAATTACAGGTATGAGTCACTCACTGCATCCACCCTGAAATCCAGTATTCTTGAGCTAAGGTTCTTATTGCATGGTTTACACCAAATATCTGTGCCTCAAAAACTCTATACCCCCGAAACAATTGGCAAAATGCTGTATGATGTATTTAAGTAAACGTTGGAGGAGAATAGGTCTGTATTTTTCATTATAATCTAAAGTCCATGACCTACAATCTAAAGGTAAAGAAAATCTTTACCTATAATATAAAGGTAAAGAAAACTGACCCTGACTGGGGAAAAAAAAAAGATTCCAAAATATTATATAAGAGCTAAATCCAGTAAAATGACAAAATAAGTAGTAAATACCTCCAACACAGAAGGCAATATAGTATGCTAAATAATGTAAATTACCTCCATTCTTTAGAAAAATCCTGTTAAAAAATAAATCATTAGCCCTAAGGTAGATGAAGACAACAAGGTTAGGTAGTAACTGTCCCCAAATCACATAGTATTAAAGCAGGATTCAAAAGCAAGTAATCCAACTTCATTTCAAACTCTTTCTATATCATGCTTTTTCCAGGAGAAATATTGTAAGAAAAGAAATACAAAGGCAATGGGTTATTTCAGAATTAAATGTAATTTTTGGCAAGCACAGAAGCTGTGTATTCATATGCCTGTGGTTTAATGAAATTGGAATCTGGTCCTTCTTCCTACTTGCTCTCTGATTAAGATTTTCAGACAACTTGTGCTTATGGTAGTGAGGTCAGGAAGACCTTAGTATTTGATTAAAATATATGAATCTTAACATTTTAGGTTGCATAAGCCAATGAATGGGTCCCCTGGCCAAGCAAAGCTATTCTTCTGGGATCCCTGGGATTCAAAACAAAACTGCTCATGCATAGAAGACAAAAAGCTCTAATACCAAACCTGTGTTTTTTATGTGTTAGCATAAAAGACAAAAGGATCTGGTGATTAAGCTAAAGTAGGTTAAGAACCTCCTCATATGAAAAAACATCCCACATACTAACGCACATTTACAACTTAAAGCATATTACAGGACGTCAGTCTGGCCAAGAGAAGTCAGGTACCGAGGTCCGGGTTTCAGGCAGAAAGCTAGACTGAGTGGTAGAGAGGCTCTTAAGACTGTGAAGTGGGTATGTGGCCACAGAGTAAGAAAAGAAAAGGTACAAGTGAAAGGAGTCCACAAAATGAGTTAGAGATATATTCTAAAGGTCCTGCGATTTAGAAAACAGCATGATCAAATCTTTGCTTTCACACTTTCCATTTTATCTAGAACTGTAGTATTATCTGCTGAGCCTATAGCAGAGATGCCATAGGCATATGGTTTGCTTTAACATTCCCAGAAAAGGACCTAAGAATCAGAAAAGGATTTGCATTTCTTGTAACCCTTGTCTCCCCCTCTTTATTAACAGTATGATAAAGTACTACAAATTTCTAAGGTCTCAAGGAATTTAAGAGCATATTCTATTTAAATTCTAAAAACCTAATGAATTCAGAATATAATCCAAAAAAGACCCTCTAACCCAAACAACTATTATTTGTGATCTCTTCATTACAGAATCCCAACCCCTTAACCTATCTACTATCAGCTCGGCCTAAAACAATTAACCAAAATGCACAATTAGACCTGAAAATATTTATTAGTAATCTAAAAATGCAATAAAATAATCAAATTTAATAGAATTAGAACTTTAAAAATAAGGGATTTTCCTAAATTAAAGTAAAATAGCCAAACATCTTAGTAGTCAGAATTTTCACAAGGCCCTCTATTCTTATTCATGCCTTAGTTTCAAAGCCTAATATTTATGAAAATCCTAATAGGTCACAAATATTTTCACAAACACTAGGTCACCTAACCTCTATCAAAAGAAGGTATTCACAGGCCTTTTTTATGGGAGACTTAGATATTTAGTTTTTACATGCCACACTTATTTAACAGCATGAATTAAGAGGTGTAGGAGGGTCTAAAACAGCATTCTTCCCACTTCACATTGATTTGGGTATGTTTCAGAAATAGTGAAGGGTAACATACCCATTACTCCATCTATGAAATCTATTCCATTTACTCCATCTATGAAATCTATCTCAAGATCAATCCATGAATTTCCCCAAGACAGGGGTTAGGGAGACAAGATGAAATAAAACAGAGTAGTATTAACTGGCTACATTCAGGTAAAGTCTAAGGAGGTGTTCCGTAACTCTCCTTACTCCATCATTTCTTTCTGGTTGCTCTACTTGGTGATAGGTCACTATACATAAATTTGAGTAATATGGCATTCATGCAGATCTATAAAGAAAATCTAGAAGCAAAATGAAATGGCTAGTGAACTCTACAATGCATACAAAACGTATTTCTTGAGCAATTACTAGGGAGGTCATAAAAGAATAGTAGTCAGTACAGTATGAGAGTACTGTATGAGAGTTAAGAAAGCAGACTTTCATGGGAGACTACCCGTTTATATTCCATTTCCATCATTTACTGTGACCTTGAACAAGTAACTTATTCTTTGCCTTGATTTTTTCAACTACAAAATGTAGATATTATGTACCTCTTAGAGTTGTGAAGATTAAATGGTATACAGTACAGTATAATATATATAAAGCCATTAGAATTGTGGCTGGCACATAGTAAGCACTCACTATTACTGGGGTTAAAATTATTCAGTGTGTTAGGCGTTATAAACACCTTAAGGAAAGAGGTGATACATGATCTGTCCCTTTTATGGATAATGTAGTCAACAGAAAGGGATATCCAGAAAGAATGGATATGACAGGGCTTGAAAGCTGATGTCTGACCTAGCAGATCCTATACCACTACAAAATCACTAGTTTTTAAAATATGGTGTTGACACACACAATAAAATGTCAGTTACAGAAACAGATTCCCATACCTTTGCTCTAGCAGTTTTACCTCTGGAATATATCCTACCACAGTACAGAAATAATATCAAAAACAGTCCACTGCAGTATTGTTTGTAACAGCAGAACATTGGATACAACCAAAACTTCCATAAACTGGAAAACAATTAAGTCCTGACACCTGACAAGGGAATACTCACAGCCATTTAAAGGAGTAAGATAACTATATGTGTACTTACATGAAAAGAGTCTATGACGGACTATTAATTTTTAAAAAAAGTTTCAAATGATATTTTTATAATGATCTCATTTATGCAAAACAAAATTACATAGATATATCTGTATATATGCGTGTGAAAATGCACAGAAAAAGGCATAGGATTACATACGCTTAAAATTTACAACTAGGAATATAAAACAATCTTCAACTCTTATTCTATATATTCCTCTACTGTTTAAATTTTCAGCTTACATTTACTAATGATTTAATAAAACTGGAAAAAGATAAGGCAATTTTCCTTTAAGATTCCTCCAATATAAAAAAGTTAAATGGATAAATAGAAATAAAACGTTACTCACAGTTTAACATTTGGTGCAATCTTTAGAACAGGTTTGATTTAAAGAATATTACTTCCTCAACATAATTAAATTTAATCTACATTATACCTTACACAAGCTCTTCTTTTTTAACATTTTCTGAACAGCAACTATGTAAGTTTTAAATCAGTTCTAGTTCATTTGAAATATATAAAATATACAGTGATATTTAGTTTTTTAAAGAACATGGGAAGGACAGTGCAAGAGAACTACAAAACACTCATAGTTTATAGGTCCTCCAATAATAATGTATGGAGATTTTCAAGTTCAAAGATAGCGTAAGGACATCATCAAATCAGTAAGAACACTACATTGCCTTTACCTTTATAAAAGTACTTTTTCTTCTTTACTAGAATCTGTAAGGAAGGGAAGAAGGAAAGGAAAAAAAAAAAGATGTCAAGCCTGTTTAGAGGTTAAACAATAGAAGAAGAAAAATTGCTTCAAAAGATCTCTGACTTGGCTGGGCACATGGGCTCACACCTGCAATCTCAGCACTCTGGGAGGCCAAAGCAGAAGGATCACTTGAGCCCAAAAGTTCTAGAACAACTTAGGCAACATAGAAAGACTGTCTCTACAAAAAAATAAAGTAGCTGGGCATGGTGGCAGGCCCCTGTAGTCCCACCTACATGGGACGGTGAGGTGGGAGGAACCCCTGAGCCCAGGATTTCGAGGCTGCCATTGCCCTCCAGCCTAGGCAACAGAGTGAGACCTTGTGCCTTAAAAAAATGGAATTTAAAAGAATATAACTGAACTGATTAAGTGGAAATCATCTAAAATTCCTGTAACCATAAAACCCCACATAGATGTTAGCTACTTAACAAACACAGGAAACTGCTTAGTACAAGCAACCAATTTTAGTATGCAGGACTTCAGCTCACATAAATTCAGTACTTACAAAGATGTATACACTTAAGCACATACTTGGTTTATTGCTGTATTATGGAAATACATAAAATAAAGGCAGCACTTAAAATGAGGACAGATTATAAAACAGGTAAGTCAACTAATTATTTGGAAATACAAGATTAAGTTCCTACTCCCCTCAATGAACTGTTATAAATTTGAAATAAATGAATAAAATGTAAAAGTTAAGAGACACACTAGCCAAGATGGTCCATTAACTAATGAATGGGTAAACAAAATGTGATATATACATACAATGGAATATCTAAAAGGAAAACCCGTCACATGCTACAACATAAATGAACCTAGACAACAGTATATTAACTATAATAAGACAGTCACAAAAAGACAAAATACTATGATTCCACTTATGTGAGACAGACAAATTCATAGAAGCAGAAAACAGAATGGCAGTTGCCAGGGGCTGAAAGGATAAGAAAATGTGGAATTTTTCAGTGGGTATAGAGTTTCAGTTCTGCAAGATAAAAAAGTTCTGTGAATATACTTAACACTACTGAACTATACACTTGAAAACAATACGGTAAATTTTATGTTCTGTTTTTTATTACAATTTAGATTTTTTTAAGTTATTATTTTGAAAAAGAGGTCTGTACTAAATTACTTAAGCCACTTTAAGAAATAACTAAATTATAAGAAGATCAAATAAAGCACTTTCTCTAACTCCTTTCTAACATTTCAGTGGCAAATAAGGTCAAAAACGCAACATATAAGACTAAAAGGAAAAAGGATACACATAAACTGAATCTGTAAAATGTGTATCTTAACAAAACTGATGTAAGGAAAAAAATATTTACGGTTTCTTCAAATAAATTTGAAAAACTAACATGATAATCTTCATAGAAAATATAAATTAAAATATTAATGAAACTAAATCCAACTGTTCATTAAAATAATTCATCATGCCAAGTATTCAAAACATAATTAAAATTAGGAAATCTTTTAATACAATTCACTATATGGACATATTGAAGGGGCAGAGAAAGAACTGATCATTTCAAAAGATGTCAAAAATCCATTTGATAAAATGTAGTACATTATTTATGACAAAACTTAAGTAATTTAAGAAAAAGGGATGTACCCTAAATTGATAAAAGATATCTGCATTAAACTTAGTAGTAAAATAATAGCACTCCCTTTAAAACAAGAGAAAGACAAGTATAACCTCTGTTACCACTGGCATTCAACATTTTGGGGGTGGTTCAAAACTCATGCAATAAGAAAACAAAAACAAACACAAGGGAAAAATACTGGAAATGAGAGAACAAAATAATTTACTGGAATCAATATAACAGTTGAGTCAGAAAATTCAACAGAATAAACTGAATACAAGATTTCAGTTTAGTGGCCATATACAAGATACAAATATCACAATCAATAGCTTCCTATACTCCAACAATAACTAATTAAGAAAGTATAATGGAATAAATACACCATTCATGATACCAATAAGAACTATAAAACAATCTGAAATTAATTCCAGAAGAAATGTGTAAAATCTATACAAAAACTAAAATTTTATTAAAAGATGAAAGGCCTGAAGATACACAAGTATGCCATGTTTCTCAATGGGAATATTCAGTATTATACATGTATTTCTCTCCCAAGTTAACATACATTTCAATGCATAATCTGAGAATATTTTACGGTCATTTACAAAAGATGATTCTAAAGCATGTCTGACAAGTTAAATGCACAATACCCAAAACTCTTGAGAAAGAAGTTCAATGAGTGAGAACTGCCTTCAAAGACACCAAACCATGCTAACATACTAGGCTCAATCATATGAAACCAGATTATGTGATGACTTTTGGCTTATAAAAACAATTTCACAAGGTTCAACTGAGAAATTCACTGAAATTCTTCCACCTCACTTCCACCCACAAACTTCTTTCCAAGTAGTAAGAAATAGACATAAGAGTTTACTAAATATTTAGTGATAGCAAAGCTTGGTGAAAAACCAACAGGGTTCTTTCCTATGATTCACCCCAGTGCAACTTATTCAGTTAAGGCAAAAAACTAAAAGGCAGGTAAAGGAAGAAGTGGTGTAAGGGGAGAGAGTTCCTTCCAACAATACTGGACAAAGAAGGATATCTAAGCTGAAAACTAAAGGATGAGAAAGAACAAAGAACCAGGGGAAGAACACACTAAGAAGAAAGTAAGAAGACCTTACCTAGAAAGCCTGCATGTTGCAAAAACAGGAAAGTCACTGTGGCTAGATGACAGTCAAGGAACTGGAAGGGTTGGAACAACAAGGAGCAGCCATACAAAGTTCTGTGAGCCAAGTTAGGAGTTTGGATTTTATTCTAAAAGCAATGAGAAGTCAAATAACAAATTACATTTCAGAAAGATTAGCCTAATTTACATGAAGAATGAATGCTACACGAAGAATAAATAAAGTATGGGGAGTCAACAGAAAAAGCTGGGAGATCAAATTAGGAGGCTACTATGAAATTCAAGTAAGAAAAGAGCCAGGGTTAAGGTGATAGTAGTGGAGATGGAGAGATGCAGGAAAATTCAAGACGTATTTTGGAGGTAGTCTACTAGTCTACCTTCTACACAGGGTAGTGGAACTTGTCTTAGTACTAAACAAAGCATCTTCTTCCTTAGTGACGGTGGCTGGTTCAAGAATGGACACATGACCCAAAGTAGGCCCACAAGATTATTTCAGGAACCAGCAATGACTTTTATTCTTGTTTTGGTAGTCATAAGGATAATATAATCTGAGAACGGTATCATTATGTAACATTAATTATCCCCGAATATCCACAGTCCCCTTCTTTTAGCAAAACACTACTTATCCACAAGTTTTACCTGGGTATATGGCCACTCAGCAAGAGCAAAGTCCTAGATATGTCAGTATAAGTAAAGTTCTGGTCAATGGGATATAATAGAAAATGATGTTTGCAACTCCTTGGTCAACTTCTCAAAAGGAAGTTCCCTATGTTGACCTTTCTGTTTCTTATTCCTCTAGTATTAGTTTCCTAGGGCTGTCATAACAAAATACCACAGGCTGGGTCATTTAAACAACAGACATTTATTTTCTCACAGTTCTGGAGACGGTAAGTACAAGATCTGGGTGCCTGCAGTAGCCACTAGCTAGATGTAATATTTAAATTAAAAATAAACAAATTTAAAACTCAGATCCTTAGATGCACTAGCCACATTTCAAGAGCTAAACAGCAACATGTGGCTAGTGACTGCAGTCCTGGACAGCACTGATTAAGGGATGGCATAACGGCATAGCCAAGTGCAAGACAGCAGGTACTTAGATGTGTGAATAACCTAAAGGTCTACCTCCAGAGTAGCACATAAAAGAGTAACAAACTTCTACCTTGCCTGATTTGGAATGTTTTGGAATGATCTGGAGTGTTTTGGAATCTCTTTGTTCAAATGATCTATCTTATACCTTAACTAATACAGTTAAGGAGAAGTGACATGCTGCTCTAAGAAACTCCTAAAATCTCTGATAAGGCTTAGATAAGAACAAGTAGCATGGAAACATCTCAAGCTGAAGATCTAATGACCTGTGCTATACAGTTGCAGAACATTTAGTAAAACTCTTGCCTGCAATAATTGGAAGGGCGCATCATATGCCTACTAAGTCTGTAGTTCTATAAAAAGCAGTTAGAAAAACTCAAAATATGGTGTGTGTTGGCTATTTAAAGATCACCAAGAAAGATCAATTCACCTATAAAGCAGTTTGCAAGTACAGACAGACATGGAAACAGTGCTACTAAAAAGAAGCTTTCTCGGTAGCAAACTCCAACCTACAAGAGTCCAGTAATTTGGGTCTCTCAGGGTGAAAAAGGCAGCTGCTTCTGTATTCTAAATACCAGGAAATAACTTTTGTGAGTTCAAGGGTTCTCTGCCAGGTAGTAGCAAAGATCACGCTGAGAGTGTTGCTTTTCCACCTATGATGGTTCCTTCCTAGAAAGAAGAGAGGACAGCAGACATTTTATAGCACAAATACCTTCTCTCAATTACTCAATCAAATGCTAATCTACGTACTGCTGTGAGGATATTCTGCTGATGTAATTAAAGTTCCTAATCAACTGATTTTAAGTTAGGGTGATTATCCTCAGTGAGCCTGACCTAGTCAGGAGAGCTCTTAAAAGAGGTCAGGTTCTTCTGAGCAAATGAGACTACAAACAGCAGCTGAGTGTACAGTTGTTCTCTCTTCACTGTATCTTTCCTTCCTGACTGTCTATGGAGAACAGCTTCAGCCTAAATCCATGGATTCCAACTTGCCCACAATCTTCTCTCCCACTAACTGCCTGTCTTATAGATTTCAAACTTGCTTAGTCAGTCCTCATAATCATGTAAGCTAATTCCTTGTAATAAATCTCCTAATACACAGCAATCACATATAAATCTACTTGCTCTGTTTCTCTGGTTAAACCCTTACTGATACATCATCCAAGATATTTTATGTCCTCTCGAGGTAGCCAGGAAACCTAAGGGAGGAGCCAGCCTAGCACAGAGACCAGTAAATATGAGAATCAGCAGGTTTCCAAAACTTATGGCTAAGAGATATTTTGCTATAGTTAATGTTACATGGTCCTATCTAAGAAAAACAGAACAGAAATCTATTACATTTTTGAAAGAGTTTTACCACCAAACTACATTACTGGCCTAAAAATCTTACACTTGAACTTTAAGTAACCCTATAGGCCCCTGAATCTATACCAACTCGTAGGGGGCTAAAAAGTTGTGTACTTCCTAGGGATGTCACACCCTCCAATGTCTACTATTTCAAATGTGGCTAAGGAAGATAAAAATCAAGGAAGCATTACCTAAAGAACTAAGCAAAGGAAACAGACAACAGTGAAAAGAGCATTCCTCTCAGAGGAAAATCAGTTTAACCAAGGAACTTACTCAGTAGCCAGGGAAAAGTTGTCACAACTCCTCCCCAGAAGGGTTTCATTATTAACGGACCACTGACTGTTGTGTACTTCCTATTCTTCCCTTCTCTAAAAGAGCTTTCATTATGATTATCCTATTCCTATTAACTACTATACAATGGGTTGGGTGACAAGAGGGAGATATAGTTGTTTATTGTTTTATAGATTACTGAAATTCTCTGAATTAAGAGGAAAAGCATTTTGTAGCTATCTTTCACTTTGGGCTATATGTAGTAACTGGATGGGCCTTTGAATTGATTCTCTTAAGAAAAGAAACAATTAGGTGTTAAAAGAAAGGTTTGCACAAATGGTGGGTGGCCAAAAGGGTGAGCCCAATTCTTAAAAAAAAAAAAAAAAAAGAGGTTTAGGTTGGAGCTGTAAACCTGAAAGTGACTGGTATATAGATATACAATGACACAGTAGTTCAAATCATCTAAATGAGACCAGATACAAAACAGAAAAGGGCCCAACGAGGTAAAAAATCGAAGCATGTTTGCTGTACGTGGTAGAAGGAAGCAAGATGACAAGAAAAAACAGTGAGATATAAACAGGAGAAGGTCGTATTACATGAGACAAGAGAGGATTACATTTTAAGAAGCAAGAATCAGTCAACTGCTATAGAACAAAGAAATAGACACAAGAATTAAATACTGTATCCAAAGAGAGATCCACGTATCTTTCAAAAACAAAGTACAAAAAAAATTTCTAAGAATTTTTAAATACTAGATTGAGGAAGGTCTCCAGAAGTCATAAAGAATAATATATTTTACTAAACAATAGATTTTTCTATGTTGTGAAAACGATGTCAAGAGAGAATATTGTAAAACATAATACTATGAAAGTTAATACCTATAAATATAAATACTACCAACAAATCACTAAGAAAACGATAAGACAAACCTAATAGAAAAACAGATAAGGGAGAAGCCAGGAAATTTTCAAAAGAAATCCAAATAAAAAACAAAGATTAAGAAACTTATACTCAATGTTGATAGTAATCAGAAAAATGAAAATAAAACACCATTTTTAACAGTTTTAAAACGAAGAAAATTAATCACATCTAGGAACATTCTCATATACTACTGATGCAAGTAAAACTTGAAAGTATTTACCAAATTTAACCATGCATACTCTAGCCCAGCAATTCCATTTCCAGGAATCCGTCCCAAAGAAACAGTTTCACACTCAAAAATAACTGTACAAGGATGTTCACTAATAGCAATGTGGTGAAAACAATCTAAATGTCTACCAACATAAAAGATCAAATAAATTATGAACATTTATATTATGGAATATTCATAAGTAAATGAGAATAATGTAGCAAATATTAACGTACTCTCAGTCACAACACACACACACGCACTCAGTCTCACCAAGAAACAAACATTTGATATACACCAAGCTGTTGGTAGCATTTACTCTAAAAATGGAATCAAAACACCTATGTATTGGAAAACATTTTGTAAGTATAAATACCCTTATTAGCTTGTATTTTTAAATATATAAAAATCATAATCTGAAGGCTCATTTCTTCAATTGATATATTTGAAGAAAGCTCACCAATAAAAATTTCAGCAAGCAAAATTTCTAAGTGGTAGCTCTGCTATTTGTGGTAAATTGATTACTACACACCAAGGAAAAAGAATGAAAAGACTATTTCAGGTAATGATTTATTCTGAAGACAGAATAATAGGTGATCGTTCTATTCTTTACATCTTTTTGATTTTGTCAAGTTTTCTGCAAGTATGTGTTTCTACAAATAGGTATAAATTAATGAATAATGTTTAATTATATGTAACACAATACTTAAAATCTTAAGATTTTTCATCCTACACTGTCTTATAACTCAGTCTCTCATATTTTGACATATTACTACCTGCAGCAATCCCAAGTATATAAATACAGATCTCTCCTTTCTTACTATAAAATTTTCAAGGTAAAATTGGAATGGATGACTCTTTAGTATAATCTAGTTGTCAAGGACACTCTAGAAAAATAACACATACAGACCTCATCTTAAAAACAAACAAAATATCAAAAATCACTGAGTATTCCAGGAGACACTCATAAAAGACCTAAAGTCAAAAATCAAAACAAAATTATCTCTATGATCATAAGACACACAGTTACACCAAAAACAAACATAGATGCCCCCAAAAAGTACAGGATTTATACAGGACTAAAATCATCTTCACAGTTTTATTATTAGTTTTATCTCAACAAAATTTAAATTTTATGAATCTAGAAATAATGTCTCCGTTTCTTGAAAACCTTGTAATCCCTAAGTAATTTTGCTAGGTGTTAATAATGCCTCTTAAATAAATTTAGTTCAAAGAGTATACTAATAGTGACAATTATCACTATTAGCTAACAATCATAGCTAATAAGATTAGCTAATAATCACATGGAAAACTGAATTATATCATTGTGCTAAGTCTCCACGTATGTTAAGTTATTACTAACTACAATATGTATAAATTCATTTAACTTATACATGTTTAACACATACAGCTATAATTTAAAATTTTTTTTTTCATATTCAATAGCGAGGAAATGGTTAAGATTAGACGCTGTAAACAGCCACATATAGAAGACACTCAAGAAATGTTTGTCAGGTAAAAAGAATTCACTACTACAATCCATCTATCACTAGTATGTGCTATACTAGAGGCTTTGAAACAGAACTATTTTCGTTATTAATGCCATAAAAAAAAAATAAAAGGGAAACATGGCATAGAGAAAGAAAGAGACAATAATGGGGTCAAAGGCATTTGTAACATTAACTGTAACAAACAGGAGGGCTTCCTTTTCTTGTCGGTCTTCATATTTAGGATGACAGGAAAAGAGGGAAACGGAAATAGATCCCTATGGTAACATATATTTATTCCAAATTCAAAACTAATGGAACCAACCTTTCCACAGATGCTTCCAGAACAGGTTTCAAGCAAATGTTTTTAAGCTAATTAAGAGTTGATCCATGAAGAAACCCAGACCAAGAAATAACTTTAGAACAGGTTCTTATTTCTTCACTTTTGCATTTTTCTTTTCTATTCCTTTCTTCTGTGGGGGAGGATGGAGATTTAAAAAATGAAAGGTTAAATTAGGCAAGCTAATAGTATTTTGGGGAAGATAAAAGTGGCAGGCAAAAATCCCTGCTAGAGATGCACAGCCATAGAGTAGTTCCATAAATATGACATGTCTAGAATGTACTTTCAAATAATCTCAAGAAATAAAAAAAAAAATTTATTTTCAAAGCTGAAATAGTATTATCTGGTACACATCATGATTTTCTCTATGTTGTAAGTCAGTTTGAGTCACTAGTTAATTTGAACATTAAGTAATAAGCAATAAAATTATACTTAAGTAAAATCTAGAGTCCGCCTCAATCATGGATTCCATATCTAGCTCTACAATCATTTTAAAACTATCCCTCTCCAGACCTTCTCATTTTAGTCATCATTTTCATGGTACAGCAGCCAAAAATATGTATCATTTATTTTGTGCAGATGTAGCACAGCATTATTTAAAATGAGAATTATGATTCTGATTATTGCCAATGCCTTATTTAACTTCACCCTACATTATACTAAACTTTTACCAAAAAAGCATGCTGTATTTCAGATCATTTACTCAAAACATTTTTACCCTTGACTCATGAAAACATATTTAATAGTTTTCAATTTATTCTCAATCTTGTTGCCCATTCTTATCAGGATAATTCACTTTGATTCACAAACTTTGAGATATTTCACCATATATCAAAATCGTTTATAAAGGCTGAGCACATTGGCTCAAGTCTGTAATCTCCAGCACTTTGGGAGGCCAAGGCGGGCAGATCACTTGAGCTGGGAGTTTGTGACCAGCCCAGCAAACATGGTGAAACCCCAACTCTAATAAAAATACAAAAAAATTAGCCGGGTGCAGTGGCTCACGCCTGCAACCCCAGATACTAGGGAAGCTGAAGTGAGAATCGCTTGAATCTGGGAGGCAGAGGTTTCGGTGATCCAAGATCAGCCTGGATGACCCTATCTCAAAAAAAAAATAAAAAAGATACAAAAAAATATCGTTTATAAAGAGACTAATAATGTCTCCAATAGGAATTCCTTGAGACAGAGTCTCACTGTCACCAAGGCTGGAATGCAGTAGCGCAATCTCTGCTCACTACACTCCGCCTCCTGGGTTCAAGCAATTCTCTTGCCTCAGCCTCCCAAAAAGCTGGAACTACAGACAGAAGCCACTATGCCCTGCTAATTTTTGTATTTTTAGTACTCTGATGTTTTAAATGAAAAATCTTTACATTTTTTTCTCCCCACTCTCTTTTATCTCTAGTCTCACAGAAGTAAACTTAAAAATTAACCCTAGGCTGGATGCAGTAGCTCACACCTATAATCCCACAGCATTTTGGAAACCCGCAGCAGGAGGATCACTTGAAATCAGGAGTTCAAGACCAGCCTGGGCAACCCAGTGAAACGCCATCTCTACACACACACACACAAAGTCAACCCCTTTAAAAGATCATGTAATGTTTACGAGTTTCATAGGACAGAAGGCAGTCTAAGTTATGCTTTCAACAATTAGAGCTATATTATTTGAAGTTTCATAGCATGCTTGGAAAAAATAAGTTAACATTTCCCTTTTCAATAACTGAAACCCCAAATTATAAATCATTATAAAAATGATACCTATATTGTCCCACAACTCTACATCCCTTCATGAATGAATAATAATTTTTAAAGACAAAAAAAAAAGTTAGGAAGTGAAGAATTATAAGTCAGAAAAAGTATTTTGCTTTTGGGTAAGAAGTGGAAGAGCATAACTCTACCATACCAGATAGGTAAGGTTCAAGGGACTAGAGGGATATTCATATTTATTCACCATCTTTATTCCCTAATGACTAACTTTTTTTTTTTTTTTGAAAAGATTAAAGCTGAAAAAAGTTAGGTTTTGTGTAGGAGTTGATGCCTCCTAACGATCCTAACAAAAATATAAGTGGTACCAGCAGGTACTACTTCACATACCAATAGGAAGTAAAAATTCCTTTTCACCTGTGGTCAAGTATGGAAAAATTATGGAGGTCCTCATTACATCCACATTTTTAACCCATTAAATTATCTTTATAAAATTCAGATAAACTACTGTCATAAATACAACTACACTGACTCAAGGACCTAAAAATTGTTTTCCTAATCAACTCTATGGCATAATCAGGAAACAGCAGAAGCAGTCTATAGTCCAGTGAATCTCTGGGAGTCAAAATGTGCTACTTTGATAATTGTTAAACACTGAAAACTTTTACAATACTACAACTAAGTTGATGAGGTTAAAAATGACTAAACTAAAAATAAGGGTTCAATTAAAACATCCCACAGGGATTCACTGTAAATAATAGCTGCAACCAAGTTCTGTTACCTCAAGACTTAAGGTCCCAAAAATTTCCCAGAGTAAGTGGCCCATCAAGAAATATTTATAAGTAATTCTTACTACAGATAAGGGACTTCATGAGAACCTAGTGTAAAGTAGGAGATATAAAGATGAGCAAGACAAGGCTTTTGCTTTCAGATCTGATAGACAACACCACACACTGTAAACTGCTTCATTAATTAAAGCACAAAACATGAAGATGTAAGGGAAAAGAAAGCAGGCATAGAGCTAGTTTACCAGAATGATGAGATCAACCTTGGACCTACTACTTTACAAATAGGCCTCCTTTCTTACCACATTATCTTGTTAGTTAGACGCAGTTTCCAAACTCTTAATAATCCAAATAAATGGCCAAATTCCCCTCTAAATCTGCAGCGAGAATGTTTCAAAGTACCCAAGTAGAAGGGAGAGGAGAGGATCACAGACCTCTTTGAGGATCTAATGAAAATTCTGCACATATACTATGGGGCTAGGGCAGAAAGGAAGGAAAAAAAAGCCTTAAAAGCAACTTCAACAAAATCTTGTGTTTAATATCAGGAGATTCACAGCCTATCCAGACCCCAAGTTAACAATCTCTATTTAAAAGAAATTTTTTTTTTCAAATGAATAAGGAAATATTACCTTGAAAAGTATTTTGAAAGGCAGGAAAGTAGTAATAAATTGCCTCTAGAAAGGGTGGTTTTTCACTACAAAGTTTTCATCTTGTTAACAACCTAATTCTAGTGGTAGGTTATGGATTGTTTTTCTATACTCTGTTATTTCTTGCTTTCTTTTTCTTTAGCGAATTTTTCATTAGAAATGGAAAGAAAAGCTTGGGGTGACCAGTTTGTCTTCAATGGTTGCCCTACTGCTGAAAAGAATCTCCCCCTATACAATCTGAATTTGCCACGATCTGAAATATGGTATTTAACACCATATGGCACAGAGCATGTGAATGAGTGAGGGAATAAATGAATGAATGAAAAGGCTTAGATTCTAACAGTCCCAGGTTAATCCCACTCTGACATTTATTAGCTATGCGACCTTGATTAAATTGCCTAAAATCCTTCTATGCCAGTATGTTTGCCTGCAAAATGAATGCTCCCTGCCAACATCTGTATACTTCCAAAACTCACACATTATTCAAGATGTACGTTTAACCACTTAAGTTCACTCTCACACCTCCCCAAACTCGTATTTATTCATTGGTGCACTGTTAAATCAAGGTGTCTTACAATAGTTTTGTTCACCATTTCTCACCCAGTATAGCACAATACTCGCATATAGTAGGAACTCCAAACATTTATTGAATAATGAAACAAATATAGTAGCACCTACTTCATAGGGTTATAATGAGAATAAAATGACAATACATGAAAACTGTATTAAGTCATTTAACTCTCATAATAATGTTATAAAGTAGTATCTACTATCATTACCATTTATACTATTTACATGAGGAAACTGCAGTAGAGGTTAAAAAACTTGGCAAAGGTCACAAAGCTAGTAAGTGATAGATCAAGGATCTAAATCCAAGCTCCAGAATCCATACTTTTAACCTTTACCTAGCCTTTACAAACAGTAGGCACTGAATTAATATTCATTTTTATTTACTCTTTAAAACTAAAAATTTAGGAGGCTTAAGATACCAGGCATTCAACAATCAATTCCTATTAGTTTAACTGGCTTTCCCCTAATACCTACAGAAGATCATCGTCACTAAGAAAAGGAATTAAGAAATTGGAAAATGTTGAAATCTAAACGTCAGCTATTCAGAGGTCCTGGATCCAAGAAGGGAAGAATTTCTATTCCTTCTCTTCTCTTCGTAAATGAATGCTGAATCCTCTCTAAGTACTAGTTATTCACTAAAAATGTTTTGTTTTGTTTTTTCTAGTACTGTGCTTAAGCAGGAGAGAAGACAAGATAAATTATAATTAAGACAGACTACTGCTTCAAAGATCTTAACATCTAGTTTACAAATACTGCTACATCAAATAAGAGATGAAATAAGCAAGCTTTTCCGGGCCAAGCTAGGATTCTAAGCTTTAGAAAGGTGGAATTTAGATAGCATTTTTCCATTAAAAAACAAACAAAAATATTTGCAAATGAAACTGAGGAAACAGCCTAATTCTGAAATTTTTTTTTCCTCCCTCATTTTCTTTTTTTCTTTTTTTTGAGAGAAGAGTCTCGCTCTATCACCCAGGCTGGAGTGCAGTGGCACAGTCTGGGCTCACTGCAACCTCTGCTTCCCGGGTTCAAGAGATTCTCCTGCCTCAGCCTCCCATGTAGCTGGGATTACAGGTGCCTGCCACCACGTCCAGCTAATTTTTTGTATTTTTAGTAGAGATGGGGTTTCACCATGTTAGCCAGGCTAGTCTCTAACTCCTGACCTCGTGATCCAGCCACCCTGACCACCCAAAGTGCTGGGATTACAGGCGTGAGCCACCATGCCCAGCCCCTCATTTTCAACTCTTTTTCCGTCTGTAAACAGATCCTCCCTTGCCCTACAAATTTTTTCAATAATAATTCTGTACTAATTTACTTACTGGCTCCCTTTTGTCTAAAATTTCTTCCCTAGGCTTATCTCTTGATTTAGTCACAGGTGCTTACAAAAATAGATGAAATTCTGATCGACTCCTACTGTATTTAAACTTTATGTATCTTCAACCAAATTGTTTCTCCCCCTTTGAATCTGCTTTAGAAAATACTAAGATCACAGGGAACAGTGGCTCACGCCTGTAATCCCGGCACTCTGGGAGGCCGAAGCCAGCAGATCACCTGAGGTCAACAGTTCTAGCCTGGTCAACATGGTGAAACCCTGTCTCTACTAAAAATACAATAGTTAGCCAGCTACTTCCTGAGTAGCTGGCCTATAATCCCAGCTACTCAGGAAGCTGAGGCTGGAGAATCACTTGAACCCGGGAGGCAGAGGTTGCAGTGAGTCCAGATCATTGCATTGCACTCTAGCCTGGGCAACAAGAACAAAATTCTGTCTCCAACAACAACAAAATACTAAAATCATTCATATTCAAAAATGCATTTAATAGAATGCAATGTTATTTCTGAAATAAAGTATCAATTCTTGAAAGCATAAGATTTATTTTCTTGTTAATAGTCAAGCAATTTAATTAATTTTGTCCACTAATTTGAAAGAGCGTTATGGCTTTTACGTTAGAAAATACATTTGTATTTTCCATATTGGTCAGTTACTCACTGAAAGCCAAGAAAATTATGCATGTTCGATTTTACAGCTAAGATTTTGTATCAAACAGAGGGGGAGAGGGAGGCAGGTAGTTCTTGGTCTTGTTTCCAGGTATACCTCAAGTTATGCAAACTATCTAAAACATGATTATCCTATTCTGAAATACTTTTAAGTAAAATCCTATTCTCAGTAAAGTCCAAGGTCTAGGGATTATATTCTTACTCTTCAACACTTAAATGAAGTTCTTATTTAAATTGATTCTCGTTTTCTTCCAGTTTTCCTCTTTTGGCAGATACAGAGATTATTCAGGTAGCATTTATTTATAGCAAAGCTATGTATTTTTGTTACATGAAAGTTATCCTTTCAGGTTAAATACCACAAAACTATAAACTTTCACATTCCTTTTTAATCTTTTGATAATCTTTACTAGAAGGATAATTTTAAAGATCATTTTATCTACTTTTTTTATTGTGTAGTCTATAACAGAATGAATTAGAGAAAAGACAACACTGTGATTTTAGCACAACACTTCCTAGCTCCAGAAAGTTAAGCTTCTGCTGACATGTCAGTAAAACGGTAATTAAAAGAAAAACACTATACAACTCACCCATTTAGCTTACAGTTTTATTTTTCTTTACTTTGGTCAAAAGATGAAGATAGGGGTAGAGACAACCTGTACTCCTTTTTGTCTGCTCATCCCTCATCTGTATAAATTTTTTAAATGGGTACATTTTCTTTTTTCTTTCGTGAGACGGAGTCTCATTCTTGTTGCCCAGACTGGAGTACAACGGCACAATTTCAGCTGACTGCAACCTCCGCTTCCCGGGTTCAATTCTCCTGCCCCAGCCTCCCAAGTAGCTGAGATTACAGGTGCCCGCCACCATGCCTGGCTAATTTTTTTCTGTATTTTTAGTAGTGACAAGGTTTCACCATGTTGGCCAGGCTGGTCTCCAACTCCTGGCCTCAGGTGATCCACTCTCCTCAGCCTCCCAAAGTGCTGGGATTACAGGCATGAGCCACTGTGCCCGGCCAGTGAGTATACTTTCTTACATGTATTTCCCCTGACTCATGTTCATAACAAATAACAAACCCATTGTTTGCACCACCATGTAAAAGACAGGAGAAGGTACATCAGAAACATAGAAACACTACTATAGTTGGTCAAAGTCAACATAACCATTCCTATGTTATAAAAGGAAAACAAACCTGACCCACAAAATAAACACACCTACAAACTTACAGTCATTCTTTATAAGGAATTACTAAAAGTTTTGCTTATTAGGCCATATTCCAATGGACAAAACTACCTAAGTGTGTGAAGTTTGCAGCAGAATACCCCCGTAAGTATTGCATTCAACTATCATAACCTTGCTCTAAACAAGAGCTTACTATTTTTTGGGAGAATTTAAAATTTTAAATGTTGGTATTTTGCCCATAGCTACAGGACTGTGTTACCTTGCCATTCAGCCACTATTTTTCTGAATGTTGTCAGGAGAAAAATAAAAGGAAATAAATTATCACTAAAAAATATACAGGTCTGAGCCATTAGAAAACTTTGATTTCTACTTTTGTTACTACCCACCACAACCACTTTCCTCTAAACCGTGTTTTCCTCCTTTTCAAAGTAAAGGGCTGAATTATCTGTAAAATGTTTCTCACCTTTGATAATCATACAATTAAATGATTCTAAGTACCATGACAAATTTTATTAAAGATAAGGATCCCATCACATCTTTCTTTTCCTTGTTTCAAATGCAGCCAGAGTAACACAGTATCCTAAACATCCAAGTAAGCCAATATAAATCTATCAATACAAACCTATTCTCAGTATCCAACAGGCTAAATGGGAATAAAAACAAAGAGTGGCACTTTTTTCATACAGACTTCAACACTTAACATCTCTACCTATATAACTCAGTCTGAGATAAAAGAGAATCTGGTCTTCTACATGTGTCAAATCCTTTAAAAGGTACTTCTCTATTTCAACAGAAACCAGGATTCAATAAATGCAATTTTCAGAAAACCAGGCTTACACCAAAATAAGTTCCACGTTTGTGGAACAGAATAAATAGTAAGTGGTGCTTCTAGATCAATCAGTTGGTCTCCTCTTAAAACTAAGTTTAAAATCAGCCTTTAAAGCTGTTTTCCCTCTGCTGCCTAAGTTACAATTTCCCTCTCCAGATAAAGATTTTTTTCTAGATTCTATTTCAGGAAGGAGACAAGAGAGAGGTAAGACAGCTAATAACCAGTAAAGCTAACTCTCAGTTGGTTGTCAGTATGGTATGTTTTACTGAGCCTTTGGGTTTTAAGGGCTTCTTTGAGGAATAAGGTCCTGCAACGCCGCCTGTCTGTGGACCCAGGAAAAATTATAAAGTTATTATGAAACCAGATCACTAGGACAAACCGAGAGGCCTTTCCTATTCCAACTCACCACAACCAGGCCTGGCTCCAAAGCCGACTCTTTGGCTGTCCCATATTATGGGACAACAGGTCCTGGCTTAATTCTAACGCACTAAGAAATATTTGAAGACATATATGTATGTATCTGTAAGGATCAAATATATTTTATCCATTTATAAATGTATATGGTCATTTGTAATTATTTAAAGTTACTGATAAATGTATAAAAGTACAGCATCAGTTCATCCAAAATCCTTGAGAGATCGAGGAAGTGAGGTTACTTCTGCAGCCAGGATAGTGGTGAAAAACCCTGCAGAACAGTATGGAAAAGTACAGCTTCTCACGTGCCCCTCATATACACAAACACTTAGCTCTGAGTCCATTACAACCTTACATCCCCCCTCAAACTGTTCCCCTCCACCTCATAACTGGGAGAAGTTGATCAACCTCCTAGTTGGTCCCCAAGAGACTCATCTACCTATTATTTTACTCCTCCCGCTTTGATCTCACTCCCGCCCCAGAATAAGGTGGCCCTACTGACCCCAGGCAGATCACCCCCACAGCGTGTAAACAGGGAATCTAACCAATTCCCTCCATCCTTAACCATGTGAGCCATCCCATGATAACAGGCTGTTCACCAACTCTGTGAACTCCGTGGTCCTCCCACCCCCACGTGTCAGCTACCCTCCCCCACATTCCCACACCTCACGATTTAGGCCGAGGAAAGAAAGGGGGCAGTCGAAAGCCTGGCCCCTAAGAGATCAACCCACTGGAATCTGTCCCACCGCCAAGTCCCATCCCACCTTCGGCCCCGGCCCCTATCCCTTACAATCCCTTCCTCCCTCCTTCCTTTGAAACCAGGCCCTTGCCTCAGAAACCTCCTCTTCCTCGTCGTCGTCGTCCTCCTCTTCCTCGCTGTTGTTGCTGCTGGTGCCGCCGCCGCCACCTCCACCTCCACCTCCGCCTCCACCGCCGCCGCTGTTGTCGCTGTCGCTACTGCTTTCGCTGCTGCTAGGGGGTCGGCAAGTCCGGTTACGCTTGGCCTTATGGTGTTGCTGCTGCGGAGGCTTCTTCTTCAGGAGCAGGTCGCAGACTCGCACCATCCCATGAGGAGACGAGGCCGAACGAGCTCCGCTGCTGCCGCCAACGCCGCCGCCGACCTCCGCCGTCGGGGGGGGGGCAGCCACAGCCGCCACCGCCGGGGGGCTCCCTTCTCTCTCTGCAGCCGCAGCCGCCGCCGCCGCCGCCGCCGCCGCCACCGGAACCGTCGCCTTCTCCATCCCCAGGAAAAGAGGGAGGGCGCGGACGGGGGAGGGGCGTGGGGGCTACGCTCTACCGCGACTTCGGCCGCACTGGGGCCAACACAGCAATCGGTGCCGCCTCTGCCACCACCGCCTCGGTCACCTCTACTGCCGCCGCCGCCGCCGCCGCTCCGCCAGCTCTCACCTCGTCTCGCGATACCAAGGGCGGGGAGTCTGATGACGGGAGGGAAGGAGGGAGGGAGCAAGGGAAGGGGGGGGTGAGGTGTAAGAAGGAAACCGGGTGCTGGGAGACCCAGAGGAGAGGAGACTAGAAAGACGCCGGGGAAGTGTGCCTGGGGCAGCTTCCGACTGGAAACGGCGGGGACTGATAAGGGGGGCGCAATTGCCGCCGGAGCGCCCGCAAGCTACCGGATTTCTTCTCTACTCGCTATCTCCCGCACACACAGCCCTGCAGCCCTCCCTTTTTCCTTCCTGGCTTGTGACTAGAACGCAGCCGCAGGCGGAAGTGCAGTGACGCCATCAGCCGTCGCCTGAGCCGTGGCGCGCGGGTAGCCGAAAGGCGAAAGTGAGATTTCGAGGGCCCCGTTTGGGGCCTCGCGGGCGCGCAGGGCTGCGATGTGTAGAGAGGACGGGGAAGCTGGCGAGGAGCCGACCCTGGGCAGTGTGGGAAGCAGGTGCGGAGGTGCGGTCCAGACACTTTGTTAGCGGGAGGCTGTCTGCTAGATACGGGAGTTGGGGTCATCGTTCTGGACTGCTGAACGTAATTTTATTCCTGGTCATTTTTTCCGCCGCCAATCCGAGAGAGAGAGCTTTGGATCCTGAGAGATGACGTTGTGTTGGGGAAAGAGCCTTCTTTAACTGAGTTTAAGGTTTGGCTTATAGACATCCTGTACCTGAGCTTACACGTGTGTAATATGAAGGCAGTAGATTAGGAGATGTCTAAGATCATTATAACTCAAGGTTCCAAGGGGAGGAAGACATGGGAAGGATGCGTGGTCTGTGCCAGCCTTTGTAGACGATTCACTGAATGACCCTGATTTAGATCTTCGGCCCTCTTCGATTCAACTTCTATCTATGAAGCAGGCATAAGTAATGATTATTGTCTGTATCCTTCTCTTGTAAGGAATACTGTGATAGGGCTGTGAGTTCATTTTTAGGTTTCTGAAGAACTTTAAGGAGTTTTGAAATGATAGTGGAGCCCATTGAACTCAGAATTATCCCTTTCTGGTCTAGTAGGAGTATAGTGGCATAAGGAAAATGAAGCAAACATCAAAGACAGATGTACTGGCACAAAATTAAAAGTATGTCTCAGCTGACATAGTTGCCATTTTAAGACTGCTAAGTTTAGCTGAATATGCCTGGATTTTTTTTTTATAGCATTTTTCTTCTTTTTAGCATTGGCATACCATATGAAATGTGGGCAGTTGCCAGTACTCTACAGAGTACCATGGCAGAATTGGCAATGACTAAATCAGTTCATTCAAACAAAAATTCATCATGTGCCTACTGTGTGCATAATTTGTGAAATCGAAGTCTCTGCTTCCAGGGGCTTTACAGTGTAATAAGTGCTATAGTAAATATATATACAGAGTGGTAACCATCTGCCTATTCCTCTTCTACAGTCGTTGCTGAGTTCCAGTGTGGAACAGAACACTATATTGTGTATCTCACCACTATTGATTTAGATTTTATAATTTCAGCTACATCCCTCCCTCCTACTTTGTATATTCTTCAGCATCTCTTTCTCCCTTTCCTCTTGAATACTTTTTGCAGACTTTAAATCTCAGCCCATTTCATTATATGACTTTTAACTTAGAACTTCACAATTTTCCAAATGCTACAAATGTCCTGATATTTCCTTTTCTCCAGCATCAAGGAATGAGAGACTCCCTGTTCATATGTGAGATTAACTCTTCGTACATATTCTGGTTCCAATTCTCCTCTTTCTCATCCATTTATTATCTTTTCTGTTTTCAACCTTCTACAAATTCTGGTTCCTTAGCTAATCATTCTTTAGCTTTCAGTTGTTTCCTTCTCAAGCAAGCTTTCTTTCTTCAAAAAGTATTCTATATTCAGTGTCTTTTTGTTTTCTGAAATTGACTTGTTAGCCCTCTGCAGTCTAGTTTCTGTGTCTGTCATGCTACCAAATATGCCCTCTTTAATATCATTGTTTGGAGGAAAATGAGTTTTTGCTCTTTACTATAATAGTTAAATGATAATCCTATTGGGACTAGCAGGATAAGGTTTAAAAGTATTAAAATGGACAAGGCTCATAAAGTGACTTTCTTTTTTTTCTTTTTCTAACTTTTTTTTCCTTTTAGAACCTCTGGCAGGGACTGACTAGCCCATGAAACTTATTTCTTCTTGGGCACACAGCTAAACTAAATTTCATAGCTTTCCTTGTGGTTGCTTGTAGTCCTGTGATTAACTTTTTTTGTTTGTTTTAAGATAGAGTTTAGCTCTTCTTGACCAAGCTAGAGTGCAATGGCACGATACTGGTTCACCGCAACCTCCGCCGACTGGGTTCAAGTGATTCTCCTGTGTCAGTGTCCCAAGTTGCTAGGATTACAGGTATACACCACCACACCCGGATAATTTTGTATTTTTAGTAGAGATGGGGTTTCTTCACGTTGATGAGGCTAGTTTCGAACTCCCGATCTCAAGTGATCCACCTGCCTCAGCCTCCCAAAGTGGTGGGATTACAGATGTGAGCCACCACACCTGGCTGTGATTAACTTCTAGCCAGTGAAAATATGAATGGAAATTGGAAATGATGTGCTCATTTTTAGGGTTAATGAAGTCCCCCTATTCTCCCCTACTCTTTTTTTGTCAACTTGATGCCTCTGAGCATGGTGACAATGAAAACGACATATTGGAGATTCCAAAGGCAGAAAAGAGAGGAATGAGTGGCTGAAACACTACTTGGAAGAGAGCCATCCCAATTAGAAACACTCCTTTTTGGACTTCTTATATGAGAAAAAAATTTAGATTTGAGAATTTATATGCATAGGAGCTAGAATGACCATAGCTAGTCCAGAAATTGGTACCAGAAGTGTAGTAATGCCAAGACAATAACCTAAAGTATGTTACATCAACTTACTTATGATGCAGCAAGTGGTAGAGAATGTGATTTGCAGGCTGGAAAAAGGAGGCCTGTGTTTTCAATGGCGAAGTAATTAGTAAAACTGTCACCTGGAATAATTCAAAATCATCACCTATCTGTTGAGATTAGCTCCAGAGAAAATGATTGAAAAGAGCAAAAGTAATACTACGTGTTGAATTTTATATTTTACTTTTAATAAAGTTTTACTAAAGTGAGGGTGTACAGGAATATTTCTTTGGAAGGGTTGAAAAAGGTGACTTTTTTTAGACTTCTAACAAAAAAAACTAGGAGAGGTCTTGAGTTATAGTTACCCTTGAGATTAAGTCCTGCAACAAAGATCAGGAAAAGGATTTGGTCTTTCCATTCAACGTCATTATTTCAGGTGGCTTCAAGATAGCTATGATAAAGATCTAGAGGAAGTTGCATAGGAGCAGGGAATCAAAGCAGTAAATTAGGCTTGATAATTATTTGAGAAAGAACTTTGGGTATAGTTACTAGAAGCACTTCAATCAGAAGACTACATTTTTAGAGGAATTTTATTACTAATCTTACTAAATCTGGTTCATATATTGTTCAGGTGTTAAAACAGTGGGTAACTATCCAACCTCAGTCTTGCGTAAGTAGAAAATAGAGCATAAAAGCTTAACAGCTCCCCAGTACCCACATAGAATGTGTCTTTGGAGAATGATGGACAAAAAAAAGAACATTTCAGAAGTTCCTGTCGGGAACTGTAGAAAAGAATGGACAGGGAGTTTCTCCTGAAAACTAGAATTGGGGTCTCATCAAAACTTTCTTTAGTCTCAAGGAGATGGGCGGCAAAATGCTTATACAGTATTTCATTATTATTATACTGCATATATTGCTCAGTGTCACATTTTTCTTTTCTGAATGAGAGTGTATTATGGTTGTGTGTCCCTGAGCTACCACTGTATATTGGGTTTGCAGGGACAGGGGGTGACGATGAAGACAACTTGTCTTTTTAGTTCTTAGGTCACATCTGTACCTAATGAAGAGAACTGCGCATTTTCTGAAAATCCTAGACTTTGAGCCTTTTCCAGTGACTGGATAAAGCTTTAGATTGTCTCCCTTGGGACAGGGTATGTTCTGCGTGTGGAAAGAGAGGTAAAATACATGTTTAGTGATCAGAATAGTGGATTCTTGTACATGCTAAATTCTTCTGGCCACACAGTTATATTTTATGCCTCTCTTGCAATTAGGTATATGGGTTAGGTGTGCTAATTAGGTTCTAACTAGTGGAATGTGAGTAGAAGTGATGTGCTCCTATTCCAGCTCTCTGGGCCATGGAAACATCATATGAGCAATCCAAGATACCCCAGTCACCACCAACTTGAGGCAGATGAGCAAATTTGCTCTGGAAGCTATGTGTTAAAGATGGCAAAGCCACAAGATAGGACTTCTGGTTTTCTGAATCTTCACTTGGAGAATACTTGCTTGCCAATTAGGGACACTTGTGTTAGAGGTCATATGCATTCTTTTGTGTTAGACCACAGATTTGAGAGTGTATCCTAATATAGACCTGTCCCTCTTTCTCCAGATATAATTGTTCATTACGTAATTCTAATTTTATACCACAGGAGTGAGCCTACAAATCAGGCTAGCCAAAGTATCCTATTATTCAGCCATAGTGATTTGTTTAGGAATGGGCAGATTAGCAAAAATGAAGCTAATCAGAGATAGTCTCATCATTTGGGGTAGCACTGTTAAGAAAAAGGCACCTGCCTCTGGAATAAGGAAAAAAAAACAAAACAAAAGCTACATGTCACCTTTGATCATCATGTAGGGTGAACCTGCCTAAGAATGAAATCATTACAGGAAAACAGAGACAGTCTCAATGATACTGCAGAAGGGGATGATAACCCATGAACTGAGAAATATTTCCTGGGTTTCTACTCCAGGTTGAAATTTCAAGAGATAAGGGATAGATACTGCCAGGAAGAGTTGGGAATTCAAAAACAGGGAGCTCTCTGAGACTGGAGTCACATCCTGACACAGCTCTTGTCCAATGTGCTGAAGTCATCAGAATCTGCTGGTCTTGATCACTGATGGGGCAACCAGTGTCCCCATTAGTGCCCGGTCAGAAACATACTCTACCTTGATTTTAGAAAATAGGTTGGCAGGAATCTCCTCATTCCCATCAGGGAGTTGGTACCTGCCACAGTGTATTGTAAATTCTTTTCTCTGTTCTTCTAGAGCTACTATAAAGTGCTGGAGAAGGAAAACCTCCCAAAGCAGCCTGTCATCGTGAAGGCCAAATTCTGTAACAGAACAGCTTAGGAAAAGATTAAGTTGGGGTTGTGGGGAGGACTTGTGTCCTGGTGGCTTGAAGCCACAGGGAAGGAGGTTCTATTAAATGCCAACAAATGCTAAAAAATAAAACAGGGAGCTACTGGCTTATGCTCTGCTTTCCACCCGAAAATTTGCCCAACATAGACAACTACAGTCAAGTAGAAATTGAAGCATATGTTTCAGCAGAGAGGACCAGGTAACGTTGTTAACCACTGTCCTCTCAGCCATTGCCTTCACTTGGCTTTCACCATTGTTCACCTATATTATTACAATAGTCAATCTCCCTGATTCTGATCCTATTGTACTCTACTTTATCCTCCACATTGACACCTGAGTTACTTCTCTACCTTGTAAAAACAATTTATTTCTGAGTACAAAAACAATGCATGTTCATCTTAGAACACTAAGAAATTACAAAAAAGCACACATACCAAAACATATAATTCTATCAGCTAGAGATATCCACTGTTGACATTTTAGTACAAACTTTTACACAGTGTTTTCTCTGTGTGTTTTTAAATGAAATCGGAATTCCACTTCTGTATTAAGCATGCTTTTTAAAATTTATTTTGTTAATTTTTGAATCCACCAATGAGGTATCCCAGAGCGTGCTTTTTTTTAACTTAGTATATGTGAGCATTTTCTCATGGCATTAAATGCCCTCTACAATATTATAATGAATATATCAATTTACTTAAAACAGGTGTTGCAAACTGGCAGCCTATAGCCAAATGTGGTATATGAACATGCTGTGTGCTTAGTCATCACAGAATTTCAAAGTTGTTTGACTTGAATGCTTTTTTATAAGGCCTGCTGTCTTCAATTCTCTGCAGTTTCTATAATTTCCTGTTATTCCTACTATCCTTATGCATTCGTTTATGTCACCTATCGATTTTTTTTGTTATTGTTTCTGTGTAGGTTTTTAAGAAACTTTTGGCATTTGAGTTGAAATCAGCAATTTAGTTGGCATAAGCATGGATGTTCATTCACCTAGTATTTGCTGCCTGCGTGCTGCATAGCAGGCACTGTGTTAGGTGAAAAAATGGTTAACAAAACAAACGTGGTCCTTTATGTCTTGAAGCTTATAGTCTAGCGTGAAAGACACACAAATGAAATAACTGCTACAAGGGAAACCTGAGCTAGAAACTTTTGTTTTGGGGCTTCCCTGAGGAAGTAATATGTGAACAGAGATCTATAGTAGGAAATAGGCCAACAAGTAGAGAAGAATCTTCCTAGCCAAAGGAGTGTATATGCAAAAGGCCTAAAAAAGGAGGTATCAAACTGTGCCAAAAGAGCTGAAATACAGAAAGTGAGAATGTTTGCAAGAGGAGGTTGGAGAAGTAAGTGGAAGACAGATGATTCAGGCCCTGTGGACCATGCTAAGGGTTTTGAGATAAATGTTGATACAGAATCTACCCTAGTCTTCTTTTCCTTAGGGAAACATCCTTCTCTTTTTAACTACTCCTTATATGACGTGATTTTGAAAACCCATTCACTCTCTTACCACCCTTCTCTAGCATTAATAATTTTATTTTTTTTTTTGAGATGGAGTTTTGCTCTTGTTACCCAGGCTGGAGTACAATGGCGCGATCGTGGCTCACCGCAACTTCCGCCTCCTGGGTTCAGGCAATTCTGCCTCAGCCTCCTGAGTAGCTGGGATTACAGGCACGCGCTACCCTGCCCAGCTAATTTTTTTGTATTTTTAGTAGAGACGGGGTTTCACCATGACCAGGATGTTCTCGATCTCTTGACCTCGTGATCCACCCACCTCGGCCTCCCAAAGTGCTGGGATTACAGGCATCAGCCACCACACCCGGCCCGCATTAATAATTTTCTTAGTCCACTCCTCTGGAACCAGAGCCCAGTAAAAAATAGTTAAGCTTAAGGCTGGGGATTGCAGTCTAAAACAAATAGTAATTAACTACCGGGCACATTAGTAGAACAGAGCTGCTACCTAAATAAATCCATTTTAAGTCAATTAAATGTTATTTGGGGAATATATCCTTCATGTTAAATTTTCCCAAGTATATATCGCACCTCTTAAAATTTGTTTAGTTTAAAATTAAAATTAGTATTCTTCTGCACGTACTCCTAGGTTGGAAAAATAAAAGGGAATAAAAGAATGGAAAAACCTAAAGATTCCCGGATAACAGAGAAAAACACTCTGAGAATAAAAGTATGCAAAAGATAATCTACAACAAAATAATGCAGTTAACTCTTGTTACTAAACAAATAAGCTACCCACATTTTAGTTTTGTGTTTACTTTTCTGTTTGTCAGTTTAGCAATTTTTGTTACTGTTTGGAAGACTTAGAGTGGTTATTGCATAGAACACTCCTACACAGAGATTTGGGAGTTTTTGAATTTTGTACTTTCAAATTGAAAATCAAGAGAAACGTGTCCAAGGTTAAGATTCAGACCAAGTTAGAATATTAACAACTAATAACAATATTAAACGTTAGAACAATTCCTTCTATCTTTCTCAGGACAAATCGAATTTATTAGAAAACTAGGGGTGATCTGGTGAAACTGAAAAGAATCCAAGGAGTTCCAGGGAAATCTTTAATTCATTCATTTATAGATTATTCCACAAATGTTTATTAAATATCTGAGGTATTTATATAGCACCACAGTACTATTTAGGGCACTGGGTATAGCTTACAAACTGCATAAATCTGAATGTCTTATGCAGGAAATAAGTAGCAGATCCTTGAAATACAGGAATTCACCCAGAGATCTTCTCATATCCTCAAATATGCAAAAGTTTTATATTGTGTAACTTAACCCAGAAAATAAAGTATAAGCAAGCTGATATTTTCACACAGCAATGAATTTTAAAAGTAGGCAGAGTTTCTAGTCTTATGTAAGGGGCTTAGAACTTGCCACTCCATCCTAATAAGTAAGAAGCTGAACAAACAAAAAACAACAACTCTTAAATTCCTCAGAAATAAGGACACAGGGAAAACTGCTGCCCCCAGAACTGGAGAGACAGGAAGATACAGCAAATCATAACCAGAGAAGAAACCTCTGTGGGAACCAGTGCTGGGATAGAAAAACCTGAACTGTAATTGATGAAGTGCCGAAGCCTCACTGTGGACAAGCCTGAGAATCAAAAACTCCAGGGGAACCCAGTCATAGAGGAGCCCTTACACCTTTGTGAATTATACTTCCAGTCATACTAGTATAGTATACTCATAAAGGTGAACTCAAAATGAATACCAGAGAAAAATCCCCTCATACTTCTGGCTGAGGGATGGAGAAAGCAACCATTTTGAAATAGAGCAGAGCATTCTGTTCTTAACAAACCCTGCCCACAGGAGAAACTTTTGTTTGTTTGTGTTTGGGTTTTCTTTTTTTTTTTTGGCTGGGCAAGAAGAAACTTTTTTATTAGAGCCTAACCCGGTGGGGTTTTATCAAAGCCTAACTGGCTTGAGGGAAGGAAAATATTCAGCTCCAGTTGGTTCTAGCCTTCCATGTGGGAAAGGGAAATACACCACTCTAGTACCCTTTAGCAATTCTGTCCATTTTAAGAGGGAAAAACAACTGAAAAAACACTGCTGAAGTGCTGTGTGTGGTGGCTTATGCCTGTAATCCTGCACTTTGGGAGGCCGAGGTGGGCGGATCACCTGAGGTTGAGAGTTCGAGATCAGTCTGACCAACATGGAGAAACCTCATATCTACTAAAAATGCAAAAAATTAGCCAGGCGTGGTGGCACATGCCTGTATTCCAAGCTACTCAGAAGGCTGAGGCAGGAGAATCATTTGAACCTGGGAGGCGGAGGTTACAGTGAGCTGAGATCACGCCATTGCACTCCAGCCTGGGCAAACAAGAGGGAAACTCGGTCTCAAAAAAAAACAAACACACACACACACACACACAAACCCCCCCCCCCCCCCCACTGCCAAAGTTTACCGTGCCGGGGTACAGGTTTACCAAAAGACAGACCTAATCATAAGACTATAGAATGCTTCCACTCCCTGACACCTTACCAACCTTACCACCACATTACTAAAGGCTTATTGACTGTACTTCCTTTTACTCAGCACATCATAGTCACCTTTCAGCAAAAAATTACAAGACATATTTGTAAAGGAAAAAAAAAAGTGTTATTCAGTTTGAAGAGACTGATTAAGCATCATAACTAGAGCCAAATATGGTAAGAATGTTGTGATTATTAAACCAGGAATTAAAAACAAGTGAAACTTTTTAATATGCTAAGGGCTTTACAGAAAAAGTAGACAACATGTAGGAACAAATGGAAAATGTAAGCATAGATGGAAATTCTAAAAAAAGGGGGGTGTTTAATGCTAGATATTAAAAACCCTGTAACATAAATGAAGAATGCTTTTTGATGGGCTTATTTAGTATACTGGACTTGGCTGAGGAAAGAATCTCTGAGCTTAAGAATAGGACAATAAAAATTCCCCAAACAGAAAAGCATGGTGAAGCCGGGTGCGGTGGCTAACGCCTGTAATCCTAGCACTTTGGGAGGCTGAGGTAGGTGGATCACCTGAGGTCAGGAGTTCAAGACGAGCCTGCCCAACATGGTGAAAACCCATCTCTACTAAAAATACAAAAATTAGGAAGGTGTGATGGTGCACATCTGTAATCCCAGCTACTTGGGAGGCTGAAGCGGGCGAATCGCTTAAACCCAGGAGGTGGAGGTTGCAGTGAGCCAAGATCATGCCATTGCACTCCAGCCTGGACAACAGAGTGGAAACTCTGTCTCAAAAAAGAAAAGCATGGAGAAAAAAGACGGGATGAGGCACAGAGTGCGGGGATAGAGAAGGCAGAACAGAATATTTAAGAACTGTGGGACAGCTACAAAAGGTATAGATACAAATAGTATGGATATCAGAAGGAGAAGAAATCCTTGATGGAACAGAAGAAATATTTGAAGCAATAATGACAGAATTTCCCCCAAATTAATGTCAGACACCAAACCACAGATCCAAAAAGCACAGAGAATAGCAACAGGATAAATGCCAAAAACAAAACAAAACTACACATAGGCAAATATTCAAATTTCAGAAAATCAAAAATAAAAATAGTCTTATATAAGGAGAATATATATGAAAACAAAAGATTCAAAAACAAAAGTATTCTGGAAAAAAAAAAAAAAAGCCAGAGGAAAAAACACCTTATCTGTAAAGGAGCAAAGATAAGAATTACATCTGACTTCTCCCTAAAAACCATGCAAGTAAGAAGAGGCTGGAGTGAAATATTCAAAGTGTTGAGAGAAAAAAACACCAACTAATAATTATTTACTTTGCAAAGTTATCCTTCAAAGGTGAAGGAAAAATAAAGACTTTTAGACTGGCAAAAATTGAGGGACCTTGCAAAAAATGTTGAGATGTTCTTCAGAAAGAAGGAAAATAGTACAGGGAAAAAACTCATATCCATATAAAGAAAGGAAGCACATCAGAGAAGGACTAAGTAAAGGTAAAACAAAACTTTTAATCTAATAAGTAACATTTTGCTCAGAATAACAATAGAAACAATGTATTTGATTATGTATAGTAGTCCCCTCCTTATCCACAGGAGATATATTCCAAGACCCCCCAGGGGATGCCTGAAACAGCAGATAGTACTGACCCCTATATATACTGTGGTTTTTTCCCTACATGACTATGATAAACTTTAATTTATTAATTAGGCACAATAAGAAATTAACAATAACTAATAATAAAATAGAAAAATGGTAACACTATGCCAGCATCATCTCTTGTGCATTGGAGCCATTATTAAATAAAATAAGCATTACTTGAACTTAAGCACTACAATACTGCCATAGTCGATCTGAAGTGACAGCGTCAAGGTGGCAAAGAGATGATTCATGTTCCAGGCAGGATATAGTGGGACAGTAGTGTTTTATCTCATTATTGGGAATGATGTGCAATTTAAAACTTATAAATTACTTATTTCTGGAATTTTCCATTTAATATTTTCAGACCACAGTTGGCTTTGTGTAACTGAAACCAGGAAATGCAAAAGTGCAGATAAGGGGGGACTACCGTATGTGTTTGTGTGTGTGTGTGTGTGTGTGTGTGTGTGTGCTATGTAAATGCAAAATTAATGGCAGCAACACCATTAATACAAGGGACAGGAAGGAGGAATTAGAAATATTTTGTTACTGTAAGGTACCTGCACTGCTCATGAAGCATTATAGTGTTCTTTGAAAGTGGACTTGCATTAATTGTAGACATAGATTGCAAACTCTAGGGCAACCACTATAAAAAGTTTTAAAAAGTATAACTGATAATGCTAAATAAAGGGTGGCCCTGAAATATATGCAGAAAGGAAGTCTTCAAGGAGAAAAACTTTGATCAGTATATCTCATTTTCCAATTTTCTTAGAAGAACAATGCCCTATACCTCTTTGTGGGCAGTTATTGGTTTGGCTATGACTAAATAAACAAGAACTTGAGAAGACAAGTCTGAAGTAGAGGGGATAAATAAATTTGGGGAAGTGATACATAAGTGGACCTCCTGAAATAACAAGAGTGTGAGGATGCTTGTATCTCATGTAAGTGCTATGAGAAAAAATAAGAAAGAAGCCTACCTCTGCAAAGGAGACTTATCATTAATAAGGTAAACAATATGGCCTCTTATGCAACTACCAGTTAGTCCCTTTCTTCAGTAGCCAATGCTTAGTCAATGGTTTTGTGGACAGAATGTCATGATGGTACAGATGAAAGTTATGTGTGATCTCGGAATAACATAGACTTCATCTTCTGCAAGGCTGATCTGTCTACTGCTCTAGCTAAAAGTACAGTCATCCAGCAGCAGAAACCAATGCTGAACATTTGATGAAACATCATACACCAAGGGGACCAGTCAGCCACCTGGTGGCAGGCAGATTACATTAGACTTCTTCCATCATGAAGATGGCACCAGTTTGTTCTCATAGAATCAATCATTATTGTGGAGCTATATTTTTATTTCCTTCCTGTCATACTTCTTCTAGTGATACAGTTATAAATTGATGGAATGCCTTATTTAGCAGCAGACACAAAACATTACATCTGACCAAAGAACTAACTCATTTTACTGTAAATGCACTAAGGCAAAAGGCTAACAACCATGTGATCACTAGTTTTAAATAATGTATAAACTCATATGTTTACTAAACTATAAAGCAATGGCTTTATATGATGGTGGAATGGTCTATTAAAGAACTCAGTTAAGATGCCAGCTGCAGGTTGGGAAGAACTGGCCTACAGGAATCAGAGTCAATTTCTCCTAGTAACCAAAATACATAGGTCTGAGAACAATGTAGCTGTGGTGTATGTACCTGTTACTATTAGACCTAATGCCCAGGGTGACTATATAATTGACTAAATTATTTATTGTCCAGATGGAGATACCTTTAGGAATAAAATGAAGCATTAAACAAATATATATAATATTATTTTATGTATGAGTTGACAAATTAGTTTTATTGGAGAACCTATATAATTGTGCTGTTTAAAAAACATTTTCGGCTGGGTGCGGTGGCTCACTCCTGTAATCCCAGCACTTTGGGAGGCCAAGGCAGGTGGATCACGAGGTCAAGAGATTGAGACCATCCTGGCCAACATGGTGAAACCCCATCTCTACTAAAAATACAAAAAATAGCCGGGCATGGTGGCACGTGCCTGTAGTCCCAGCTACTCGGGAGGCTGAGGAGGAAAAATCACTTGAATCCAGGAGGCAGAGGTTGCAGTGAGCCGAGATTGCACCACTGCACTCCAGCCTGGGGACAGAGCAAGACTTCTTCTCAAACAAACAAAAAACATTTTCAAGGCTGGGCACAGCAACTCACACCTGTAATTCTAGCACTTTGAGAGCTGGAGGCAGATGGATCACTTGAGGTCAGAAGTCGAGACCAGCCTGGCTAACATGGTGGAACCACATCTACGAAAAATTCAAAATTGGCCATGTGTGGTAGAGCACACCTATATTCCCAGCTGCCCAGGAGGATGAGGCAAGAGAATCACTTGAAACCGGGAGGTGGAGGTTGCAGTGAGCCTAGATCACACTACACCACTGCAATCCAGCCTGGATGACAGAACGTGACTCTGTCTCAAAAGAAATAAAATAAAATGTTTTCAAAAATAAATCTGGGTACACTAGAGAAAATTGAAAATAAACTGCTGAATGTTAATTTTCAATACACTAAAAAGTTACAACCATAATTATTCTGTACTTATTCATGTATTTTAATCATTGTCTTCACTGAATCTGTCTCATGTCCTGTTACAGGTATATTTTACATCTGAAGAATATATTTTTATATGATATGATTGTAATTTTTAATAAAAGCATCTCTAAACTTCCATATTTCACTTTACAGCTAATGAATTTTAAATTGTTGATGCTCTCAATTGACTCGCCTCAGTTACCTCAGTATTTTTATTTTGGAACATACTTTCTCTACAGGTTAATAAAGGTATCTGGTAAACGCAGAGCAAATTATGCCAAATGGAGTATATTGCCCATTCTGATTTTGTCTTATTAAATATGTAAATATTTCAGCTCAAATGTTTTCAGTTATTGTCTTTTTTGCCTCCACTTATAGTATCTTTGACAAATATTACTATAAGACAAAGCTCATTAAATAAGTTATCTCTATTTTACAAATCCTTAAATGCTATATCAAATTTATCATTTGATATAGTATATATGTATGTATATATGTATGTATGTATGTATGTATTTGAGACAGAGTCTTGCTGTCATCCAGGCTGGAGTGCAGTGGTACTGTCTCAGCTCATTGCAACCTCCCCCTCCCAGGCTGAAGCAATTCTCGTGCCTCAGCCCCCAGAGTAGCTGGGATTATAGGTATGCACCACCATACCCGGTTAATTTGTGTATTTTTAATAGAGATGGGTATTTGCCATGTTGGCCAGGCTGGTCTCAAACTCCTGGCCTCAAGTGATCTGCCTGCCTTGGCCTCCCAAAATGGGGATTACAGGCGTGAGCCTCCATGCCCGTCCTTTTGTCAAATTTATATAAATTTGATAATAAATAATAATACATGTTTTTAACATCCCGGTACTGAATATAAATTTATCCAAGTAAAAATAGAAGCTCCACAAAAGAATCTTCTCAGAAGTCAACAGTATTTATTTCCTGTTACTGTTGTAATAAATTGCATGATAGTGGCTTAAAACAACACAGATTTATAATCTTATAATTCTGGATGTCAGAAGTCTGAAATGGATTCCACTGGGCTAAATCAAGGTGTTGACAGGATTACACTCCTTACCTAGACTCCAAGGCTGATTCTTTTTACTTTTTCCAGGTTCTAGATGTTGCCAGCATTCCTTGGCTTGTGGCATCTGCCTCCATCTTAAAGTGCATTACTCCAACTCCTACTTCCATCATCACTTTGACTCTTCTACCTTCCTCTTCCATCTTTTAAAGTCCCTTGTGATGACATTGGGTTGGCCTGCATAATGCAGGTTAATCTTCCCATCTCAAGAATCTTGTCTTAATCATATCTGCAGTCTCTTTGCCATGTATGGTCACATATTCATGGATTCCCAAGATTATATTGTGACCAGGAATGCTTTCATATGATTACTGGGTCACATGGTAGATACATGTTTACCTTTTAAAAGTGGGCAAAATATTTGAATAGACAATTCACTAAGTAAGCTATATGGATGGAAAATAAACACATGAAATGATGCTCTACTATATATAGAAATATAATTAATTTTGTATATTGATCTGCTATCTTGGAACCTTGCTGAACTCCTGTACTAATTCTAGTAACTTATTTACACACTCCATAGGATTTTCTTCACAGAAATCATGCTGTCTGTGAATAAAGGGAGTTAAACTACTTATTTTCCAAATGGAGATTCTATTTTTCTTGCATGACTTCACTGGGTAGAACCACCAGTACAATGCTGATTAGAAGTCTAAGATGGACATCCTTTCCTTGTTCCTGATTGTAAGTGTGATGTTAACTGTAGATTTTTCACATACACTGTTTATCAACATAAGGAAATTCTCTTCTGTTCTCCGCTTTCTGAGAGTTTTAATCAGGCATGTATTTTGTATTTTCAAATAATGTTTCTGTATTTGTAGAGATAGTCATATAATTTTTTTCTTAGCTTCTTTTTACAATGTGCTACATTGGTTAATTTTTGAATATTAAACCAATCTTGTATTTTTGACATAAACCCCACTTGGTCAAGATGTATTATCCTTTTTGTATAATATTGTATTAGTTCTGCTAATATGTTGCTAAGAATTTTTACATGTATGTTTATGACACATATTGGTCTGTAGTTGTCTTTTCTTGTAATGTCATTGTCTGGTTTTGGTATCAAGTAATGCTGCTCTCACAGAATGAATTAGAAAATATTCCCTTCTCATCAATTATCTAGAAGAGTTTTTTTTTTTTTTTTTTTTTTTGAGACGGAGTTTTGCTCTTGTTACCCAGGCTGGAGTGCAATGGCGCGATCTCGGCTCACCGCAACCTCCGCCTCCTGGGTTCAGGCAATTCTCCTGCCCCAGCCTCCTGAGTCGCTGGGATTACAGGCACGCGCCACCATGCCCAGCTAATTTTTTGTATTTTTAGTAGAGACGGGGTTTCACCATGTTGACCAGGATGGTCTCGATCTCTTGACCTCGTGATCCACCCGCCTCGGCCTCCCAAAGTGCTGGGATTACAGGCTTGAGCCACCGCGCCCGGCCTAGAAGAGTTTTTGTAGAATTGGTGTTATTTTCTGCTTAAATGTTTGATAGAATTTACTAGTGAAGCCATGTGGGCCCACTATTTTCTTTGTAAGAAAGTTTGTAAGCACAAATTCAATTTCTTTAATAGCTATAGAGTTACTTACGTTATCTATTTGTTCTTGAATGAGCTTTGGGAGTTTGCATCTTTCAAATAATTTGTTCATTTTATGTCCCTCATCTCCCTTGCTTGCTCTGAAATCGATTTTGTCTGCTTTCTTTTGATTAGTATTAGGATGGTATATTTTTCTCTTCCCTTAACTTTTAAGCTGTATGTTAAGCATGGTTGAATGTTGCATTCTTATCCAATCTTAATAATCTCTGGTTTTTAAATGAGGAAGTTTAGACTATTTACATGTAATTTAATTATTGAGATGTTTAGGTTCAAATATACTATCTTTCTTATACATCTAAGGACACACTCTTCAGATCTCTGGAGTTGTCATCTGCGCAGTTCTCCCTTTCCAGAATCTGTCCTGCCAACTCTAGCCTCTTCAGCTTCCTCAAGCTCTCAGCTCAGGGTTTTAACTCAGTGTTTCCCCTCCTTACACTGCAGCCAGGAAACTTTTTCCAGGCAGTAAGCTGGGGCTATGGTATAACTTACCTCATTGGTTCCCATATGAGAGAATTACTGTCCTTCATCGCCTGATAACCAATGTCTTCAAAGCCATTGCTTTATAAATTTTGTCTATTTTTCCCAGGTGGAAGGATCAATTTGGTTCCAGTTATTTATTCTGACCAGAAACACATGTCCAAAGTGACTTTAAAAAAAAAAACACCACAAATCTTTTCATATGATGCTCCTCCCAAAACCCATCAATGGCTTCTCACTGTTCTTAGGATAAAGTCCATAATCCTAACCAAGGTCTTCAGAATTCACTGTCACTTGCTTATCTGGTCCCATGCTCTCCCTTATTCTGTTTCAACAACAGGAACTTTTCAGTTACTCAAACTCAGCAGACACTTCTACCTGTCCCTCCTCTCAAGAATTTACCTCATACTTTGTGCGCCTCCTTTTCATAGAGGTATCCCATACCTATTCTTCGGAGTTTGTTTTGAAGGTCATTTTCTCAGGGAAACCATCCTTGGCTCCTTCAATAAGTTATGTTTGTTATGATTGTCCCCATAGGATTGGAAATCAACACTAATATGAAGGAGGTACTCTGTAATGTAACAGGGCATTAGGTTTAATAATTTGAGGGTCTTTCCCATTGTAAATTTCTATCATAAAATACATACTTTTCAAAAAACATTTTGTAAAATATCTTACTTATTAAGACTATTGTATTATAATAATACAATAGATTTATAATAATAAATTAGATTATAAATGTATTGAATGGGATCTGGTGTCATTTAAATTCTCAGAATTCTTTAAATAAAGTTAAATATTGCCATGCACACAGTACCTCACCTACAATTATTTGCAAATCCAGTATATTGATTAGGTACCCATTATTATAAGGTCTAGAGAAGTAATACAGAGTCGATCCATTCCTCAAGAAACATAAGGTTTATTTAGTGAGATAAAACTTGCATACAGAAAAAAAGATATGGGTCATTTTTAAAAAGATAACTAAATGCATTTAAAAGTGTATATTCCTTAAGTCCTGCACTTGCAATTCTGATAGTAGGAAGGATTAGGAAAGGTTGGGTAGGTACATGGGCCACTCAAGTTTAGGTTAGAGAAAGGACACCAGAGATAGAGGTATCTAATTAGGTAGGTTAGTTAATTACCTAGAGCAGCTAGAAGTAAAAGGAAGGAAAAGATAAGTACAAAAGAATTATCCATGGGACAGAAAAAAAAAGAAATGGATGAACCTGAGTGTTATCAGATATAAGGAATTAATGTTATGTAAAAAACCAAAGGAGAAATCAGAAGCCATCAGTTGTGTCAACACAAGAATGCAGTGGGGGAAAGAAGCAAGATGGGCAATAAGGCTGGAGAACGTAGCACTCTAGTTGTGAGGAGGGGTGAGTTGCCTGAAGCTCACTTTATTGTCTGTGAGTCACATGGTGAATATTTGAGGGGGCTCAAGTTAAAGGGTAACTGGTTGGGAAGGATTTTCTCTCTGGCCCTACACAGCTACTCAGGCTTCCCCTGGAAGGTTTCAGTTCCTTTTGATAGGAGGTTCTCTTCCAGCTTTGTGCCTTAAATTAGCCGAACATGACCATGGTTCCAGGAATTTGCCTGCCCTGATCTGTTTACCATGATTATTATGTACATGATTCCCTGGTTCCAGATCTGCACTCACTCCATAGTCAATCTGGCTTCTGACTCTGGCTCCATTCCCATTTTATAATTCTGCTTCTGTCCTTTGTACTAGACTTTGGTATTTGGTTTCCTATTTCTGAATCTTGGCTTGTTGACACACACACACACACACACACACACACACACACACGCGCTGTACTAATTATCATTTCTACTTCAAACTACTTCACTTTCATTATTCTGTAGGCACCCAACCCCCATTTTTGGTCATGGACCAGTGCCTTAATCAAAACCACTGGACTTTACACAGGGATTCACATCAGTGGTTATTCATATGGTTTTCTTCTACAAATACTGTCCCCACCAGAGGAGTGCCAAAGCCAGCTATAATAATGGCAAAGTCCAGATCATTCCCTATTGTGTATTTTG
Organism: Sapajus apella; assembly: GCF_009761245.1. NCBI lineage: Eukaryota > Metazoa > Chordata > Mammalia > Primates > Cebidae > Sapajus > Sapajus apella. The sequence continues at coordinate 1,090,885 of NW_022437061.1, forward strand.
GCTTTTTGTTTCTGGCAGTTGGAGTGAGTTGCAAAGACACAGAGTTACAAGTGGAGTTCTAGGGTCATGTGCACAGGGACCAGTTAAAATGAATTTGGAATGTGTGGATGGTAAACCTGGAAGTGGAAGATCCTCACCCCCACTTTATGGGTCAGGAGACTTGTTTATGTATAGGTTAGAAAGTAGTGATGAGTGGGACATATCTATTGTGAGAAGAGCCACAGAGGCTACTCTCTGTATTGTTTCTCTTGGTGATTAAGACTGTCAGCTTAAACTTTCATTTATTTAACACTTATTGAGCACCTACCATGTATGTATTAGGTGCTAGGCTAGAACTTTGGGATATAATGATGAGCAAAAACAGGCATGGCCTCCACTGTTACTGAGTTTACAAGCTAAGTGGAGCAAACATGTCATATATGAATCTAAAAATTATTTAATGAAAATTATTGCTAAATACAATAAAATAATATGACTAGTTATATAACCAAATCTAAATATAATGATATAACTATAATAAGTACAAAATTATAACTATGTTCTGTAAGGAAAAAGTGCATGGTATAATTACACATAGTAATAGTGCTTTCCTGGGAAATTATGCTCGAATTGAGATCTTAAGAGAGAGTAGGAATTAACTAGTTGAAGAAAGGAAGAAGTATAGCTATGCAAGTCTCTGAGGTTAAAGAACAATGGTGGTTTCAGAGTTGAAAGAAGGCTATTTTTTCCATTGTGTCAGAGAGTTATGAAAGGCATGTTGCCAAATGGGTTTAAGAAGCAGGTAAAGACTAATCATAGAGGGTCATCAGAAGAATTTGTGTCTTTTAAAATTTTTTTATTTCAACTTTTATTTTAGGTTAAATGGCTACATGTGCAGCTTTGTCACATGGGCATACTGCATGATACCCAGGTTTGGAGTATGATTAATCCCATCACCCAGGTAATGAGCATAATGCCCAAAAGGCAGTTTTTCAGCCATTTTCCCCTTCTTTGCCTCCCACCTGTAGCAATCTCTAGTGTCTATTGTTGCCATCTTTATGTCCATATGTACTCAATATTTAGCTCCCACTTATAAGTGAGAACACGCAATGCTTGGTTTTCTGTTTTTTCGTTAGTTTACTTAGGACAACAGCCTCCAGCTGCATCTGTGTTGCTGCAAGGGACATGATTTTTCTTCTTTTTCAGGCTGCATAGTACTCCATGGTGTATATGTACCATATTTTCTTTATCCAATCCACCATTGATGGGTACTTAGCTTGATATCATGCCTTTGCTATTGTTAATAGTGCTGTAACATATGCATTCATGTGTCTTTTTTATAGAATAGTTTATTTTCCTTTGAGTATATACTCAATGATAGGATTGCAGGGTCAAAAGGTAGTTCTGTTTGTAGTTCTTTGAGAAATCTTCAAACTGCTTTCCACAGTGGCTGAACTAATTTACATTCCCACCAATAGTTGTAAGCATTTCTTTTACTCCTCAGCCTCTCCAGCATCTGCTATTTTTTTGACTTTTTAGTAATAGCCATTCTGAGTGGTATGAGATGGTATCTCACTGTGTTTTTAAATATTATTATTATTATTTTGAGACAGGGTCTCACTCTGTTGCCCAGGCTGAAATGTAGTGGTCCAATCTTGGCTCAATGCAATGTTCACCTCCCAGGTTCAAGTGATTCTCATACCTCAGCCTCCCAAGTAGTTGCTGGGATTACAGGCATCCACCACCATGCTCGGCTAATTTTTATATTTCAGGTACAGATAGGGTTTTGCCATGTTGGCCGGCTGATCTTAAACTCCTGGCCTCAAGAGATCTGCCTGCCTTGGCCTCCCAAAGTGCTGAGATTACTGGCGTGAGTAACTGCGCCTAGCCCCATTGTGGCTTTGATTTGCATTTCCCTTGTGATTAGTGATGCTGAGCATTTTTTCATATGTCTGTTGGCCTCTTGTATACCTTCTTTCAAGAAATGTCTGTTCATGTCTGTTTCCCACTTTTCAGTGGGGATATTTGGTTTCTTGCTTGTTGAATTGTTTGTTTCTTCTAGATTCTGCACATTAGAACTCTGTCAGATGTATAGTTTGTGAATATTTTCTCCCATTCTGAAAGTTATCTGTTTTCTCTGTTGATATTTTCTTATCCTGTGCAGAAACTCTTTAGTTTAAGTAGGTCCCACGTGTAAATTTTTGTTTTTGTTGCAAATGCTTTTGAGGACTTAGTCAGAAATTCTTTGTCAAGGCTGATGTCCAAAAAAATATTTCCTAAGTTTTTGTCTAGGATTTTTATAGTTTTAAGTCTTACATTGAAGTACTTAATCCATCTCGAGTTAATTTTTGTATATGGTGATAGGTAGGAGTTCAGTTTCATTCTTTTGCCTATGGATAGCCAGTTATCCAACATCATTTATTGAATAGAGGGTTCTTTCCTCATTGCTTATTTTTGTCAACTTTAACAAAGATCAGTTGATTGTAGGGGTGTGGCTTTATTTATTTCTGCATTCTCTAGTCTTTTCCTTTGTTCTATGTGTCTTTTTTTGTACCAGTACCATGCTGTTTTGGTTGTGATAGCCTTGTAGTATAGTTTGAAGTCAGATAATATGATACATCTGGCTTCATTCTTGCTTAGAATTGTTTTGGCTATTCAGTGTGTTTTTGGTTCCATATGAATTTTAGAGTAGTTTTGTCTAATTATGTGAAAAAATGGCATTGGTAGTTTGATAGTAATAATGTTAAATGTGTAGATTGCTTTGGCCAGTTTAGCCATTTTAAGATATTGATCTTCCAGTCTGTGAGAACAGAATGTTTTTCCATTTGCTTGTGTTTGTGGTTTCTTTCAGCAGTGTTTTGTGGTTCTCATTGTAGAGATCTTTCGCCTTTTTGGTTAGATGCATTTCTAGGTATTTTATTTTTAGGGTGGTTATTGTAAATGGAGTACATTCTTTATTTGACTGTCAGCATTAATACTATAGGTGTATAGAAATGCCACTGATTTTGTACACTGATTTTGTTTCCTCAAATGTTACTGATGTTATCAGTTCTGAGCCTTTTGGTAGAATATTTTGGGTTTTGTAGATATAGATTCATATTGCCGGTGAAGGGAGATAATTTGACTTCTTCTTTTCCTGTTTGGATGCCTTTTATTTCTATCTCTTGTCTGATTGCTCTGGCTAGGACTTCTACTACTCTGTTGAATAGGAGTGGTAAGAGTTGGCATTCTTGTCCAGTTCTTAAGGAGAATGCTTCCAGCTTTTGCTGGTTCAGCATGATATTGGCTGTGGGGTTGTCATAGACAGCTCTTATTATTTTGAGATGTTGTCCTTCTATTCCAAGTTTGCTGAGGGTTTTTTTCATGAAGGGATGTTGGATTTTATCAAAGGCTTTTTCTGTGTCTATTAAGATGATCATATAGTTTTAATTTTTAATTCTGTTTATATGGTCAATCACATTTATTGATTTGTGTATGTTGAACCAGCTTTGCATCCCAGGAATGAAAACTACTTGATCACAGTGAATTAACTTTTTGACTGAATTAACTTTTTGATGTGCTGCTGGATTTGATTTGCTAGTCTTTTGTTGAAGATTTTTGCATCTGTTTATATGAGGAATATTGGCCTGTAGCTTTCTTTTTTCATTGTTTCCTTGCCAAATTTTGGTATTAGAATAATGCTAGCGCCATAGAATGAGTGAGGGAGGAGTTTCTCCTTTTCAGTTTTTTGGATTATTTTCCATTGAATTGATACCAGCTCTTCTTTGTATATCTAGTAGAATTTGGCTGTGAATCTATTTTACCTAAGGCATTTTTTGGTTGGTGGCTGTTTTTTGTTTTTTGTTTTTTTTATATTACTGATTCAATTTTGAAACTTGTTATTGATCTATTCAGGGTTTCAATTTCTCCCTGATTCAATCTTGGTAAGTTGTGTGTTTTTCCAGGAATTTATCCATTTCCTCTAGGTTTTCTAGTTTTTGTGAATAGAGTTGTTCATTGTAGTCTCTGAGGAGCTTTTTAATTTTTTTTTTTTTTTTTTAATTTTTGAGACAGATTGTTACTCTGTCGCCCAGGCTGGAGAACAGTGGCACAGTCTCAGCTCACTGCAACCTCCACCTCCTGGGTTCAAGCAATTCTTCTGTCTCAGTCTTCTGAGTAGCTGGGATTACAGGCATGTGCCACCATGTCCAGCTAACTTTTCTTTTTTTTTTTTTGAGACGGAGTTTCACTCTTGTTACCCAGGCTGGAGTGCAATGGCACGATCTCGGCTCTCCGCAACTTCCGCCTCCTGGGTTCAGGCAAATCTCCTGCCTCAACCTCCTGAGTAGCTGGGATTACAGGCAGGTGCCACCATACCCAGCTAATGTTTTGTATTTTTAGTAGAGACGGGGTTTCACCATGTTGACCAGGATCGTCTCGATCTCTTGACCTCGTGATCTACCCGCCTCGGCCTCCCAAAGTGCTGGGATTACAGGCTTGAGCCACTGCGCCCGGCCCAGCTAACTTTTATATTTTTAGTAGAGATGGGGTTTCATCATGTTGGCCAGATTGGTCTCTATCTCCTGGCCTCAGGTGATCTGCCTGCCTCGACCTCCCAAAGTGCTGGGCTTACAGGCATGAGAAACTGCACCCAGCCTCTGAGGATCTTTTGTGTTTGTTTGGGATCAATTGTAATGTCACCTTTGTCATTTCTATTGTACCTCTTTAGATTTTCTCTCTTTTTAGTCTGTTAATCTAGCTCATGATCCATTCATCTTGTTTATCATTTCAAACAAATTTGGCTTCATATATCATTTGTATGAATTTTGAGGTCTCAATTTCATCCAATTCTGGTCTGGTTTTAGGTATTTCTTTTCTTCTGCTAGTTTTGGTGTGAGTTTATTGTTCTTTTACTTACTGTAAGTTCAACTGAGATCTTTTTAACTTCTTGAGGTAGGCATTTAGCACTATAAACTTTCTTCTTAACACTGCTTTTGCCACATCCTAGAGATTTTGGCATATTGTGTTTCTGTTTTCATTTATTTCAAAGAATTTTTTATTTCTGCCTTAATTTTATTGTTTACCTAAAAGTCATTCAGGAACAAGCTGTTTAGTTTCCATGCAATTGTGTAGTTTTCATAGATATTCCTGGTATTGATTTCCATTTTTATTCCACTGTGCTCTAAGAGTATGGTTGCTATGATTTTGATTTTTTAAAAACTTATTGAGACTTGCTTTATGGCCAAGCATGTGGTTGATCTGAATATGTTTCATGTCCTGATGAGAATGTATATTCTGTGATTCATAAGTGGCGCATTCTTTAGACATCCAATTGATCAAGTATCAAATTTAAGTCCTGAATTTTTTTGTTAGTTTTCTGCCTAAGGGATCTGTCTAATGCAGTCAGTGGGGTATTGGAGTTTACCAGTATTATTGTGTAGCTAAGTCTTTTTGTCGGTTGAGAAGTACTTGTTAGGTCACCAGGAAACCTGCAATTCCAAGGGGATCTTCTGTTCCTCTGAGCTTGGCAAAATTGGAGTGAATTGTAGGGTATGTCTTAGGTGGCCTGGTGATACACTGGGTCAAAGGCAGAGGATTCTGGGGCAGGGCTGTGGTGTCACAAGTGTGCAGTTGGTATACCCTCAAGGACCCGGCTTTTTAGCCCAGCAGGTGACTGTTGAGTCTGCCCAGCTGTCACTTTCCCAACTGGTTCTTCCTCCAATTTCTGCCCCAGGAGCTAGTCAAACCAGCTAGTTTTGTTCCAAGCCTTCTGTGCCCAGATTGCTAGGCTGTTCCAGCTGTTCTGCATCATGGGGATCCCTCAGGCAGAAGCTGAACTGGCCAACAGGCAACACCTTTCCCACACTGGTCTTGTAAAGGGAGAGACACTTACTTTCCATATCAGCACCTACACCCTTACCCCACTTTTCTCTTTGTTCTAGTAGTGAGGGCTTCTCTCCTGCTCAAGCTCTGGCTGCAGATCTTAGCTCAACAACCCTGGGCAGTGTGCTTGAACCCTGGAAATTTGGGCTTATGACTTTGTCCTCTGGCTCCATGGACAAAGTCATTCACCAGCTGTGCTGGGGGACTGAACTGCTCACAGTCTGCCAGGAAAACACTTAGGTGGGGCACTCAGGAGGCTGTGCTGTGTGTTCCCACTTTCAGGAGCAGTCTGGCAGATGGCCTTGGGAGGGGTCAGAGTCAAGGGAGCACACGGAGCAGATGCACCACAATCCTTTGCAAAAGAGTTCTTGTCTCTCTGGCCTGGCAGTTAGCAGTGGCTACCATCACTCAGAGCAAGATGGAAAAGAATGGGGGATGAGTGCCTGTGGCCATGTTTTGCTGCAGCTACCCCATAGGCTGTGAAACCTTCTGGGCTCTGTGCAGGTTTGAGCTCTGCCTCTATCTAATTTCCAAGGAGTTCCCCTTGCCAATTCAAATGTCTAGGGGGGTATCAGATTTCTTGTAGCTAGGATCTCAGACGCCTGTGAAGGTAGTATGGTGCCCCAGAGTTCCTTCACTCACCCTTTCCTGAGTGCCTGTTCCGGACCAGAAGCTGATCCTGGTGCTTGATGACTCCTTGCAGGCATCCCAACTTCCTCTCTCTTCAACCTCAATGACCATGTCATCTCTGTCTTGACTTTCAGTGTTTTCTCTCAAAAGATCTGTTCAGAGGGTGATGGCTTACTCTATATTTTGATTTCTTTAGATGGGAGGGTAAGGGGCTTACTCTATATTTTGATTTTTCTGGCTGCATCTAATTGGCCATCTTGTCACTGCCTTTGGATTTCTGCCTTTATCTAAAAAAAGATGGGATGCCATTAAAGTGAGTTAAGCTGAATAGTGCTAAGATTTTTGTGTTGAAAAAATCATCCTTGTTGCTTATGTGGAGTAGGCCGAAAAGATGCAAGAAGATAAATCAGAAGGATCATTTGATAGATCCAGGAAAGGCATAATGCTGGCTCAGACCACTGTGGTAGTGGTGGAGATAGCTAGAAACGGTTGGATTCAAGATAAATTTTGAAATAAGAGTAAATAGAACTTGCTGATTAATTGGAAATGAAGGATAACACTTTCCTCAAATCTCTGACCTTCCACCTCCTGGATCACTTTTAGAAGATGATCTCATATACTGTCTTACTAAGAAAATAGAAGCCATCTGTCAAGAACTCCCTAATTTACCTGTCAATAAACATGAACTTATGAGGGGCTTAGAGGAAGTGATGTCTTTAGGGAACAGTCAGATTTCAGTTAAAGCAAGGGAGCAGAGTGAGAGCTCAGAGAAGTTTTAAGGACATAGGGGAGTCTTCTAGACAAGTATTGGCTCTTCTATTGAGCCTTTTACTGAGGTTTGGAAGGCAGTGAAGGGGAGAGGACTGATGTGAAAAAAGCATATGAAAAGAGTTAAGTTGATGATAGTGAGATAGAGGATAGATGACCATTAAATTTGTCATACAATGGAAGCATGGGCGAAAGCCATAGTGAATTTCTTTGAGGGAGGCAGACAGTGGGAGGTGGCAAGAGAATTTGACCAGGGTGGTTATAGACATAGACATTGGCAACCTACATGTGAGAAGGTTTGGACAATGCTGGATATAGAAACTGAAGACTCACATGCTTCAGGGCCTGGTGGATAAGAAAACCACAGAAGACTGGTATCAAGCAATGTGCATAGCTCCTTTGGATTGTTTTGGATCTCCTCCAGGAACTTACCTGTAGCAAAGGTAATGTTGTGCTAGGCATGAAGGAAAGCATAAGGACTGACATCCATATTTGTTTTAGAAGGGATATATAAAAATTGTTACAGTCAAATTTCTCTATTGTGAGATGGATGAACAAGTCATATTGTTTATTTGATATGTGGTCATGGTAATCTTCTTTCTGTATTTGGTTGATCGTTCTTGCCTACCATCATTTGTAGACAGTGAATAGGAGAGTGGGTAAATTCAGACCTGGAAGGCTTTGAGGGCTGCACTCTAGAAATGCAAGGCTATTTGTAATACATGGTCTCACTTTAAATTTTCAGGTAGTTATAGAGATGAAACACCTCCCTAATCAAGGGAGCAGAATATGATCCAATGTAACAGGTACTTTGTGTACCATCTTAGTGAAATATTGAGAATTATGTTAAATACTTATGAAGGGAAAGGGCTAGGCAAATCATGTTAACAGTTTCTTTTTTCTTTTCTTTTTTAACAGTTAGTTTCTTAATGAACTCTGAGAGATCAGGGCATATTTTTTTCTGGAGCATCCTGAGCCTGCTTTGGTTAAAGATGCAAATACTTTAAGCAGTAGTATACATCAGAAAGTTTTGCCAGACATAAAGATTACCAGCACCTTGGGAGGTTGAGGCGGGTGGATCACCTGAGGTCAAGAGTTCGACACCAGCCTGACCAACATGGTGAAAGCCTCTTTCTATTTAAAAAATACAAAAATTATCTGGGTGTGATGGAGGATGCCTGTAATTTCAGCTATTCAGGAGGCTGAGGCAGGAGAATTGCTTGAACAGGGGAGGTAGAGGTTGCAGTGAGCCGAGATCACACCACTGCACTCCAGCCTGGGTGACAGAGCAAGACTCAGTCTAAAAAAAAAAAAAAAAAAAAAAAAAATTACGAGGCAGCCCTAATGGGTCATATTCAGGGTGAGTAGACTTTAGTATCCAGCCAGGTCAGTGTTCTAAAAGGAGCTTAACACACTTGTTTGGGATTCACTTTAAGTAAAGCAATATCTTGATTTTTCAAAATTGCTTCCAGTAATTCTGAAACTGCCTCAGGTGCTACTTATCATAAGTGTCTGCCTGTTGTTGCCCCATGATGAAGCCTTTTATTTCTAGCAGTAGTTATAGGGCCCTATCAGTCTTTAAGCAAAGACACTCAGGCATGAATGAACTTGCCCATAAATAAATTCATAGATTCCTCTTGCCTTATATATACCTGCTGTATACATGATGTGAAATTTGGCTCTACATGAGAATATGACAGATTATATCTGAACTATGCCTAACTCTCTTGTCATTATGCTGTTCCTTGTTAAGAACGTCAGGTCATGGGAGAGTTCTAAGGCCTCTCAAGTTAGTATATCCAGGCTTTAAAGACCATTTTTGCAGTGAAGTCTCATATGTTGTTCAATTAATTATTGCCATAGACAACTTTCTCTGGAAATAAGTGCACAGGGAGAGTTCATATTGACCTGAAACCCTATGGCAGGAATTCCTCTATAGAGATGGTGGAGGCCTCTTTGTGAAGAAAGGAGATGATGAATAGAGTGGTATGATTGAGGTTGAAATGAAGAAGGTAATTCTTGAAAGGTAATTACCATTTGTAAACCAGTTATGTCATATCTGTTTTCTCTAAATTCCTTGTCTGGAAAGAATATCATTATGGATTCTATCAGGACAATAGAGTCACTATAAACATTATCAGAATGTGTGATTTCTTAAATCTCAATGGAGCTGTAGAAATAAAGGTCTAGAAGGGAGTAACAGATTCAGAAAAATCATCTCCAACCAATACTCTCCACCTGTCTCACAGGCAGGTCTTACAGGGGAAAGCAAAAATCAAGTACTTCAGACTGCTGCAGTGCAACAACAAAGATGGGATTTATGGTGAGGTCTATGGAGACCTGTGGGAAGTTGTTGCCTGCATGTAGCTACTGCCTCTGTCAGTCCAGAGTCAAGCATTTGGTTGAGGATCTGGGGTCACTTGGCCAGCAGGGCTAGCAGCTAGGAAGATAATTTGAATTCAGAGAAGAGGAAGGATAATGACAATTGGAATTTCTCATTCTTTTAAAAAGTACCAGGGCCCTAGCAAAGGAGGAAAGACGGTTGATAGATTGCCACAGATATTTCATCTATATAATTCCAAAGGCATAATAATCTTCCAAGAGTGAAGTACATTTCTGTTTTTCATTTCTTTAGATTTGAGCCACAGATGCAAAATAGATCATGAAGCCAACTGTTTATTCACAGTTAATATTTGCTTCCTTTTTCAAGAACACCACTTAATAGGCCAAATATAACTTACAGGTGCCTCAAAAATGGGAACATCAAGTAACCCGGACCCAAGAGAATTCTGGGCTTAGGTGAGGTTCAGAGTCTAATGATCCGTAGTGTCTAAATGCTCCCAGAGTTCACAGCATTATGTGTTTCTAGTTAGTTGACATGATAGCCCTTGAACAGTAGGTTCCTATCTAACATATGTTCCTGGACTTCTCCCAAAATGTTCTAGTTCAGTTCAGAGTTCAGCGCAAATTCAGTTGCAGTTGCTGCTGCCGCTGCTTCTCTTCCACGTTTCTTTCTACCTGTCAGTACACACTGAAAATTCATCCATCCTTTTCCTGAGAAGGAGGCCATAGGTACTAGGAGGTATGAGTATGTGACTATGTGTGAAGTCTAATGAAGATTTTGATGAGCTTGGTTAGCTTTCTTGAGTGAGCAGTTCAAGCTAGCTCATCCCGGAGTAGTGGACAATACTATAATATACATGGGAGGTCCCATATCCAGCCCACACCCAATAACCATGTGGGCCTTGTCATCTGAATGGTCATTCTAGCTCCAGGGATTCCAATGGCATTGGCTAAAGCTATTGCTTGACTCCTCACTCTTCCTACTCCTGCTTCCTTCCTCTCCCTTCAACAGATATTGGTCGCATGATACTCCTTAGTCCCATGATTCACTAAACTCAATCTCACAGTCTACTTTCTAGAAATCCTACCTGCAACACCTTTATAGCTTGTAAAAGCCTTTGTTTGAGCTATGCTTGGAAAGACAGATGGCTAATCTTCCACTTTGCTTTCCTCTCCTCAGGTACTAGCCCTGTGGTGAGGTTATGGATTAAACATACATTGTTGGTGTAAAGACAATATGTGCAATTAAGAGTTTAGAAGGAAAAAAGTGACCAACAAGAGCTTGCAGTTTCCAAAATGTGGTATTTCTGGCTTCACTCCTTTACACAAAAAACCAAAGAAATAATGCCAAGATTATTGCCAACAATATCTCTGAACTCAAATATTAAGACATTTCCTGGGGCTGCAGAGAAGTAAAAAAAAAAAAAACAAAAAAAAAAAATCCAAGCAGATGGTAAGAGAATCAAACTTCCATATCCATGATATCCTTTTCTCCCATATGCCTGACACCAGGTGTGTGGAAAATCTCCCCCCAGCTCACAGTTTCTTCAGTGGAAAAAGTAAGACTCAGGTGAACAGCCAGCTTCTCCACAATCTTGAGTTTTCTGGTGAGAAACCTTTCCCTGGCTCAACCCACAAGAAGTGTTGGGAGTACCAGAAGGGTGAAATATCCTTGAGGAAAGCCAGAGACAAAGGGGGAGGTAGAAATACCATCCTTATCTCTGGAAACTCTGATCTATAACCTGGCCAAAGGAGATGGCAAATCAGAGTGGCTGTTTAGCAGTACCACACTGTTGAAGTTCATCTCACAGGTTTCCTGGATAAAAAACCCTAGCAGCCTTCCTATACTACTGGAATATCCTTTTTGGGACCTCTCCCATTCAAGATGGACAGCACTCTTATCATTTACTAAAACCAAGGCAAATCTGGGCTTAAGGCACCAACCATCTAGTGTTGAAAAGGAGGCAGTGACCCAGAGGGGGGAAAAAAAAAGAAATAATCAATAGGTAAATAACAAGAACTTCTGAACAAACATAGCTAATAAAAATAAAAACTAGCCAGACAGAGAAGACTGGAATAAATAGCTGATCACTCAGTGCACATCCCTCAATGCACAGTGTTCATCCATAAGAAAACAACAGCAGGCTGGCATGATGGTACATGCCTGTAATCACAACACTTTGGGGAGTCAGGGTGGGCAGATCAGGAGTTGAAGGTCAGGAGTTTGAGACCAGCCTGGCCAACATGGTGAAACCCAGTCTCCACTAAAAATACAAAAATTAGCCACGTATGGTGGCAGGCACCTGTAATCCTAGCTACTCGGGTGGCTAAGGCAGGAGAATTGCTTGAATCCGGGAGGTGGATGTTGCAGTCAGCCAAGATTGCACCACTGTACTCCAGCCTGGATGACAGAGCAAGACTCCATCTTGTTGGGGGAGGGAGGGAAACAACAGTAGACAGGGAACCATAACATCCTCAAACAAAGCACAGACCCTAACAACTGCTCTTAACAAGATGGTGATATGTGAACTCTCTGACCAGGAATTCAAAAATAGCCATTTTAAGGGAGCTCAGTGATATCCAAGAGAATACATAAAAGCAATTCAGAAGTTTATCAGATAAATTTAACCAAGAGATTGAAATAATAATTAAAAAAATCAAACATAAATCTTTGAACTGAGAGATACATTTGCCAAACTGAAAAATTTATTAGAGGCTCTTAACAGCAGAATAAATCAAGCAGCAGAAAGAATCAGTGAGCACAAAGACAGTCTATTTGAAAATACATAGAGGAGAAAAAAGAAAAAAAAGAATGAAAAGTAACAAAAATTTTTATATCTTTTTTAAGATATAAAAAATTACTTTAAAAGCCTAAGAATTTGTGGTGTTCAAGAGAGAGTTAAATAAGCAAGGGGCAAAAAGCTTATTCAAAGAAATAATGACAGAAAACTTTCCAAAACTCAAAAAGAAGATAAATATCCAGGTACAGAAAGATCAGATAGCACCAAAAAGATTTGACTAAAAGAAGATAACCCCAAGACATATAATAATCAAACTCTCGAAGGTCAAGGACAAAGAGAGGATCCTAAAAGCAGCAAGAGAAAATAAACAAATAGCATGTAAAGGAGCCCCAACTTGTCTGGTAACAGACTTTGCAATGGAAACCATACAGACCAGGAAGGAGTGGGTGGACATTTTCAAAGCACTGAAAGAGAGGGGCAAAAAAAAAAAAAAAAAAAAAACTGTCATCCAAGAAAACCATATCCAGCAAATCTGTCCTTCAGGTATGGAAAGATTCAGTCTTTCCCAGACAAACAAAAGCTGAAAGATTCACCACCAACAGATTTTACAAGAAAGGCTAAAGGGAGTTCTTCAGTGCAAGTAAAAAGCCACTAATGTGCAAAATGAAAACAGAGGAAGGTATAAAACACACTGATAAAATTAAGTACATGGACTAATCCAGAATAATCTAATACTGTAATTATGATATGCAATTCACTCATAACTCTAATATGGAGCCCCACAACAAAGCTATAAAAGACAATATTGCCTACAACCTGTTAAGAGATAGGCAATATAAAGATATATAAATTGAGACAACATAAGTCAAAATGTGGAATGGATGTGGTTAAAGTGTAGAAGGTTTTCAATTTTTTTCTTTGTTACTTTGTTTCTATTCTTTGAGTCCTGAGATAAGTTGTCATCTTTTGGAAATAATTTGTTACATTTGTAAGATATTTTTTCTAACCCTTATGGTAACCACTATACAAATCCTATAATACAGTCACTAAAAATAAAAAGCAACAAATTAAAAAATACTACCCATATCACTTTCACAAAGGAAGTAAAAGGAAGGCTATAAGAAAGAAAGGAAAAGAGGAATTACAAAAAGCAACATGAAAAGAAGCTAGAAAATATGTAGTAATAAGTTCTTATCAATAATAGCATTGAATGTAAGTGGATTCAAACAAAAAGGCAGACAGTGGCCGAATGGATAAAAAAACAAAACCCAACACCAGAGCTCTCAAGTATGTAAAGCAAATATTAATACATTTAAAGGGGGAGATACACAGCAATACAGTAAGAGTAGAGGACTTAACATCCAACTCTTGCTAATGGACGGATCATTTAGATAGAAAATCAACAAAGAGAGGCACATATTCTCAGGATCTCCTGAGGGCTGACTCATGGGCCATGGTCACTTATATTTGGCTTAGAATACATCTCTTCAAATATTTTATAGAGTTTGACTCTTTTGGTCAACAATAACTTGGCACCCAAACGTGTTGATTCAGAGAAGGCTCAGGACCCCAAAGGAATTACCCAAAGTTGGAGCTAAGGTACAAGCAGAGGCCCATTGAAAGCCTCCCCAACTTCAAGCTTCTCATTCAGTGGCACTGGTAAGTCCTCCTGAGCCTGTGACCTCCCTTTGGTTGATGGTCCTTGATTTATTCTGAGCTGTTTTTTTTTTTTTTTCTTTCCTAGGAAGTTGTGGTTTACAGATCCTATTTTAGTTCAAAAGTGTGTTCTAAAGGATCTTCTCCATTGCTTTTTCTCCAAAATTAATCTCTATTTGCCTTGTCTGTGAAAATTTGCATGAGGAACCAAACTGTTGTTTTCATAGACAAATGAGAGACTGAGTTTTCTCAGCTCCAAAGAGAAAGATCATTTTGCTCCTCCCAGCTGAAAGGTGCCTCTGGGCAACCAGGGGCCTTGTGGGAATGTATAGTTTTCAGGTTGACCTTGGGGCTCTTTTTCCTTGATATAAATGTGCACAAAGGCCATAATATTTCACAGTGGGGTTGAACCCCCTGTGAGGTATAGCAGCCCTACAAAGAACACTCAACAAAATTAGTTTTAAAAGCCTCATCCAGGAAGCACATAAGGGAGCTAGTCACTTCCCGCTTTGGGTCCTCCTGGAGGTGCTTAGACCCCTGCAAAGAGAAACAGACAGGTAAGAGGATGGCAATGACTCACTTGTGATACTATGGAGTCCCATCTGTAACCAGCCTATACTTCGACCCATTCCGCCAAGACCCTAAGCCACAGCTCAGTTCTTCCTTTTAAGAAGAAAAACAACAACAACAACAACAACAAAGAGAATGACCCCCTTTTGGGCACTCTGTTGGTTTTATGGCACCCTTACTTGATAGAGCTTGTGTAAAATGGAAATATGATGGTCTTTGTGCACACTTATATCAAGGAAAAAGAGCCCCAAGGTCGACCTGAAAACTATAGAGTTCCTAAGTTCTCTTTTTCCCTATTTTCTTTTCTGCCTGCTTTAAATCTCTTGTTACTTTTCTGCTGAGATAAAAACCACTGTTTAGATCCAACCATTGGCTTTTTTTCCCCTTTTTTTTTTTTTTTTAGCAAGCCAATAAGTTTGTTTTATTATTTCACGGCTAGAGTTCTGAAGTAAAAGCTATAGGATCTCTCTCTCTCTCTGTCTCTCTCTCTTTCTCTCTCTCTCTCTCTCTGTGTGTGTGTGTGTGTGTGTGTGTGTGTGTGTGTGTATGTGTGTGCTTGTATTTTTAAAAGGACTTTTTGTTTTTTGTTTTTTTCCCTATGATCCTGTTCTTCTTGATAAAGTTTTTCTTAGTTATTGACAACTTGGGGTTCCTTAAAGAAGACAGAGAAGGCACCAAACTCCTTTTTTTTTTTTTTTTTTTTTTTAGGGAGGGGGTTTCTCTTTTTTGTCACCCAGGGTGGAGTGCAATGGTGCGATCTCCGCTCACCGCAACCTCCGCCTCCTGGGTTCAGGCAATTCTCCTGCCCCAGCCTCCTGAGTCGCTGGGATTACAGGCATGCGCCACCATGCCCAGCTAATTTTTTGTATTTTTAGTAGAGACGGGGTTTCACCATGTTGACCAGGATGGTCTCGATCTCTTGACCTCGTGATCCACCCACCTCGGCCTCCCAAAGTGCTGGGATTACAGGCTTGAGCCACCGCGCCAGAAACTTCTTTTTCTTTATGAAACCCCAAAAGTAAACAGACAAGTTTGCTCTCAGATCTTTAACTGCTTACTTGTATTGCATTGTGTTGCCTGATTTGTTTTTCCAATTACAATAGTTATTGCAACAGAAGCTACTCTTAGCTCTTTAAAATAAGAAAGAGTGTACTTTAGACATTTAGAAAAATGTCTCTGTAAAAAAAGAAGTGCACTATGAAAGCATGGTCTAGCCTCAGAATAATTCTTTTTGGAGACCCAGATACAGTATGGACTCTGCCCAAAGCTGAGGTCCAGTTGAATGATGGAGACTAAAATAAAAAGTACTTATATAAATAAAATTGGTCTCCTTATACAATCCTGTGATCAATTATATAATTTAATATATAATTAATAATTAAATCCATTTTAATTTTCCTCTAGCACACCACACTTTCTCTCTGTATTTTGAGATAAATTTCACTATCTGATTTTTCACCTAAGAGTTGCTTCCTTTAATATGCAAATTTGGGACTATTTAGCTGACAACTGCCTAGGGTAATGAAACAGGTTATCAAGAATTTGAAACTCTAAGGGGAAAAAAAGAGGTATTACAAAATCTATAAGATATGCTTCTATCTGTGTGCCTAATACATCTATGTTGTTATGTGTTGTGTATACAATGTTTCACTACTAAAAATATATAAAAGAGCTGTAATTAATTGGCTTAAAGAAAAATAAAAGCAATTAAATCACATACTTTATTAAGAAAGAACACTAGTCAAATTCTTTTTCAAGTTCACGCAACTTAAGTAAAATTTTTTTTTGTAAAATTTTTAATTAATAAGCTGACTTTAAAGTTATTGGTAAAATAATACTAGGAATGTCTTAAGAATTGTTAGCATTTTTGTTTGCCTTATTGATCAAGTGGTTTCATGCTTTTTCCTGCAGAACACTATAATATTTGCCATAAAGGTTATAAAACTATAAACGCAGCCCCAAACAGAATGATCTTCGCTTGCATAATTTTTCATAAATAAGGCATGTAATATTGTTGGTTTAATGAAGACAGCTAAATCCTGAGTTATTGGTAAAAGTTACATTATATTTAACCATAAGTTTCCTTACTTAAGTAACACCTGAAATTCATAGTTTACAACATTGGTTAACAGGGAATTACTGTAAGTAATGACTCATGGTTTTTGTAAATAATCTAGGTAAACAAATAAATTAATCAAGTAAATGTAAGGGAGCAAATTCTTGTAAACAATCATCATATAATTTAGGATCTAAGGTCATTAATACATATTAAGTGACTGGGTAATTTTCCAATTTAAAAATTGTAAGACAACTTTTTTTAATGTTCTTAGTAAAAGGTAAATATCTTTGTCTAATTCGAAGCCTATTTAAAGGTTATGTAAAACAAGGTAAAAGGAAGCAGAAAATAAGAGATGTAAAGAAAGTTATAGATATAAATTTGTATTTTTTTGGTCAGGCACAGTGGCTCATGCCAGTAATGCCAGCATTTGGGAGGCCAAAATGGGCAGATTGCTTGAGGCCAGGAGTTTGAGACCAGCCTGGGCAACACAGTGAAACCCTGTCTCTACTAAAAATATTGATGCAAGAATTAGCCAGGTGTGGTGGTGCACATCTATAATCCTAGCTACTCAGGAGGCAGAGGTTGTAGTGAGCCAAGATTGTGCCACTGCACTCCAGCCTGGATAACAGAGTGAGACTCTTTCTCAAGAAAAACCCCAGACCACGCATGGTGGCTCACGCCTATAATCCTAGCAGTTTGGGAGGCCGAGGTGGGGGGGAATCACTTGAAGTCAGAAGTTTGAAACCAGCCTGGCTGGTTTTTGGGGGTTCATCTTTACTAAAAATACAAAAATTAGTTGGGTGTGCTGGTGGGGGGAGAGCGGGGGCGGAGGGGGCACCTGTAATCCTAGCTACTTGGTAGCCTGAAACAGGAGAACTTGAACCTGGGAGGCAGAGGTTGCAGTGAGCCAAGATCGGCCGCTGCACTCCAGCCTAAGCAACATAGTGAGACTCCATCTCAAATTCAAAAAACAAAAAAACTGAAAACTAAAAAACAAGAGGATTTTTGGTTAAAAAAGAGAAAAGGAAAATGATTTTATATGAGAAAGAATCTTGTATAGTGAATTTTGTCCTAAAATAAAGTGACTGGGTTGCTCAAGAAAAAGGAATATTTAGGACAAACCAGAAAGTTCAAGGATGTTATAAATGGTCTAAGTCATGATAAGGTTAGTAAAAAGGGAACTTATATAAATGTTATGTGATTAATTGGCTTTAACTGAAGAAAATGATCATAGGTTTCCTAAAATTGAACTTTGATATTAAAAAAACATGAATGCAGAACTAAAAGATTTGGTTAAAACAAAATTTAATTGAAATATTGACTTAATGCAAGAGGTTTTTTTAATTTTTAGATTCTGTAATCTATAATCTGTTTCTTTGAAATTCTTTAGATTGATATCTCAGAAGTTCAGCTTCTCTTTTACAAAGGCCTTGGATGATAACTTTCTCCTTCACTTTTTGTTAGCTCCTGTAATGTTTTTTTTTAAATTAGTAATCTGAAATAAGGGAGAAAAATATTAAAAAGCAGGCAAATAAAATATTTTGTTAACCTTCCTCCTTTTAATTCTGCATGCTTGTATCTCTATCTTTATATGTTTCATGAAAATGATATTTCACTATCAAACTTCATGTAAGAGCTCTAATCAAGTAATTAAAAAAAAAAAAAAGTAAGTGCTTATTAGACTGGTAGAAGCCAGCTCAGATACCTTTTAATTCACATAACCCTGGCAATATTTGATAATTAGATACATTTAATTTCAAAACTCTGTTCAGTAATTAAAAATCTTAAAGTCATGTTATGTTAAATTATTTCATTTTTTTCTCTGAGAATTTGAGTTACTAAGCATTGAAATAATAGGAACATAAAATATGTTTTTGGTGAAGTTTACAAAACACAAGGATGTTTATTTTGCTTAAAAAAAGAAAATAGGGTTATTTTCTAGTTGAACCATTTGAGTTGCTTTAAAATGAAGGACAAATTATACAGATAAAACTAAATGAATAAAAATAACAATGAAGCCAGGACAACAAAAGTTAACTCTGAGACCTGTGGTTACCAAGAAGAGGAGTCAATATGGGGAAAGGGAAAAACCAAATAACCAGCCAGAGGATATAATGTAAAGAAATTGTTCTATTTTGTAGATTGGTATCATCAGTTTCTTTTTTTGTTGTTTTGTTTTTTTGTTTGTTTGTTTTTGGAGATAGGGTCTCACTCTGTTGCCCAGGTAGGCATGCAGTGGCGCTATCTCAGCTCACTGCAGCATCCACCTCCTGCGTTCAAGCAATTCTCCTGCTCTCAGCCTCCCAAGTAGCTGGGACTACAGGTGCCCACCATCATGCTTGGCTAATTTTTTGTATTTTTATTAGAGATGGGGTTTCACCATATTGGCCAGGCTGATCTTGAACTCCTGATGCCCACCTTGGCCTCCCTAAGTGCTGGGATTACAGGCATGAGGCACCATGCCTGGCCCATCTGTTTCTCAAAATATCTATGTAGTGGATTGTAAAAATAACCACTTTAAGAAATAAATTTCTTAATTTTAAATCCTACAGAATATAAGGGCTTGTTTGGGTTGAGAAGGACCCACAGTTTACTGTTGAACAATCACTGATGAGTTTATGTGATCCAAATGCACAGGAGGTTATTCCTGAGAGAACAATCATCCTAGTGGAGCAGATAAATGTCACTCTGAGGTCCGTTTGCCCTGAAAAGGAAACTGCCTAATTCTCCCTGTAATATACCAAGTGGAACATCCCAGATGAAGCAGTTAATATGCTTCATATGTAAGCCATATGGGACTGGCTTTATAATAACCAGGATATCCTCCAACCAAATAAACCTTATTATCCAGGTAATGGTAAATTTGGAGTGAAAAGGGCCTCTTTTACATGGGCCTTTCAGAAGCTTTATCAAATTAGCTATCCCTCATGGATATTACAAATGCAACTCCCTGCTGGGAACTCAAACCCTTTTTCACCAGAAAAGGTAAAATGGCCTAGGGAGAAGAAATACTTTCCGGCAACCAGAATATAAAAATGTGCAGGTTAAAAAATTATGAAATTTAAGATGTTTAAACAGGCTTTATGTATGGTAATTGTAACCTCTTTACCTTAATGTCTTATGATAATGGGTATTGTATCTAACAGAGTGTTGTTTCCCCTATCTAGTACTATAAAACCAAAGGCATGTAAATCTGCTCTTTTGAGAAATGTTAACATCACACATGCTAAATTGGAACTAGTAAGATCACCTGGGCCCACAAAGTATAGGGTAGAAGCTGGAGTATGAAGCTCTGCTTCATACCCCTTTGTAGAGCATTTATTGGGGCTGAGGGCAAAAAAACTATGAGTAGTACTTCCCAGTGATAAAGACTGGACTAGAAAATTTCCACTTGAGGGGCATTAACTGCCCTGCTATAGAATGTTAACTGAAGCTATCCCTATGCTAAAAGAAATAATTATGCCCCAAAGAGTTCTATGAGAAAATAAAAGTGGTGGCCGTGCGCAGTGGCTCACGCCTGTAATCCCAGCACTTTGGGAGGCTGAGGCGGGCGGATCACGAGGTCAAGAGATAGAGACCATCCTGCCCAACATGGTGAAACCCCGTCTCTACTAAAAATACAAAAAAAAATTAGCTGGGAGTGATGGTGCGCACCTGTAATCCTAGCTACTCGGGAAGCTGAGGCAGGAGAATTGCTTGAATGCGGGAGGCAGAGGTTGCAGTGAGCCAAGGTAGTGCCACTGCACTCCAGCCTGGCGCCTGGTGATGGAGCGAGACTTTGTAAAAAAAAAAAAAAAAAAAAAAAAAGAAGAAGAAAAGAAAAGTGGTTTACATAGGATCTTGCTACTGGAAATACAAGGAGGAGATACTCATATGCAGGAAGCCTCTTTCCTTCCTAGGAAACTTTCTAATTATGTGAGGAGCTGCTAGATTCTACAGTGCCGGATAGACAGCTCCCATGAGCTGTTTGGCTTGTGAATGGCATTTCCAAGGTAAACAAACACTTGTTTGAAAGCTGTTGTTCTGGTTAAAGAAGGGTCAAGAAAATCTTTTTCCTTTGAGTTGTTTGGGTGAAATATGTTTTTGTAAGCAAATTACCTTTCTCTCTGAGTTCTACAAAATTCAAATTGTGATTTTATGACAATATAGTTATTTGCATACATCATATAGTTATTTGCATTCAGTAAGAGTCTTTTAAACAGAGCAATTGGAGACACTGGTTCCTTTACCAAGACTTCAACTAAAATAGAATATTTTTAGGTAAAGTTCCAGCAAAGCTAGCTTAAAAGAAGCCTATATAGCCAATTAATTATTGCTGCATTTTAAGCAAATACTAAGGCCAAGTATAAACTTGTTTTTCACACAAATTGGTCTTACTATAATTTGTCTTTAATAGAAAAGGAAGGCTAGAGAAAGAGAACTTGTTTCAAAGGAAAAGTGTAACACTTGATAATAGGTTTCAGCCCTAATTTTGTTTATTTTGAGTGCAGATTGAATCATTATTTCTTGGCTACAATAATACTGTAGAGAGTACCAGTTTATAATTTTTCTTCATATTTTTAGATGGTGCCCTAATAGAATAGGTTGCTTTTTATGTTCTAACATCAAATACTTTTTTGATTGTCAAAATATAAATGTTATTTATCTCTTATTGCTTTACTTCCAAGGAAACCAAAATTATGACATTCTGAAGACCAGAGATGCTAATCTCCCTCATTTGGCATCCCACTGGCCCAGATCTGTTTTCCACTGCAAATGCTCTGCTCCCAAAACTATACAAGCACTCCCCCTTTAGGCCCAGGAATGGTCATAGAAGAGGTGGGTGCATGAGAATCTAAGGACCAGTTTTGAGAGATAGAATTAAATCAAGGTATGACGGGATACAAAAATGCCTAAACAAACCTAGTAAAACAAACCTAAGCTATCGTGTGTCACTTTTGCATCTACCCCAACCATAAAGAATTTTTTGCTTCCTGTAGAATTAAATGAAAATATTTATTGATGAGATAAAGAAAACTTATAACAAAGCCTCCTGGGTATAATGCTTCCAGTTATGAGTTTGCTAAGATCTTTCTATCTATCCATCCGTCGATCGATCGATCTGATTTTTTTAATTTTCAGAACAATGCTTATTTTGTTTGGTTTTTGTTTTAAGACAGAGCCTACCTCTGTTGCCCAGACTGGAGTGCAGTGGCTGATCTTGGCTCACTGAAACCTCTGCCTCTCAGGTTCAAGCAATTCTCATGCCTCAAGCCTTCTGAAATAGCTGGGATTACAGGCATGCACCACAATGCCTGGATAATTTTTGTATACTTATGTTTTGTATAGCAAGCTGTTATAAGTCTGTAATTAAAACCAAGCTTACAGTAGCTCAACACATAGAAGTAAAAAATAAATTAGTTTTGTAACTTTGCCTTTTGGTTTTTGTTTGTTGGCTTTTTACTTAAAATAATAATTTTAAGAGATAATGAATGCCTGTCCACATCCATTCCTATCTGGCCTGGAGTAATTATTGGCTATAAATCTTTTGACTCTTATGGCCCTTGGCCATCGGGAGTCACATTGAGGGATAAGATGGACCTGGGACAGGCTGCCATGCCACCCTGGCAATGCTATGGAACAAAATAAAGATTTGATGGCCTTTATTGTTGCCTCTGGTAAATCTTGGCCAGAAGGGGGAAAATTTAAACCAAAGATTAAATTCTAAGCACCCCCAACCATCTGAATGGATTTTCTCCTTGGCAATGGTGCTCTTTAAAATTTAACCTGAGGGGCAGGGCATGGTGGCTCATGCCTGTAATCCCGACACTTTGGGAGGTCAAGGCGTGGGGACCACTTGAGGTTGGGAGTTCAAGACCAGCCTGACCAACGTGGAGAAATCCCATCTCTACTAAAAATACAAAATTAGCCAGATGTGGTGGCACATGCCTGTAATCCCAGCTACTTGGGAGGCTGAGGCAGGAGAATCACTTGAACCCAGAAGGTGGAGGTTGCAGTAGCCTGGGCAAAAAAAGAAAAACTCCAACCAAAAAAAAAAAAAAAAAAAAAAAAAGTTTCCCTGAGAGACTGTTTCAGGCCATGATGGCAAGTGGGGGTCATACATTATACCTCTCCAGCATTAACATCAACACAGATCCTTAAATCTGATAAAAAGCATTTATAATCTATTCTCTCTGAAGCCTGCTACCTGGAAGCCTCATCTGCATAATTAAACTTTGGTTTCCACAACACCTTATCTTAATCCGGACATTTCTTTCAGTTGATCCCAGGTCTTTAGATAAACTCAGCCAATTGTTAATGAGAAAATTTTTACATCTGCCTATAAGCTGGAAGAACCCCCTCCACCCTTCGAGTTCTCCCACTTTTCTGAACTGAACCAGCATATTTCTTAGATGTATTTGCTTGAAGTCTCATGTCTCCCTGATATGTATAAAACCAAGCTGTGCCCCGACCAGCTCGGCACATGTTCTTATGACCTCCTGAGGGCTGTGCCATGGCCATAATCACTCTTATTTAGCTCTGCATAGATATCTTCAAATAATAAAATCAACAAAGAAACATTAAAGTATACACTAGACCCAAAACACCTGACATATACAGACTATTTTGCCCAACTGCTACAAAATACACATTCTTTTCATGAGCATATGCAACATTCTCCAAAATAGACTATATCTTCATCCACAAAACAAATCTCAACAAATTCAAAAAAGTAGAAATGATATCAGGTATCTTTTCTGATCCGAATGGAATAAAACTTGAAATCAATAATAAGAGGAGCCTTGGAAACTACACAAACACATGAAAATTAAATAACATGCTCCTGAATGAACAAGGGACCAATGAAGAAATTAAGAAGAAGCTAAAAATTTTATTGTAACAAAATAGGATTATATTATACAAAAATATATGGGATACAGCAGAGGTAGTACTAAGAAGGAAGTTTATAGCAATAAACACCTACATCAAAAAGGTATAAGGACTTCAAATAAACAACCAAACAATTGTTGAATACCATGAGTTCCAAATTTCTCTTCAAAGAGTCAGTGTGCCAGTATGTTGTTTCTTTGTTCTCCATTTTAAAGTTTAACTTCCTCATTCTCGTCGTCTCCTTGCTCCTAGTTTCAGTAAACAACTTTCCCCCTAGCCCTAATCAGTAGTTCACATCTGTTCCCCTGGTCACCTGCTCTGTCCTGAGTCATCCCCGGCCACTTGGTCTAACTTGAGTCACCTTTAGTCATGTGTTCCGCAACTGTCTTTCCCACCGAAACTGCTCACACTGCCACTCTGGCTCATACCCCTGATCTCTTTAAAATAGCCAATTGGAATTAGCTTAGACTGTGCAGTCCAACCCTAGCCAATAGAAGAACAACACAGCAGTAGGAGCTACCTGTGTCAGGGATAAGAACCACTTCCTCTCCCTTGTTCAGGTGTGCTCTCTGCTTCATCCACGAGACGCTCCCTTCTATAGAAGTAAAAATTGCCTTGCTGAGAAAATTTATGTTCAAGTGCTATTTCTTTTGCAGCACCAAAATATTTGCTTCTAACAATGTGGTGGCCCATATGGGGAGCCCATTATCCCCCAGAGAACAGGTGTCCAGTAGCCTCTTGTGAGAAGACATGTCTCACTGCCTTGTTGCAGTGGCCTTAGGGTGAGAGACTGGGGACCCACCCAGTGTGATGAATAAACCTGGACTCTCAGCAACATGGAAAGAAACTGGCCAGTGACCTGCGGGAAGGGATCCCTGCATACCGCAGCCACCAGATAACTCTGTGCACAGACTAAGGTAAGAAACTCTGTGCACAGACTGACGTCATAAAGGTGTCAAAGTATTTCCTTGGAGGCCAGGATATTCTCGAGGTTAAATGTGTGTGTGAATAATCACAAGGACTACTGACTGTGCTGCTGCTTGTGTGAATGGTACTAAGCAATACTACTGTGCAGAGCGAGTGGGTCCTATCTGCAGTTCCATGGTCACCTCATACAGCTTAGGGTGGATGCTGCCATGGGGATTATACTGGCATGCCGATGCCAAGAGGGACTTGGATCTCCTCCAGGGGAGAAGCCAGAGTGGATGAAGCACAAGAAGGGTGCAAGGAGCCTCCAGTGGGTGGAGCTAAAGGATAGGCAAGGCATTTCTAATATGAGAAATTAAGCCTGATAGCCCTAGCAAGCCTCTAGAGAAAGACAGGTGAGACATTTCTAATGTGAGAAATTGAGCCTAAGAGCCCCAGTAAGCCTCTAAAGAAGGATAGGCGAAACATTTCTGATATGATAGATTGAGCCTAACTAGGACCAAATATGGGAAATACCACAAGCAAGACAGAGAGAAAGAAGGATAAAGATGGTAATAAGGATAATCTCCTTGATAGCCTCTGGGTCTCATGTTTAAATACTGGAAGGATAATGAAAGGACTAAACGTAAGAAAATGCAACAAATGATAAAATATTGCTGTTTTATTTGGACTCAGGGACCCAAACTCAAACCGTCAATCTTCTGGCCAAAGCTTTGGTTGAATGAGAATGTAATTTGTCAACTTCTGATTCAATATATTAATGATAGAAGTCCAGTTTCTCAAGGAGAACTGGACTATGATCTTTGCTGGAGGCAAGGACTTGTCCTCCTTTTTCCCTTAAAAAAAAAAAAAAAAAAAAAAAACAGGGAAGAACCTAATCTGGCACCTCAAAATGAAAAGTCTGAGGAGCCAGTTCCCATTCCCATGTCTAAAGACTCCTCCAGCACATGGGATCCCCTAGACCATCTCCCCCACTCATTGTCCCCAATTCCTCTCCCTAGGTTGCCACTGCCACTCCAGATCCTTTCCAGATCCTTCACTGTCCCATGTTATTTCTCCTCCTTACAATCCTGACTCTTGGGAATTATCATCCCAAGTGTCTCTCCCTATCAGCCTAAGGAATACCCCCACGCAAGGGGACTCCATCGTGCAATAGAGCAATATAAAAAGCGTATCCAAAACTTCCCTTCTCCCTCTACAGCTAAAGAGTCAGCCCCTGCCCTTTTCCCTTTAAGGGAGATATCACAAGGAGGGGGAGCCATTGGCTTCGTGAGTGCTCCCTTAACCAGTTCAGAAGTCCGGAATTTTAAAAAGGAGCTTAAGCCACTACTAGATGACAATTACGGAGTGGCAGATCAAATTGATCAATTCTTAGGACCTCAGTTATACACTTGGGTCAAGTTAATGTCTGTCTTGGGCATCCTCTTTTCAGGAGAAGAAAGGAGTATGATTTGCAGGGCTGCTATGGTAGCTTGGGAATGTGAGCACTCTCCTGGTCAAAACGTTCCTACCGTGGACCAAAAATTTCCCTCCTGAGATCTCTGGTGGAATAATTACAACTCAGCTCACTGAGAAAACATGAAGGCCAATTATAGTAAAAGGAATTTGGGTATCAGTACTTTGAACCCAAAATCTCTATAAGGCATTTGATATACAACTGGAAAAGGATGAAGGACCCATGAGATTCCTAGACAGGCTGAAGGAGCAAATAAGGCAATATGCAGGCCTTAATTTAGAAGACCCCTTGGTCAAGGAATGTTAAAATTCCAATTTGTCACTAAAAGTTGGCCAGATATTTCAAAGAAATTACAAAAAATAAAGAATTGGGAAGACCATCTCCTAAGTGAACTTCTCAGGGAAGCTCAGAAGGTATATTTGAGGAGGGATGAAGGAAAACAGAAACAAAAGACAGAACTTAACGTTATCCACCTTCCAACAGATGGCTCCACACCCATGTACTAAGCAGAGCTTCCAGGGGGCCAGAAACTATAAAGGGTTCAAACCCTCCTTTAGAGGACCTAAGCCTCCATCTAGAGGACCCAGGCCCTCATTTACCAAGTCCTCCATAGGGTTTGGGGGAGCAAATTTGAATAATCCCAGAAATAAGAGGGAGGAAAGGCAAGATAGGTGCTACAAATGTGGAAGAACAGATCACCTTAAGAGAGAATGTCCCGAATTAAAAAAGGAGAAAGACGCCTTTCCATTCATGACTTTTGAGGAAGAACAGCGGGGCCAGGGCCTCTGTCTCTTTTATCTTTAGTCCCACCAAGAGTCCTTGATACATTTAGAGGTGAGACCTAAACATGAGCTTATCACCTTTTTAATCAACTCTGGAGCACTTGTTCCTCTGTTTGCCTCTCCCCATTTAATATTGCCTGTTTTTCAGAAGAACTTTTAGTCTCTGGGGTAAAAGGAGAAGGGTTTAAAGCAAAAATTTTAGAGGACACAGAAGTTAGATACCAGTATCGATCAGCTCATATTCAGTTTTTGTTAATTCCTGAAGCAGGGACTAATTTATTAGGGGGAGATTTAATGTTAGGCATAGGCCTACAAGTCAGCCCAAGATTATTCCTCACCTTATTAAACCTACTCACCACTGCAGATGAAAAATATATTAACCCTAATGTCTAGTTCAAAGAGGGAAACTGAGGGAAATTCTGAGTCCCTCCAATCCACATCAAGCTAAAAACCCCTGTAGAAGTAGTAAGGAGAAAGCAATACCCCATTCCCCTAGAGGGCAGGATAGAGGTGAAACCTATAATTGAAGGCCTCATTAAAGATGGGTGTCTTGAGCCCTGCATGTTGCCTTGTAATACTCCAATACTGCCAGTCAAGAAATTAGATGGGTCATACTGGCTGGTATAGGACCTTAGAGCTATCAACCAAATAGTCCAGACTACCCACCCTGTTGTCCCCAATCCATACACCATTCTCAGTAAGATTCCATATAATCATCAATGGTTTACTGTAATAGATTTAAAGGATGCTTTTTGGGCATGTCCCCTGGCTGAAGATAGCCATGATATATTTGTTTTTGAGTGGGAGGATCCCCATTCAGGGCAGAAACAACAATATCGATGGACAGTCTTGCCCCAGGGGTTCACAGGCTCCCCTAATCTTTTTGGCCAAATTTTAGAACAAGTATTAGAAAAAGTTGTCATCCCAGAGCAAATATGCTTACTCTAGTACATGGATGATAGTCTCATATCTGATGAAGATATAGAGAAGGTAACTGACTTCTCTACACATATTCTTAACCATGTGCAATTTGAGGGGCTATGAGTCTCGAAAGGAAAGCTTTATTATGTAGAGCCTGAAGTTAAATATTTGGCCACTTAATAAGTGTATGCAAGTGAAGAATAGGGCCTGAACAAGTTGAAGGAATTGTGTCCCTACCCTTGCCTCAAACTAAACAAGAACTCAGAATGGGGGATTAGTTTGATACTGCCGCTTATGGCTTGACTCATATGCACTACACAGTAAACTTTTATATCAAAAACTTGCCCAGGAGAAGCCTGGCCATTTCCTGTGGACTTCTGAGGAGGTTAATCAAGTCGAGAAGCTGAAAGAAAGACTCCTAACTGTTCCTGTTTTAGCCTTGCTCTCCCTAGAAAAGCCATTCCACCTTTTTGGCAATGTGGACAGTGGAATAGCTTTAGGAGTGCTTACTCAAAAACACAGAGGCTGCCAGCAGCCTGTGGCCTTCCTATCAAAGGTCTTAAATCCAGTCACTTGTGGATGGCCTTAATGCATCCAATCCATTGCGGCTACAGCAATATTAGTCTAGGAAAGCAGAAAGTTAACATTCGGAGGAAAACTGAATCAGCATGCCTCACCAAGTTAGAGCCACCTTAAACCAGAAAGCAGGGAGATGGCTTACTGACTCAAACTTAAAATATGAGACCATTCTGTTAGAAAAAGATGATTTAACATTAACCACTAATAATTTGCTCAACCCAGCACATGTCCTAACAGGGAATCCAAATGTGTGAGTACTTTGCAGTCAGCCAAGCCTTAAAGTACTTGAAGAACCAGGAAGGAACCATCTATACCAATTCAAAGTAAGCCTTTGGGATGGCTCATACATTTGGAAAAATTTGGACTGAACAAGATCTCATTACTAGTAAAGGTCAAGACCTTGTTCACAAGGAGCGAATCACCCAAGTATTGAATATCCTTCAGTTGCCAGAAGAAATAGCTATTGTCCATGTCCGCGGACACCAGAAAAACTTTTCTTTTGAAAGTTGAGGAAATAACCTAGCAGATCAGATAGCCAAACAGGCTGAGGTTTCCTCTAAAATGTCTTTTCCACTTACCTCCCTAACTTTCTCCTCCTAGTATAATCCCCATTTTCTCTTCCACTGAAAAAAAAAAAAACTAATGAAGATAGGTACTAAAGAGAATTCAGAAGGAAAATGGATATTGCCAGACCAGAGAGAAAGGTCATCCAAACCACTCATGAGGGAAATCTTGTCCCAACTACATCAAGGGACCCATTGGGGGCCTCAGGCCATGTGTGATGCAGTTCTCAGAGTTTATGAGTGTATGGGAATTTATACCCTGGCCAAACAGGTTATAGATAGTTGCTTAGTATGTATGAAAACTAATAAGATATAAAAAGATTATCCCTCAGGAGAAGAAATCCAAGCTTAAGGCCATTCCAAAGTATCCAAGTTGATTACATGGAAATGCCTCCAATAGGTCATCTAAAATATTTACTACTCATATTAGATCACCTCACTCACTGGGTCGAAGCTATCCCCTTTTTAAATGCAGCTGCCAATAATGTAGTCAAGGCCCTAAGTGCAAATATAGTACCCAGATTTGGACTAATAGAAAATATTGACTCAGACAATGGAACTCATTTCACCACACACATTATTAAAAAGCTATCTCAAACATTAGACATTAGATGGGAATACTATACTACCTGGCACCCACCTTCATCAGGGTGAGTAGAAAGAATAAATCGGGCTCTAAAGAACCACTTAATCAAATTCGTTCTAGAGACTCGGTCACCAGGGACCAAACGTCTTTCTATTGCCCTGTTGAGAATCCAAACTGCCCCACTGAAAGATACTGGTCTTTCTTTTTATGAGATGCTCTGCAGATTGCCTTATTTATACTCCACTTCTGATGTTCCTACCTTTGAAACAAAAGATCAATTTCTTACAAATTATGTACTTGGTCTGTATTCTACTTTCTCTTCTCTTAAAACTTAAGGTCTCTTAGCACAGGTGCTGCCCCTGGAGTTCCCAGTGCATCAATATCAACCTGGGAATCATGTCCTCATAAAGAGCTGGAAAGAGGAAAAGCTCAAACCGACCTGAGAAGGAACTTACCTAGTCCACCTAACTACTGAAATCACATTCTGGATAGCAGAAAGAAGATGGACCCATCATACCAGAGTCAAGAGAGCACTGTCCCTTCCAGAGTCATGGGCCATAGTCCCAGGGAGAAACCCTACTAAACTAAAGCTAAGAAAAGTTTAACCCTCCTTCATTTATTTTATTACTCCTTCTTTCCTTGTTCTACTGCTGACCACCCCTGTTATTAATGTAACCAAGTCAATTTTGCCCAAACTATTACATTTGATGCCTGTCTTGTTATACCTTGTGGAGACTTGCCAAGTTAAAGACAGCTCTCCACTTCAGAAAAGTACCTCTGTCCTTCCTGACTGTCCTCAGACTGGACGTTAGTGAATTTGGATAATGTAGTCTGGGAACATTTTGATGAAGACCCCGGTGTTAACAGGGAGTCTTGCTCCCCTGATACAGAGCTTTTATGACATAGTTGGTCCAACATTCTGTGGACCACTAAAGAGCAAGGATGGACTGCCCCAACCAGTAATTGTAATTTCATAAAACCATACATTCATTTTACTAAAGGAACAGTTTCCCATAACTGCCAGCTAAACCAGTGCAATCCAATACAGGTTACTATATTAAACCCTCAAAGTTCTTCCCCTTCTTTAAGCCAGTTCTCTTCTTTAAGCCAGTTTTACGGTATGGGGTCTGAGGTTTCAGAAATCCCATTGGATCTTTTGAAATACATTTCATTGATCCCCTACCACCTACACCTTTCGCTATGCCTTCTTCCAAAACCTCTCACAATGAAATAGTTGTTCCTCTTCCATCTAATGACAAGACCAAGGTAGCTATTGTAGAAGTTAAAGACCTAAAACAAACATTGGCAATTGAGACAGTGTATCAAGATGCAAATGCCTTACTGGAATTGATCAAATATTCCATCCACACGTTAAATAAAAGCAATTGTTATGCTTGTGTGCATGGCAGGCCAGAGGCTCAGAATGTACCCTTTACAGTAGGATGGTCCTCCAGTCGACCAGGCATGGGCTGTATGGTAGCTCTTTTCCAGGATTCTACAGCCTGGGGTAACAAGTCATGCCAAGCTCTCTCTCTGCTATATCCCAAAGTTTGACACCCTGCGGGTCAGCCCCCAAGGGCCATCCAACTTCCATATCCCAACACTAAGTTCACTTCATATCTCTCACAACAACAGGAAACTTAATGTTCCTTGGAGACCTGAAGGGATGCACTGAGCTTAAGACTTTTCAAGAGCTTACCAGTCAGCCCTTGTTCATCCCCAAGCAGATGTGTGGTGGTATTGTGGTGGACTTTTATTGGACATTCTGCCAAGTAACTGGAGTGGCACTTGTGCTCTAGTCCAATGGGCTATCCCTTTCACCCTAGCATTTCATGAACCAGAGGGAGGAAAAATACAACATGGTAAAACAAGAGAAGCTCCTTATTAGTCTTTCAACTCTCACATTTATTTAGATGCAATTGGAGTCCCACAAAGAGTACCATTTAAATTTAAAGCCCAGGAGCAAATAGCTGCAGGATTTGAGTCAATATTTTGGTGGGTGACAATTAAAAAGAATGTAGATTGGATAAATTACATTTATTGCAACCAACAGTGGTTTATTGACTACACTAGAGATGCTGTTAAAGGAATAGCTGAGCAATTAGGGGCTACTAGCCAGATGGCTTGGTAAGATAGAATAGGCTTAGACATGATATTAGCAAAAAAAGGAGGAGTTTGTGTTATGATTAAAACTCAGCGTTGTACCTTCATCCCAAACAAGACCACCTCTGATGGAAGTATAACAAAGGCATTGCAAGGTCGAACTGCTCTGTCCGATGAGTTAGCCACAAACTCAGGAGTAAATGACCCCTTCACTGGGTGGCTAGAAAAATGGTTTGGTAAATGGAAAGGAATCATAGCATCAATTTTTACTTCTCTCACAGCTGTAGTGGATGTACTCATTCTGGTTGGATGTTGTGTCATACCCTGAATCTGTGGGCTGGTGCAAAGACTCATAGAAGCAGCACTTACTAAAACCTCCCTTAACTTTCCTCCACCTTATTCTGAGAAGCTTCTTCTTTTAGAGAATCAAGCAGAACAACTAAGCCAAGACATGTTAAGGAAGTTTGAAGAGAGAGATCTGTGAAATTCAAGAGGAGGGAATTGTTGAATACTGTGAGTTCCAAATTTCTCTTCAAAGAATCAGTGTGCCAGTATGTTCAGTTTCTGAGTTCTTTGTTCTCCATTTTAAAGTTTAACTTCCTCATTCTCTTTATCTCCATGCCCCTAGTTTCAGTAAACAACTTTCCTTCCAGCCCTAATCAGCAGTTCCCATCTGTTCCCCTGGTCACCTGCTCCATCCTGAGTCACCCTGGTCACCTGCTTTTACCTGAGTCACCTTTAGTCACCTGTTTTCATAACCAACTTTCCCACCAAAACTGATCACCCCACCACTCTGGCTCATACCTCTGCTCTCTTTAAAATTGCCAATCAGAATTAGCTTAGATTGTGTGGTCCAACCCTAGCCAATAGGGGAATGATACAGCAGTAGGGGCTACCAACATCAGGGATAAGAACACTTTCCCCTCCCTTGTTCAGATATGCTGTCTGCTCCATCCACAAGATGCACCCTTCTATAGAAGTAAAATTTGCCTTGCTGAGAAAATTTATGTTTGAGTGCTACTTCCTTTGTGGCACCAAAAAAAATTTGCTTCTAACACAATGCACTTCAACGAACTAGAAAAGCAAGAGCAAACCAAACCCAAAATTAGTGTAAGAAAACAAGCAATAATGATCAGGCAGAAATAAGTGAAAGTGAGAATAAAAAACAATACAGAAGATCAATGAATGAAAAATTTGTTTTTCTGAGAAGATAAAATTGACAAGCCTTTAGTCAGACTGTGAAAAAGGAGAAGACAAAAATAAAATCAGAAATGAAAAAGGATGCATAACAACTGATACAGAAATACAAAGAATCATTAGAGACTATTATGGGCAACTAGATGACAATAAATTGGAAAACCTAGAATAAATGGATAAATTTCTGCACATAACCAACTTACTAAGATTGAGCTATGAATAGAAAACCTCAACAACCAATAACAAGTAACGAAATTGAAGCTGTAATAAGTCCTCATCTGACTAGGCGTGTTGGCTCACTCCTGTAATCCCAACACTATAGGAGGTTGAGGCAGGAGGATTGCTTGAGGCCAAGAGCTCTAGAAAGCCTGGGACATATAGCAAGATCCCATCTCTACAAAAAATAAAATACAATAAAAATTAGCCAGGCATTGTGGCATGTATCTGTAGTCCCAGCTACTCATGAGGCCGAGGCAAGAGATTGCTTGAGCCCAGTAGTACAAGGCTGCAGTGAACTATATCATGCCACTCCACTCTTGCTTGAGCAACAGAGCAAGACCGTGTCTCAGGAAAATTAATAGTACTGCAAAGCTATAGTAACCGAATCAGCATGGCATTGGTATAAAAACAGACACCTAGAACAATGGAATGTAATAGACAACCAGCTATCTGGTTGTCTATGTATTCACAGCCAATGCATTTTCCAAAGAGGTGCCAAGAACATATGACAGGGAGCAGACAGTTTCTTTAATAAATGGTGTTGAGAAAACTGAATAATTATATGCAGAAGAATGAAATTAGACACACTTCATCATATACAAAAATCAAAATGAATTAAAGACTTAAATTAAAGACATGAGACTATGAACCTCCTATTCAAAAAAAAACTGGAGAAATGCTCCTGGAGATTGGTCTGGATAAATTTTTTTTGTACAAGACATCAAAAGCATAGGCAACCAAAGCAAAAATAAATGGGATCACATTAAGCTAAAACACTTTTGTACAGCAAAGAAAACAATCAACAAAGTAAAGAAACAACCCATAGAATGGGAGAAAATATTTACAAACTATCCACCTGAAAAGGGGTTAACCAGAATATGTAAGGAGCTCAAACAATGCAACAGCAAACAACAACAACAACAAATGATAATCTGATTTAAAAATGGACAAAAGTTTCTAACAGATATTTCTCAAAAGAAGATGCATGAATAGCCAACAGTATATGAAAAATGCTCAGCATCACTAATCATCATAGAAATGCAAATCAAACCACAATGAGATGTCATCTCATTCCAGTTAGAATGGCTTTTTATCAAATGACAGGGAATAGCAGATGCTAGTGAGGATTAGAGAAAGGGGAATCCTCATACACTATTGGTGGGAATACAAATTAGTATAATCATTATGGAAATCTCTATGGAGGTTCCTCAAAAAAAACTAAAAATAGAACTACTATATGATCCAGCAAGTCCACTGCTGGTCATGTATTTGATTGCAATAGGAGACAAAGTTCCTAGGCAGACAAGGATGGGTCCCTGGTGAAACCTGATCTTCAAGCCAAAGACAGCCTGAAGCCTGAAAACTGAGCTGCTAGTTCTCGATAGAGTCCACAACCAGAGTGAAAACTTCCCCAATGCCTTTTGGCCAGCTGGAATGGTGCTTTCTCCAGGCCTGCCCATGGACCAATCAGCATGCACCCGCCCATTCTGAACCCATGAAAACCCTGGACTCAGTCTCACAGATGGTTACCAGGCCCCCTCTCACACAGAGGGCTACCCACGTTGGGTCCCATCTTGTGTTGAAAGTTTTTCTGTTGCTCAATAAAATTCTTCTCTGCCTTGCTCACTCTCTGGTGTCCTCATACCTCATTCCTCTTGGTCGTAGGAAAAGAACCTAGAACTCATAAATAGTGGGTACAAAAAGAGCTGTAACATGCACTCCTGCTCACCAAGCTAGGGGAGTGAAAAGACTGCTGGGCACCACACACCCCAGTTTGCTGAGCTGCAGGTAGCAGGAATGAATGAGCTGTAACATGCCCCTGTTTGCCAAGCTGTGGGCAGGGGGGAGAGCTATAACATGCCTCTATTCACCTAGCTGTGGGCTGCAGGAAGAACTGTAACATGCCGTCATCCACCAAGCTGCAGGCAGTGGGGAGAGCTATAACATGCCCTTTTGCCTAGCTGCAGGCGTGAAGAAGCAAAGCAGTTAGGTGCCATTCCCTCCTGGCTGGCTCACCGAACTGTTGATACAAACCCCATGACATTTCCTGCGGGCTCAGACCTCAGGACTTCCTGGGCAAAAGCTGTAATGCCCCTTGGGGCTCCATGGTTGCTGGCATCTTTGAGTTTTTGGACACCACCAGGTTCCCCTCATCTAGACTCTGGCACCCAAAGTGAAAACCATCCAGCGCTCCCAGTCCAGCTATAGGCTGATTATGGAGTCCCTGTTCGGTGTGGGATCTGGGCTGGGGTGTGAACCAAGTGCAGCCTACCAGCCAACTGGGCAGAGTGAGTCTGGCAGGCCTGACTCAGGCCCTGGGCAGAGGTCATGGTAGCAATGGAGATTTCTGGCTGGTGAAGCCGCACTGAAGGAATCCTGTAACATATTCAAAAGAAAGGAAATCAATGTATCCGAGAGATAACTGCATTCCCATGTTTATTGCAGCACTATTCACAATAGCTGAAATATGCAGTTTTAACCTAAGTGTTCTTCAGTGGATAAGTGGATAAAGAACACGGAGTGTGTGTGTGTGTGTGTGTGTGTGTGTGTGTGTGTGTGTGTATACATATATATGTATTTATATATATATACACATAGATGGATAAATGGATAAAATGGAGTGTGTGTGTGCATATATATATATGCACACACACACACAATGGAATATTATTTGGCCATAAAAAAACTGAAATCTTGTCATTTGCAGCAACATGGAATGGACTGGAAATCATATTAAGTGAAAAAAGCTAAGTACAGAAAGACAGATATCACATGTTCTTTCTCATATCTGGGAGCTAAAAAAGTGGATCTCATAAAGATGGAGAATAGATTGGTGGTTACTAGAAGCTAGGAAGGCTAGAGGAGAGAAGAGGAAGAAGAGAGGTTCATAATGGGTACAAATGTACAATTTGGTAGAAGCAATAAGACCTAATGTTTGATAGATTAATAGGGTGATCTATCAAGCATTAGGTCTTTTTATTTTTAAGTAAGCCCTAGTGTTTGAAGAAATAAGGCCCAATGTTTGATAGATCAGTAAAATACCGAGAAGAGAACAATTTGAATGTTTCTAGCATACAGAAAAGACATATTTAAGATGATAGATCTTCTAATTACATTGATTTGCTCTTTAAAAATTATATGAATATATTAAATTTTCACATGTATCCTGAAAAAAGTACATATCTATTGTGTATCAATTAAAAAAAAAACTAAAAGTTGGGCAGTAAAGAATGGCTTAACAAAGAATATGTTATTTATCTGGCCTTTGAAGGCTGACAGGGCATATCATGATGGTAGGACACAAGAAATGTTCCTATTCTCTTTTTTCTCTCTAATCCAATCTCTGTTCTGCAGTCACTGCTTTTCTTTTCTTATCTTTTCATTTTTTTTTTCTTTTTTCAGGTTTCAGTAAGGTTTAATGCAATGTGCTTGAAACATCCAAGCTGTTTTCAGAAACATAAGAAGTCTGAAGTTGAGCTGTGGATTTCTTC
The DNA here is from genome assembly GCF_009761245.1 of Sapajus apella. Taxonomy (NCBI): domain Eukaryota; kingdom Metazoa; phylum Chordata; class Mammalia; order Primates; family Cebidae; genus Sapajus; species Sapajus apella. Next base: position 1,127,187 of record NW_022437061.1, read on the forward strand.
CTGACGGTTTGGGCTGTTCCAGATGCAGCAGGTGCTGAGGTGGGAGGAACTGGCACCACTGGGCACCAGAGGGGTCTGCAAAGGGTCGGCATAATTAATCATCCTTCTTACATCCTTGCCATTGATGTAAGGTACCCAGTCCAGGATCAGCCACCAGTCGGTGGCCCACACCAGCCCCATAGTGCCCACAGTGCCCCACGTGCAGGCTGTGAGCATCCAGTTCTTGACCCACTCCCGGCAGCACAGGTCCAGGAACCAGGTTAACATCACAGTGGAGTCACACCCTCAAGGTGACTCTGTCCTGCCAACTTTCTTTTCTCCCTCCTTCTCTCCCTCCCTCCCTCTCTCTCTCTCTCTTTCTTTCTTTCTCTTTTTTCAGAGTCTCCATCTTGCACCCAGGCTGGAGTGCAGTGGTAGAATTTCAGCTCACTGCAACTTCTGCCTCCCGGGTTCAAATAATCCTCTTGTCTCAGCCTCCTGAGAAGCTGGGCTTACAGGTAACTGCACCTTGCCTGGCTAATTTTTGTAGTTTTAGTAGAGACAGGGTTTCACCATGTTGGCCAGACTGCTCTGTAACTCCTGACCTCAAGTGATCCGCCTGCCTCAGCCTCCCAAAGTGCTGGGATTACAGGCATGAGCCACCAAGTCTGGCCAACAGTCACATATTTTCAAACCTGAGTAGAATCAGATTGCTTTCCTTCTTAAAATCCTCAAATTGCTTTTCATCTTTCCTGGAATGAGGTTGAAAATTCCTTAAAGGAGCCAGGCACAGTGGCTCATGCCTGTGATGCCAATGCTTTGGCAGGCTGAGACCTCAAGCGATCAGGAGGATTACATGAGGACAGGAGCTTAAGACCAACCTGGGCAACATACAAGACCTGTCTCTACAAAAAAAAAGAAAAAAAAAGAAAAAAAAATTGTCTTAAATTAGCCAGGCAGGATGGTGCACACCTGTAGTCTCAGCCATTCAAGAATCCAAGGTGGGGGATCCCTTGAGATCAGGAGTTTGAGGTTGCAGTGAGCTATGATTGAGAAACTGCACTCTAGCCTGGGCGACAGAGACTCTGTCTCTAAAACAAACAACATTTCTTAAAGAATCCTGCTCCTTTTCTCTGGCCTTATCTCTCATTCCTCAGCTGTACTGAATTTCTCTGTTTTTTTGTAAGTATCATGCTAATGCATTTCTGGGCCTTTTCTCATATAGCTCTTCATCTGTAGACTGCTCATTTCTCCTATCACCAAGCAGACTTCTGCTTATATTTTAGGGTTTCTTCTTCTAGGAAACCTTTTCCGATAATGTAGTTGCCTCTTTTGTCCCTTTCATAAGATCCTGAACTTCCCCTGAAATAGTACCCAATTTGGCTTTAATTTTTTGTTTTCCTATTTCACTGTAAGCTCCCTAATAACAACATCTGACATTTGTGGAGGCCATGTGTCAGGAACTGTTCTATGCACTTGATGTGCATTCTTTCCTTTAATCTTTACAACAAACCTATGATTTATTGTTCCTTTTCAACAGATAAGAAACAAAGGCAAATGCAGGTTAAGGAACCTCACAGTAAGAGGTAAAACCTTTATTTTAACCTGATCTGCTTGATTCTGGTGCCTTCACCATTATTCCATTACGATGCTTGGCACATGGTAAGCATTCAACAGATATTTATTGAGTAGATGAACTTGGTAAACCTAACCAGGATAGAAGAAAAGCACTCAGGATTATGGGAAACAAAGTAGAAAGTTAGGCCCAGATACAGAGACTCTAGGACCCTGAGAAGAAGTTTAGACTGGAGGTGGCTGGGAATAGGGACTCATTGTTCACATTTTTTAAAAAAGATTAGATTGGCAACAGTTTGAACAACTTCGACACAGCCCCTTCTGTCTCAACCTTCAACTTGAAATTAGTACATGTAGAAAAGGGCATTATGAAACATTTATGAAAAAAAATTATTATTTTAATGCATAAAGTTGAAAGGCCAAAATTTTGTTTGTTTTTTAACTGAAGATCATATACATGTAAATAACAGAAAATTGTATATTTTTTTCAGATAAATTTATGGCATGACCATTATGATTTTATATTTTAAAAACAAAAATAGATGTTTAAAAAGCTATTTACTTTCCACAGGATATTTACGAGCAAATCATGTCTTACTGAGAATTTAAGTTACAAGTGCTTATCAAAACTCTTTTAATATATTTTTTGGCAGATTTCTCCTTTAAAAATCTTTTCTTCAATCAGGGTTTTAGGGATTGTGTGAAACCCAAAATAAGAAAATCAACTTATGTCAATCAGTAACTTTTAATGCTTTCTGTTGGTTCCATGTTCACAAGGCAAATACAGTTATACATCTTAACAACAAGAAGACATTCTGAGAAATGTGATTTTTGTTATAGTACAAACATAATAGAGTGGTATACATAGTACAAACAAATTTAGGTGGTACAGCTCACTACATACTTAGGATATATGATATAGCCTAGAGCTTCTAGTCTACCAATCTGTACAGCATGTTTCTGTACTGCAACACAATGGTAATTGTATGTATCTAAACATAAGTAAACATAGAACAGCTACAGTAAATATACAGTATTGCTATCTTATGGGACCACTGTTATATATGAGGGCCATCATTGACCAAAATGTTACAAGGGGCATGACTGCAGTACTTTTTGTTGCAAACAAAGCCCTCTATTGGGGTTTGTTTACTGAAAAACTGTATCGCTTTTTCTTTTTAATTTATATATATATTTTTAAATTGTACTTTGGACTCTGGGGTACATGTGCACATCCTGCATCCTGCAGAATTGTTGTGTAAGTACATACATGCCACATCCACCCCTCCCCCCTCACCCCCACCTACATCAGGCATTTCTCCCAGTGTTATCCCTTCCCATCTGCCCCGCCCTGTGCTGTCTCTCCCCTCCCCTCCCCGCCCCTGCTCTCCACCTTCCCACCTAGCCCAGTGAGTGTTGTTCCCTTCCCTGTGCCCAAGTGCTCTCACTCTTCATCACCCACCTATGAGTGAAAACATGTGGTGTTTGGTTTTCTGTTCTTGTCTCAGTTTGCTGAGAATGATGGTTTCTAGATTCATCCATGTCTCTACAAAGGACACAAACGTCGTTTTTTTTAGGGCTGCATAGTATTCCATGGTGTATGTGTGCCACATTTTCTTTGTCCAGTCTATCATTGATGGGCATTTGGGTTGATTCCAGGTCTTTGCTTTCGTAAACAACTGTATTGTCTATCTCTAGGTGTGAAATTCCACCTCTAACTATGTTTGTGAGGGTAGTTGAGACTTAAAAAGCATTGCTTTCCAAGGTGATTTGACTACACTGGGTGAATACCAGGATTATTTAAACATAGTCATGGTCGGACCCAATAATAGGGTAGACATAGTATTTCACTTTTTTCCCCACCTCACAGTCTCAACCCCCAATTTTAACTCCTATTACTTTAAAGAGTGAGATATTGCAGCAATTTTCCCTTTTAAAATTCTAGTTGTTCTCATCCCAAAGTGCCTTAATTATTTTAGTTGTTAATACAGGGTCTCTTGTTATTCTATCATGTTTTTTTTTTTTCACTTCCCTTTTCTTGTCTTTTTTTTTTTTTTTTTTTTGAGACGGAGTCTCACTCTGTCACCCTGGCTGGAGTGCAATGGTGCGATCTCGGCTCACAGCAACCTCCACCTCCCAGGTTCAAGCAATTCTCTTGCCTCAGCTTCCTGAGTAGCTGGGATTACAGGCGCGTGCCACCGCGCCCAGCTAATTTTTGTATTTTTAGTACAGACGGGGTTTCAACATCTTGGCCAGGCTGGTCTCGAACTCCTGACCTTGTGATCCACCTGCCTTGGCCTCCCAAAGTACTGGGTTACAGGCGTGAGCCACCGCGCCTGGCTACACTTCACTTTTCTACATGCATGAACTATGCCACTTATGCACATTGTGACAACTTAGAGACAAGCATGACTTTTAGTGACATAGACGATACCAGACTAACAGGAAAAGACTTGCCTTTGCATAGTTGACTCTCTTTGTTGCCCTGGGTGGCATATATTTAAATCTATACGTTTCTGTTTTTAGAACATGGGAATACAAGGATTGGAAATATACACAATCATACCTTACACTGCAGAATGTCTAAGTTTGATCAGAACCTAGCATAGAGTTTGGGCTTGATTCATTATTAAGGATGGTTGAAAAATCTATGCAACACTGGAGAGGTGAGCTGACTATATGTAATCATTTATTTTAATGATTATAATATCAGATATATGAGAAATCTGATATTTTAAAATAATGAGGAAGATTTTATTTAAAAAATAAAAAAATGGCTACAATTTGAAAAGGTTTATAAAACATTAATGATCTGAATATTTTAAATTAAAACAATTAATTAGAAAATATTACCCTCAATATTGACAAAAACAGTATCTATGTCATAAGAGAGTTCATACAGAGTGATTAGTTTAATACCTTCTTAAAAAATAACAGACTATTTGACTCATTTAACAAAGAGTTAATAAGGAGATTCATAATGTTCAGTTTCAATAGTAATTAAAATATAGCTCAAAATAAGATACTTTTATTCCTATTAACATAGCAAATATTTCAGAAAAATAAAATGACTAAAATGAGATTAAATTGAAATTGTTATATTTACTGCCATCAGTATAAACTGCTTAAACCATTTGTGAAGTTATTAGGCAGTGAACACAAAAAGTTACACAGGATCCTCTCCCTTTGATTCTAATACAAGAATTATATAAATTCTTGTGAAAAATGTTAAAGAAGAAAATATGATATGCATTATAATTTCATAGGATGGGAAAGAAAAATTACAAATGGCCAATAATAGAGAATTGCTTAAATGAATTGTGATGTAGAAACTCAATGGAATATTGCGCTGCCGTGTGTAGGAAATATTTGGGATACATGAAGGACAACAGTGGTGTTTGGCCGGGTGTGGTGGCTCATGCCTGTAATGTTTGGGATACATGAAGGACAACAGAGGTGTTTGGCCGGGTGTGGTGGCTCATACCTGTAATCCTAGCACTTTGGAAGGAGGAGGAGTCCTTCTCCTGAGGCCAGGAGTTCCAGACCAGTCACACCAACGTGGCAAAATCCTGTCTTTACTAAAAATACAAAAATTAGCTGGTCGTGGTGATGCTTGCATGTAGTCCCAGCTAATCAGGAGTCTGAGACATGAGGATTGCTTGAACCTGGGAGGAGGAGGTTGTAGTGAGCTGAGATCATGCCACTGCGCTCCAGCCTGGGCAACACAGTGAAACTCTGTCTCCCAAAAAAAAAAAAAAAAAAAAGCGAGGTATTTCGCAATAACTAAGGTTTAAGAAAAATTATATATATATAAATTTTCTCTCTCTCTCTCTCTCTCCTCTCCTCTCCTCTTTCTTTCTTTCTTTTCTTTCATTTTCTTTCCCTCCCTCCCTCCCTCCCTTCCTACCTTCCTCCCTTCCTTTCTTCCTTTTTTTCAAGAGGGAGGCAGTAAAATCAAAGCATACTGGTGGATTAAGGCAGAAGAGAGAGAATGGCTCCCAAGCACAAAGTATAAAATTGTAACTAGAATGAATTTACCGGCACATTCAATGAAAGAATGTGTCAATTAAGGGCAAGGTTGCCAAATAATGGAAACAACAACAATGAAAAGAAGGCATCTTGAAGACAAAACAGGCATGCCCATCCAGCATTGACTAGGACTTTATCTTGCTTTGAAGTGCTTGAAGCTAATATGGGGACAGGCATTCAAATTATATTAGAGACTCCTTTTGTTTGGAGGCCAACTTGATCAGTCAACCTCCTTATTATTAGACATCCATGTAGCTTGCTTAGAGGGAGAAAGTGTGATAAATCAAAGCAAACACAGGGAGGTAAAGTTGATGGGCATACTTCTCAATGTAAATTTGTAAATTGCTATTGTAGTTTCATCATTTTTCACTCTCTTTAAGGCTTGCTAAAATTGATATCCTTGAGTTCTATCAATTCTGGGACAGAGAACAAATTGTCTCGCCTGCAAGGATGGAGGGACAGTGAGGAATTTGCCAAGGTAAGTGGCACCTTGTGTATGGTGCCTGGCTTTCCACAGGTGATACACTTTCTCATTTATACAGTCTCTGAGTGTCTGTACATTGAGATGTTAATTATGAGTCCATGCAGCAAGTAGAAAGGCATTTTTAATATAATTTTAGTGAAAAAGCTAAAGCATAACTTTTTGTCTATTATGAAAGCAACAATCTAAACTATACATGAATATGGGCACAATAATAAGGAAACAAGGGAAAAGAAATAGTGACTGAGTTAGTGGTGGGCATGCTAATCATTTCTTTTTCTTTACTGCCATTTTGTTTGTTTACTTCATAAAATCAGAAGAATAAAGGCAAATTCAGTGTTATATGGATATAAAATTTTGTAATAATATTTAATAATATAAAATAATACAAATAATAGCATATTTATAATAATAAATGATAAAATGGACATCAAGCAATACTAATTTTGGAAGTATTTCATCTCTAATTGGCCCTTGAATCTGTTATGGCCAGTACATGGTAGCTGAGAAAACTCATTTCAAGTGAAGGTGCAATAGCCACAAAACTATGTATCTCATGCCAAAAAGAGTATTTTCTGGACCTGTCCAATAGAACCTGCTATTGAGCATTGAGTCATCTTCTAAACATATAGAAGACTTCAAATAATCTCTGTTAAGTTACTTTGTACAAATCAGCAAATACAATGGCCATGTATGTTTTCAATTTTCTTTCTAACAAGCAGACCAATCTATTGATTTACTGTTTTTGTGTTGCTTTTTACTGAACTATTAGAATAACTTAAAAAGCTTCTTTTCCCCTTGCATCTCCTGGAAGCCAAATTTAAATTTATAAGAAATAGATTTCTTATGGAGGCACTTACAATTAAGAGGCTTAACACATGATGATTTCCACCTAAACCTTTGGTGGTTAAAAGTTTTTATAGAATATCATGATATATGATTTAAATATAAAGAAGTTTTTCGTTGAAAGCTACCAGTGTTGGACTTGTAGAACAAAAGAAAGTCAAATGTGAGTATTACCCAAATAGAGATTGGAGATTTACATTTTAACTGTTAAGTATTTAAGTAATTTCATTCAAATTGTGATTTAATATAAGCAGAAGTGTTATCATTGGGATTCTCTATTCTCCCTTGTGTGTTACATCTTTTCTTTTAATCTGTCTTGTCTTTCACCATACTGAGTCAGTTTAGTGCGAGTCTGTACCTCCCTCTAGAGTATGAAAATAGCAGTCACTTTTCACATTTTGAGGCAGAAATACTCTTCCTCAGAGGAAATTGATTAGTGCCTCCACAGTTCTGCTTTTCAGTCTTTAGCACTAAAGTCTGTTTTTGTCAGCACTCCTCTTTGATTGTCCTCCTGGCTGGCGTGGAAGCTGAAGAAGCCGCTGAATCTGAGTCAGGCACTGCTTGACACATTTAGAACAATTTCTCTGGGATAACAGTAAACAACAAGGAATTGTGACCTATTAAGTTAAAATAAACTAAAGTAGCTCTCTAGAAAAGTGAGGAGACAATAGATTTTACTGTAAATAAGGAATGAATGTTGCTAATTCTATCTATGGGTACATCGTATCTCCAGTTAACCTTCAGAACACTTTCAACTCAAGCTGTAACAATTTGGTTAGTCTCTATGCTCCTTATTCATAACATGCAAAAATGTGAATTCAGAATTAGTGAAGGTCTGCTTTTTGCTTGTTTCTAGAAGCATTATATTGTGCAGTGTCTTTTACCTCAAAGCTCTGGGATATATTTGCAGGGATATATATATACACACACGCATGTGTATAGCATAGGCCAATATAAATAGACAGAAACAGACCAAATTTCAAGAGATTAGAGAAGATACGTAGGACCAAACACACTTAAATACACCAACCTCCCACTTCCTACTTCCATTCTCCAAAGACATGTACATCCTTGGTTGTCTTTCCTTTCCCCTGCTTTTTTTGGGAATACATGTAAAGAAAACAGAAAGAAAAAAAAAACATATAAATCTGTTAAAAATACAAATAGATATCAAAAGAAGACCTGAGTTTAAAAATATGGAGATTACTACAGATAAAATGCATAATTTTGGATACCAGTGGTTTCACCTACCATGCTGGTTTTAAAAAATGTATTTTGCAATAAGTTAAGGAAATACATTTGAGGAGGCTTATACAAATACCATTTCCAATGTCTCTAAACAGTTTTAAATGATTCATGTTAAAATACTTCACATATGCTCTGACTCATATAGGGTAGTTTTGAGCTAACTTTTTTTATCGGCTGGATGTTAATGCAAAGTTAGATTACATTAACTTTTATTTTAAGTATCACATTATATTTTAGTTCTTTGTGAGCCTTGAATCCACTAAAATCTGCCAATCTTTTTCACATAACCATTATCCTATAACTCTGAGATAGAATTTTTGAACCTAAGAACAGAACTTTTTATTAATGATGGCCAAGTTTTATCTCACTTACTTGATTTCTTCATTCTAGTCAGTTAAGGCAATCATTTTGAATCTTGATTCTGTCATTGGTCATATTACTTACTGCAGGAGTTATAAAGCTTTCTCTGTAAAAAGCTAGTGAATATTTTAGGCTTTGTGGGCTCTGCGTCTTTTTAATGTAGTATTCCTTTTCTTTTTTAAATAAAACACAAAAAACTCTTTTAGTCATAAAAACCATTCTTAGCTCAAGGGCCATACAATGACAGGCCTCAGACCAGATCTGGCCCACAGGTTGTAGTTTGCCAATCTCTGTTGAACTGTATTAGTTATCTATTGCTGTGTAACAAGTAGCCCTACCATTTAGTGGCTTAAAATACCAAATATTTTATTTAACAGTTTATGTACGTGTGGAATCCAGGGCATTGATTTGTCTGGTTACCTCTGATTTGAGTTATTTCCCAGAATATAATAAAGCAGTTGGCTGGGGCTGCAGTCTCATCAGAAGATTTGACAGAAATAGAATCTGCTTATGAGTTTCTCATGTGGTTATTGGCAGGATTTCGTCCCTAATAGACTGTTGGCCAGAGATTTCCCTTGGTTCCTTGCCAGGTGGGCAGTTCACAACTTAGTAACTAGTTTACATCACAGTTAGTCAGCAAGAGGGAGGAAGAAAGAACTTGCAAGAGGGAAGCCACAGGGTTTTTGTAACCTAATTTCAGAAGTGACACCCATCAGTCATGCTGCATTATATTGATTAGAAGTGAGTTCCTATGTGCAGTTCACACACAAGGGAAAGGGATTCACAAAGGTGTGAAGCCTGGAATGGTAGGAATTACTAGAACCGTCTTAAAAGCTGCCTACAAAACCTATCCATTCAAAATATTCTACAATTTGGAAGAAACAAATTTTCAATTTATCCACATTTTTGATAAAAACATTCAAGAAGGCATGTTCATGATGGACTTTTGTGGAATGCTTTTTCCCCCCAAGATTGATCCCAGCCCAGTAATACTATGAATATTGCTGATTGACTAACTGCAAATTCTCAATGGTGATATCATAAACATTTTATCATCATATCATTGGAAATCTCAAGAGACATATTTGTCAAACACATTTTAACAATCACGATGTTTCTGCTTCTTGGACAGGTGAAATTAAGTTAAACAGTCTCAAGGACTGTCTTGAAGAATAAAATAAGTCATAGCAATACTATATAGCTCAAATGATATCATAAATAGAGAGAACCATTTTCATCTGACTTGTCTCCATGACAGGAAGTTTTAAGGCTGATTACATTCAGTATGAGCCTCAATGTTTTTTTAAACAACTGGTAAAGCTACCTTTTCCCCCACTTCCATATATGCTTTCATTGAAAGATGTATATTTTCTTATAGAACAGGCAAGATATCAAATTAGAGATGAACTGGATTTTACAAATATTGTGATAGTAAAATGTAATCATAATTTGATCCAAGGATCTTTCAAAATTAGAGAATGCCAGTTATTGGTAACTGCTATCTACATAGCAACAATATACCAGTACAATGTTTCTACTACTTCAAAAAAAAAAAAAAAAAAAAAACCTATAATGCTCTAACCCAAACTGCCAATAAAAGTACTGTAATTTTTAAATGCTGTATCACTCAAACTTCAATCCCACTAACAGCCCACTTGTTTTGCAACTCTTTCCCACTTAAGTAATACAATTATTATTACCCATTGGGTGTGTAATATGAGTAAAATGCTGCGCTAGACAACTTTATTATGATCTTCTCATTAATTCTTAGCAACTCTGGCGGGTAGATATTATTATTATGCTCATTTTACAGAGATTAAGCAACTTGCCTGGGGTCATCCAGCTAGTAAATGATGAAGCAAAAGTTTGAAACCTAGTAGCCTAAATTGAACGCCTTCTCTTAAATCAGAGGCACAAATGTAATATTTGCTTATTTAAGAACTGCTAAGGAAACTTTTCCTAGGAAACATGGTTAAATGATTCACATTGGTATAGTTAATTTTTTTTTAGTTTGAAGCCACTAGATGGCAACATTTTCAAAAGTTTTTTTTTTTTTTTTTTTTTTTTTTTAAGATGGAAAAGTAACTCCACAGTATTAGTGGTTTTCTGTGAAGAAATTCTTTATTTTTGATTTGCCAAATTATAACTGTTTTTTGTAGAAAAGTCTTTCAATGATGTAATGTGACCATGGCAGTTTGGAGTGTTATGTGCTATTTCATTAACTTTTTGTTTTACTTTAATTTGAGGTTGAAGGGAAGTTCCTAGAAACTTAAAATTTCTTCCTGGAGGTTTTCCCTCATGCTACAACACTGCTATCAAGTCCTGTTTGTTTAATATCAAACGCGACACACATTTATTTTTCAGAAAAACATTGTACTATAACACATTTAGTGACTTTAAAAATATAATTTGTATTGCCTGGAATTTACCCTCCCTCTTTTACATCATACATTCTTGTGTATCTTTTAAATCCTAAATTACATATGAATCTTTTTCCTCTGTGATGTCCCTTCCACAAGCACAGGCAGATTCTTCTAATAACACCACCTCAGCCCCATATTCATTTGAGGCTTTGATGCATTACACATGTTCTAGTGATATGTGTCTGTCCTCCCACTTCTTTGGGAGCACTTCAAAGGCAGTCTTTAAAAAATTCGTATGCATAAAATCCTCAGTTTCTCAATACCTGAATAAACAATCATATTAACATATCACAACCTATTTTACCTAATCCTCTAATTTGATTTCTTTTCACATGTTTGCTATTACATATAATGCTTCAAAAGTCTTTGCTTTTGTCTTGCACATGTGTGAGAATTGCAGTAGAAATTCTAGAGATTGTATTTATGTATCATGGGGTACATATGGTACAAACAGTTTTAATCACACATAACATTTGTCATTTATGGGCTGATCATTAACTAATATGCCTTGGGAACTATATGTTTTGGGAACTTTCCGTTTTATGAGCATGTTGGGAGGTCGACCAGGTTTTCCACTATAAACACTGAAAATGTCAAATATTTGCTTCCTGAGCTTCCTTTGCACCTAGGATGTGGGCACATGGTGTTGCTTTTCTACTTGGAATTGAAAGCCAATGCATCAGAAGAGAGGACTCTGTACAGCTGTGTTGATTTTTGCAGCAGAACTAAACTTTGTAGCAATAATGGAAGCCATGCTATTGGTGGCATTTAGTACACAGAGCCAAAAAAAGTTGTTGCAGTGCAGGTTGCAACAACTTTTATTTGGTGAAGGCCACAGTGGAGTTCTCATAGAGCATTTCTATTGTGTGATTTTGAGCATTGTTTTTGGTGCAAAGCCCTGCCCCTAATTATCTAGGCTTCCTAAAGATTCCGTGAACTACCCTCAAATCCTTGTCATAATGTCCTATTCTGCCTTCATCAGTTGAACTTTGTTATTTTTTGTTTCTAGCTAAAAATGCTGACTGATAAAAATTGGCATCAGGAATGGGCTAGAGGTGTTATTTCTAAAGAAGCTAAACAACAAAATAAAAAAGGAATGACATTCTCAAAATTCTAATTTAGGGCATAAATTGAAAACGAGCTAAAAGAATATCTTCTTTCTTGCAGCCACAGGGTTGAGATAGTCAAAGATCAAATTCAAAGTTTAATTATGTAAGTTTCCCAGTTCCAAACTCAGCTGAATTCACTCTTACCTGGTGTAATATGTGAAAGTTAGAGTTTGATAATCAAAGAGTAGTGTCCCCCAAACTAAAATGGGGTACATGAAAGGATTTAATTTTGTTTACTCAGAAAATACTGACTCCTCTTCATAGAGACTCCCTTGCCTGCAGAAGCTCTTACCTTCATTTGACTCATGAGATTTTCTTACCTTGCTTTACAACCCTGTCACAACCTTACCTAAGAAGATCATCTTGCAGGAGGAAGCCAGTCCTCTTCTCACTCTGCTTTTTTTTTTTTTTTTTTTAAGACAGAGTCTTGTTTCATCACCAGGTGCCACGCAGTAGTGCAGTGGCGCGATCTCAGCTCACTGCAACCTCCACCTCCTGGGTTCAAGCAATTCTCCTGCCTCAGCCTCCCGAGTAGCTGAGACTACAGGCGCACATCACCACACCCAGCTAATTTTTGTATTTTTAGTAGAGATGGGGTTTCACCATGTTGACCAGGATGGTCTCAATCTCTTGACCTCGTGATCTGCCCGCTTTGGCTTCCCAAAGTGCTGGGATTACAGGCGTGAGTACTCTACTCTTAACACTCACTATGTCTAGCCCAATAATGAAAACCAGATCTTTAGCTTGAACTTATATAAGGGGAGTGAAATTATAGCATCACCCCCAGGATAATACAGTTAATACTTTAAAATAATTTAAGAAAAATATTATTTTAGTTCAGTGATGAAAAGAAGATTTCATTAATTTATAGATATAAGTAAGGCAAGAATGTAATTTAAGCAGTAACTGAAGTTACCAATATGAATAACCTTGTCAGAAGTTAGGCTTTTAATATCCTAGCTTAAACAAATGGGAGTAGTTTAAATTATTTTCTTGTTTGGTTAACTGAAATCTAGACCATAGCTGATATGAACAGAAATGGACCTGCTATAAAGAAGAAAAGATATTAATAAAATAATTAAAATACCTGGGTAGAAATCTTGAGGTAGAAATATTGGATTAATTTGTTGTCTGCATTCTGCTCTCCTCACTCCTAAATAAAATCCCTCAAGAGGGTTCAAGAGATAACCTCTTCACCAAATCCGTTAGAAATACATTAGACAGTAGGCTGGGTGCAGTGGCTCACTCCCGTAATCTCAGCACTTTGAGAGACCGAAGTAGCAGGATCACTTGAGGCCTAGAGTTTGAGGTCAGTTTGGACAACATAGTAAGACCTTGTCTCTATTTTTAAAAATGAACAAACAAGCAAACAAACAATTTGAGAGTCTCTCTGAGCCATCTCTGGCTCAGGAGGCTGCCCCAAAAGCAACAACAAGAAACACATTACATTGGCGATGTGACTCATACCTATAATCCCAGCACTCTGGGGGGCTGAGGCAGGAGGATGGCTTGAGGCTAGGAATTTGAGACCAGACTAGGCAACATAGCAAGACCTGCATCTCTATGAAAAATATAAAATTAGCTGGGCTTGGTGGCTTGTGCTTGTGGTCTCAGCTAGAAGCTGAGGCAGGAGGATCACTTGAGCCTAGGAGGTTGAGGTCGCAGTGAGTTATGATTGTGCCATTGCCTTCCAGCTTGGGCAACAGAACAATACACTGTCGGAAAAGAAATGAATTAGGAATACCTCTTGAGGGCACCCTTAATTTCGGTGAGAGTATGAAGATCCTAGGTTGACAGAAATTAGAGTACTTAATCACTAAGGCAAATTGGTGTGATTACCATAATTATAGACAGTAAATCCTGACCATTAGTCCACATAACTACTTGATCTGAGCTGACCATGATGAACCATGTTATCAATCAGAGCACCAAGTTAGTCATGCCCAGTAGTAGTCCACTATCAAAAGGAAGTAGTATATGTGGAACTGGGCTGGAGAATATCTAGAGGCACAAGAATGGTACATGTGCATATGATTCATATTCTGAGTGCGCTACTTCTGCCACATTGCCATTTTTCTCTCAACTTCATTTATGGCCTAATGATAAGTTACCTATGACCTATGTCACTGACCTTGGTTAACAGGTGAGTCAGCCTAATCTGCTGGCACCAGGTGAAAGTAGACTACATCTTCTTATAAGTCTAATCAGGGTTAGCTCTTAAGGACCATGGAAAATTAATTCCTCTTGATAGGTAGAATTTAGAATATTCCAGGTAATTTTCCAGTTATTACAAAAACCATTGCCTGAGTCAAGAGTCTATGCTCATTTATGGTCACTGGCTAGTGGAACTAGAAGGAGAAAGATTAGAGTCTTAGAAATAAGAAATTTGAAAAGTAAAATACAAGGATAGATATCTTCCTATGGATCCAGAATACGAGAATGTTATCCCAAATGAAAGCTCATCAAAAAGACTTTACCATGGAGGAAGCTTTTAATAATCAGAGAGGCTGTCAGTTACCCTCTATCCATTACCACACCGTTGCTTTCTTAATAGGCTCATTAAAAATTGCCAGTCTTGCAGGGATGGAGGCCATGCATGAACTCAACAATATCAATTTTTATTCCTGAAGGCTAACATGGTTACCACCAATGCTGAATGGTAACCTTGCCAATAGTAGGAACTTATTATGAATCTTTTATGTGACATCTCCATTAGTTTTCTATTGCTGCACAAAAATTATCACAAAATTAGCTGTTGGTAACAAAACACATTTATTATTTCACAGTTTCCACATGTCACAAGTCTGGACATGGCTAGCTGAGTTCTTTGCCAAGTTTGTTGGAAGGTGCTGGCCATACTGGCATTCTTGTCTGGAGGCTCTATTAGGGAAGAATCCATTTCTAAGTTAATTCATAGTTTTTGGCTATATGATTGAAGGTCCTGACTTTTTGCTAGCTTTTGCCTGGAGGCTGCCCACAGCTCCTTGATGTGTGGTCTTTTTGAACATGGCCGCTTACTTCATTAAACCCACAAGCCAAGCTGGCTATATGGGCACACATCCTATGTGTTTCCCTCTATGCTTAAAAGGCCCCACACCTGGTTTAAGGCTATTCTGTAGCTGTTTTGAAATTCTTGGTAATTTTTGAAAAAGGAGCCCCACACTTTGCTTTTGAAGTGGGCCCCCAAAATTATGTAGCTAGTCTAATCTGCAAAGAGAGTTTCTAGCTCCAGTCTGCTAAGATGGAGACTTCAGTAACATAATGTAATCCTAAGAGTTACATCCATCATCTTTGCCATATAATGTAATCATAAGAGTGATATCACCTTTGCTACTGTCTACTTGTTAGAAGCAAGTAACAAGTCCCTACCATACTCGCGGGAAGGGGATTATAGGAGGGTGTTAATACCAGTAGGTGAGACTTGTACAAGCCACTCCTAGGTCTTTCTGCCACAGCACAATAAACTGGACTAGGACAAGTAGAGAGCAGGTACCTAGAAAGGATTTCAATTGGATTTCTCTGCCTGCCATGCTTTGTTTGCAGCACTATTTCTTCGAATTTTTGAGTGTCTTATTAACAGTTATTGTATCCCACACAGCATTGCCTCCAAGTAATTATTTTAGAGTTTCCAATGGATCTGTTACCACCTGCTTTATAGATTGTTAAAATGTTGTACTGAAGACTAGCACCTATAGTGCCTGGCAGGAAAGCAATATCTTGGGAGGTCAGGATGTTGTCTTGCATAATGCATGATATGCTCTGAACTGGTAATCAGTACATGGGCTATTTTTCTCATAAATAGAATGTGTGGATTTGAGAAACAATGACGGTAAGTGGTGGCTCATAAAACTACACCAAATGCCTACTTATAAATTTTTTTGCATCATGTCTTCAGAACATGAGTTTACTGGTTCAGAAATCTTAACGTCTAAGAGATACTACTTAATATCTAAAAGAGATTTGCTGGAACCACCAGGAGACACAAGCAAAGTTCACTTGTATTGACAGTGGCCACTGTCAACTAGCTGTTTTGAACAATTTTTGTTTGGACAAACCAAACAAAAAGAGAATTCTGGTGTTGGCAAAGGTGATTGATTCCATCCATGAAGAGCAATAGGCTTATTGCTACTCAGTGATGGCAAAGAAAAATATGGATAAAGTCCTTCATTATTTAAAGTACTTATGATTCTTATTTATTTTTCTTTTTAGATGTTACTGTCTGAGTGCATTAGTACATTACTGAAAATCAGTGGCTATAATGGACATGTGTGTTTATGACTCTAAAAAGAATATTTCTAGTATTTTATCATTACATAAGATGTTTGTGGAAGGTTTTTTTTTTAAAAAAAAATGTGAATTAAGCCCATTTTCTTCTTTTTCTATTTTTTTAAAAGAAAAAAAAAAACTCCAACTTTTGTTTCAGATCTATAAGCCCATTTTCTTCTATTCTTGTTTTGCTATTTTTTTTTAAAAAAAAAACCCTCATGAATGTGTGTTGCATTTTTTTCTAATGCATTTTTTATTAACTAAAATAATTATGTTATTCATTTAATTTACAAATGTGGTGAATCACATCAATTGGTTTTCTGTGTTTCAGACATTTTTGAGTTTCTGAAATAAAATCTACTTGATTCCCTCTATGTTTATCTCTTCCATGCTGGATTTGATTCATTAATATTTTATTTAGGTTATTAAATCTTTATTTATAAGTGACATTCGCACACCATTTTCCATTCTTGTATTATCCTTTTATTATCCTTATCTTGTATTATCTTTAGTTTCAATTTCAAGGTAAATTGGGCAGTATGTTAGTGAGGGTTCAGTTTAAGATAACAGATTCCATCCTGGAAAAAAGGTTTTATCCTGTAAGGTGCTACATGGATTACTTACAGATGTGTTTTGAGAACTGAAGAAAGAGACTTATTTGCATTTCCAGGAACTATGACCAAATCCATATAGCAGAACCGAGCCCTCAGGGAAGATACTGCCAGTGTTCTAGTCAAGAATTTGAAACATTATGAAGCTGCTATCTCTTCCATGATCAGGCAGCCACTGAATCAGGAAGTCCAATTTAGAATACAGAAACTGCTCTAGCTGGTAGCTTAAGAATCATATCACCTCTGCTAATCAGGAAGGTATCTGCCATCAGGACGCAGATGCCCAGCTACTGATCAGGAATGACAGTGTGTCACCAGCCCCTGCAGCAAAATGGATGCCCTACATTCTAAACTTCTTCCCATTTGATTCACTTCCATATTAAAGTTTCAAAAGGGTAAAGTTTGATAGCAGAGCTCCAATCACATAAAGTATCTGAGCAAAAGAGATTCTGGGAAATACAATGTTTTATATGGCTTTTCTGACTGCTCTAAGGAGCTGGAATAAGTGTTGTATGAGCCAATTAGCATTGATGCCTGTAGGTCTCTTCCTCATTTCTTTCTCACTTTTCTTTTCCTTCCTTCCTTTCTTCCTTTCCTTCCTTCCTTCCTTCCTTCCCTCCCTTCCTCCCCCCTTCTCTTTCTTTCTTCCTTCCCTCCCTCCCTCCTCTTTCTTCCTTCCTTTTTTCTTTCTTTTTCTTTTCTTTCTTTCTCTTTCTCTTTCTTTTTTCTCTCTTTCTCTCTCTCCCTTCCCACCCTTCCTCCTTTCCTTTCTTCCTTTCTTCTTTCCTTCTCTTTCTTTTCTCTTCTTTTTATCTCCATTCTTTTTCATTTACCACTTTATTTTAAAGGATATTCAAAGGATACAGTTAGAGACCTGTAGGGCGAGGTAGGGGGAAGGGGTATGGAGCTTTCGTGCTTTCCCTGGGTATGCCATCCTGCAGGAACTTCTACATGTTCAGCTATTCGGAAGCTTTCTGAGCCCTGTCCTCTTGGGTGTTTATGGAGGCGTCATGATATCGGCATTTTTTTCCTGCAGCGTATAGAGTGGGACCCTCTCATGAGAGGACCATTAGAGTGAAAGGTGGGCAGAAGAAGGTCAGAGGCCTGCACCTGAGGCCTAACATACTCAACATTGTAACAAAAGACTAACAAGGGCTATGTGAGTTATGAGCCAGGAACCGTGGACAAAAATCAATATATACCATAACACCTTAGCCACACCCAGAATTTTGACTAGAGAACCTTTATAGCTATCTATCTATCTAGCTAGCTAGCTAACTATCCACACACATGGCAATGTGGTTTGCTGCCTCCATCCCCCCATCACCTACATCTGGCATTTCTCCCCATGTTATCACTCCCCGACCTCCCTGCCCCCCTGCTGTCCCTCCCCTGTTTCCCCCCTACAGACCCCAGTGTGTGATGCCCCCTTCCCTGTGTTCATGTGTTCTCATTGTTCAACACCCACCTATGAATGAGAACATGCGGTGTTTGATTTTCTTGTGTCAGTTTGCTGAGAATAATGGTTGACACAGAAGTCATCTGTGACCAAATGTGTGGGGTTTTTTTCCCACATACCGAGCAGTGGACACCAGTTGGGTATCCTCTAATTCAGTTCCGACACTCTTTACCCAGAGATAATGTTAGATCCAACAGGTTGAGGCCTCAGTCTCCAAGACTGCTCCCTACCCACCAGTCCCAAGTCCCAGCCTATGGTACTTCTGACTCACTGGCTTCAAGTTGGGGTTCCTATGACCCCCTCATTGAGTTTGATTAACTTGCTGAAGCAGCTCACAGAACTCAGGAAAACACTATGTGTACTAGTTTATTGTAAAGGATATTGCAAAGGATATTGATGAAGAAAGCTGTAAGGTGAGGTATGGGGGAAGGAATGTATGAGCCACCCTCCAGGAACCTCCATGTGGTCAGCTATCTGGAAGCTCCCGCATTTTCCATTGCCTGAAGAAACTTGTATAAGATAGAAATTATCTAATTCTTGAAGGTTTTGTGAAAGTGTACTTGTACATTTTTGTCCAGGAGAATTTTTAAAACCTACCAACTAAGTTTATTTTATTTGTGAGAAAGGCGGTAAGAGAAGTCATATTTGTATTAACCTGTAAATGAATAAAATGTCTTTGGAAGTATTCATGAGTTAATGAAAACATTGGGATACCTTTGAGAGAGATACTGGGTGGTTGGAGGACAGATGGGAAAGAGTTTTTAGTATATACACTTGGAGAACTTTAAATTTAGACTCATGTGAATGGACCGTCTATTGAAATTAACAAAATAAAATATGTAAAAATGAAAAGTATGGACTAAAACTTACATTATTATTTTATGATTTTAAGGATTTTCTTATTGTTTCTGCTTAGACGCCTTAGACTACTGTTTTCATTCCTAATATTGCTTTTTTTTTTTTTTTTAAACAGAGTCTCACCCTCCAACCTCAGCCACCCAGGTTCAAGCAATCTTTCTGCCTCAGCCTCCCTAGTAGCTAGGATTACAGGCATGCACCACCAGGTCTGGCTAATTTTTGTATTTTTAGTAGAGACAGGGTTTCATCATGTTGGCCAGGCTGATCTCAAACTCCTGACCTCAGGTGATCTGCCCACCTTGGCCTCCCAAAGTGCTGGGATTACAGACATGAGCCACTGTGCTTGGCCCTAATATTGCTTATTTTTGTGACTTCTTTATTTCATCCATTTTTGCCTTGATTGCTAACAGCTTATTTATTTTGTTAACCTTTTCAAACACTAGCTTTCAGATTCTCTATTCTTTTCTATTGCTTATTTGCTATTTCTTCAGTTTCTGGATGTAGGTTTATTATTTTCTCCCTGCTACTTTCTTGAGTTTTCTTACTCTAATTTCTATGCTTACTTAACAAATGCATTTCTCCTTCCCCTACCTCATACTCTCCTTAAATGCAGTTAAGACTTTAAAGTTCCCTCTAGATCAGGGGACCCAGTATTGGTCCATGGCCTGTTAGGAACCAGATCTCACAACCGGAGGTGAGTGGCAGGCAAGTGAGTGAAGCGTCATCTGTATTTACGCTGCTCCCCATTGCTTGCATTACCACCTGAGCTCCACCTCTGGTCTTATCAGTGTCAGCATTAAATTCTCATAGGAGTGCAAACACTATTGTGAACTGTACATGCGAGAGATTTAGGTTGCATGCCTCTTACAAGAATCTAATGCTGGATGATCTGTCACTGTCTCCCATGACCTCCAGATGGAACTGCCTAGTTGCAGGAAAACAAGCTCAGGGCTTTTATTGATTCTACATTATGATGAGTTGTATACTTATTTCATTATATATTATAATGTAATAATAATAGAAATAAAGTGCACAATAAATGTAATGTGCTTGAATCATTCCCAAATCACACTGCCCATCCTGGTCCATAAAAAACTTGTCTTCCATAAAACTGGCTCCTGGTTCCAAAAACGTTGAGGACCGCTACTCTAGATATACTCTGAGTCCACCCCCAACCCCCAGGTTTTCAGTGCACAATATTATTTTTAACTGTCATTTTTATTGTTCATTTTAACAAGTTAAAAAATTCTGTTGTTTATATAAATTAATCATTTATTAACCACACACTCTAACAAACTAAGCTAACCAACCACGTAAGTTAGTCTTTCAAAATTGGAAGACTGTAGATATTGTATCTTATTTATATGCCACATTATTAAATAAAACAATAGATACATTATTCTGATGTGGCAACCAAGATGAAATCAATCTACATCTTTTGATACATCAGATAAGTTTCTCAGCTTAGAAAAATGATACAAAACAAAAACCTTTATAAAACTTAAGTTGTCATTGCAGTTATGTCACAAAATATCTTTAGTCTACAATTTTTTTTCAAGGTCAAACATGTGATGGCTCAGAGTTTTGTCTCATTCCTAGATTCTCCTTTTTGCAGTCTTTTCCTTTCTTCAGGTTCTTTAACCTTTCTTCTCCTTATCTATTCCTGTCACCAAAACCAGGAAAAATCTGAAAACCTATTATTGCTACACACTTGCTGTCTGATTACATTTAACCTGAAGCTTATTTGCATTACAACCTTCTATCTGCATTTAAATTCTATTCTTTGTGAGTTTTCTTTTTTCCATTTATTTATTTTATTGCATTTTAGGTTTTGGGGTACATGTGAGGAACATGCAAGATTGTTGCATAGGTACACACATGGCAGTGTGATTTGCTGCCTTCCTCCCCATCACCTACATCTGGCATTTCTCCCCATGCTACCTCTCCCCAACTCCCCACCCCGCACTGTCCCTCCCCTATTTCCCCCCAACTGACCCCAGTGTGTACTGCTCCCCTCCCTGTGTCCATGTATTCTCATTGTTCAACACCCACCTATGAGTGAGAACATGCGGTGTTTGATCTTCTGCTCTTCTGTCAGTTTGCTGAGAATGATGGTTTCCAAGTTCATCCATGTCCCTGCAAAGGACACAAACTCATCATTTTTGATGGCTGCATAATATTCCATGGTGTATATGTGCCACATTTTCCCTGTCCAGTCTATCATCGATGGGCATTTGGGTTGGTTCCAGGTCTTTGCTATTGTAAACAGTGCTGCAATGAACATTTGTGTGCATGTGTCCTTATAGTAGGACGATTTATAATCCTTTGTATATATACCCAGTAATGGGATTGCTGGGTCAAATGGAATTTCTATTTCTAGGTCCTTGAGGAATTGCCACACTGTCTTCCACAATGGTTGAACTAATTTACACTCCCACCAACAATGTAAAAGTGTTCCTATTTCTCCACATCCTCTCCAGCATCTGCTGTCTCCAGATTTTTTAATGATCGCTGTTCTAACTGGCGTGAGATGGTATCTCAATGTAGTTTTGATTTGCATTTCTCTGATGACCAGTGATGATGAGCATTTTTTCATATGTTTGTTGGCCTCATGTATGTCTTCTTTTATAAAGTATCTGTTCATATCCTTTGCCCACTTTTGAATGGGCTTGTTGGTTTTTTTCTTATAGATCTGTTTTAGTTCTTTGTAAATTCTGGAGATCAGCCCTTTGTCCGATGGGTAAACTACAAAAATTTTTTCCCATTCTGTTGGTTGCCGATTCACTCTAATGACTGTTTCTTTTGCTGTGCAGAAGCTGTGGAGTTTGATTAGGTCCCATTTGTCTATTTTGGCTTTTGTTGCCAATGCTTTTGGTGTTTTGGTCATGAAGTCCTTGCCTACGCCTATGTCCTGAATGGTTTTGCCTAGATTTTCTTCTAGGG
Source organism: Sapajus apella (assembly GCF_009761245.1). NCBI lineage: Eukaryota > Metazoa > Chordata > Mammalia > Primates > Cebidae > Sapajus > Sapajus apella. The sequence continues at coordinate 1,149,374 of NW_022437061.1, forward strand.
TTTTTATGGTGTTAGGTCTTATGTGTAAGTCTTTAATCCATCTGGAGTTAATTTTAGTGTAAGGTGTCAGGAAGGGGTCCAGTTTCTGCTTTCCGCACATGGCTAGCCAGTTTTCCCAACACCATTTATTGAACAGGGAATCCTTTCCCCATTGCTTGTTTTGTCTGGTTTGTCAAAGATCAGATGGTTGTAAATATGTTGTGTTGCCTCTGAAACCTCTGTTCTGTTCCATTGGTCTATATCTCTGCTTTGGTACCAGTACCATGCTATTTTGATTACTGTAGCCTTATAGTATAGTTTGAAGTCCGGTAGTGTGATGCCTCCTGCTTTGTTCTTTTTGCTTAGAATAAACTTGGCTATGTGTGCTCTCTTTTGGTTCCATATGAAGTTTAAGGTGTTTTTTTCCAGTTCTGTGAAGAAGGTCATTGGTAGCTTGATGGGGATAGCATTGAATCTGTAAATTACTTTGGGCAGTATGGCCATTTTCACGATATTGATTCTTCCTAACCATGAACATGGAAGGTTTCTCCATCTGTTTGCATCCTCTCTTATTTCGTTGAGCAGTGTCTTGCAGTTTTCCTTGAAGAGGTCCTTTACGTTCCTTGTTAGTTGTATTCCTAGGTATTTTATTCTCTTTGTGGCAATTGAGAATGGCAGTTCGTTCTTGATTTGGCTCTTTTTAAGTCTGTTATTGGTGTATAGGAATACATGTGATTTTTGCACATTGATTTTGTATCCTGAGACTTTGCTGAACTTGCTTATCAGTTTCAGGAGATTTTGGGCTGAGACAATGGGGTCTTCTATATATACAATCATGTCGTCTGCAAATAGAGACAATTTGACACCCTGCTTACCCTTTATTTCTTTTTCTTGCCTGGTTGCTCTGGCTAGAACTTCCAATACACTATTGAATAGGAGTGGTGAGAGAGGGTATCCTTGTCTAGTGCCAGATTTCAAGGGGAATGCTTCCAGTTTTTGCCCATTCAGTATGATATTGGCTGTTGGTTTGTCATAAATAGCTTTTATTATTTTGAGATACGCTCCGTCAATACCTAGCTTATTGAAGGTTTTTAGCATGAAGGGCTGTTGAATTTTGTCAAAGGCCTTCTCTGCATTAATTGAGATAATCATGTGGTTTTTGTCTTTGGTTCTGTTTATGTGGTGAATTACGTTTATAGACTTGCGTATGTTGAACCAGCCTTGCATCCCTGGGATGAAGCCTACTTGATCATGGTGGATAAGCTTTTTGATGTGCTGTTGCAATCGGCTTGCCAGTATTTTATTGAAGATTTTTGCATCTATGTTCATCATGGATATTGGCCTGAAGATTACTTTCCTTGTTGAGCCTCTGCCGGGTTTTGGAATCAGGATGATGTTGGTCTCATAAAATGATTTGGGAAGAATTCCCTCTTTTTGTATTGTTTGGAATAGTTTCAGAAGGAATGGCACCAGCTCCTCTTTGCATGTCTGGTAGAATTCGGCTGAGAACCCATTGGGACCTGGGCTTTTTTTGGGTGGTAAGCTCTTAATTGCTGCCTCAACTTCAGACCTTGTTATGGGTCTGTTCAGGGTTTTGGCTTCTTCCTGGTTTAGGCTTGGGAGGAAGCAAGTGTCCAGGAATTTATCCATTTCTTCCAGGTTTACTAGTTTATGTGCATAGAGTTGTTTGTAATAATCTCTGATGATGGTTTGAATTTCTGTGGAATCTGTGGTGATATCCCCTTTATCGTTTTTTTATTGCATCAATTTGGTTATTCTCTCTTTTCTTTTTTATTAATCTGGCTAGTGGTCTGTCTATTTTGTTGATCTTTTCAAAAAACCAGCTCCTGGATTTATTGATTTTTTGAAGGGCTTTTTGTGTCTCTATCTCCTTCAGTTCTGCTCTGATCTTAGGTATTTCTTGTCTTCTGCTAGGCTTTCAGTTTTTTTGATCTTGCTCCTCTAGCTCTTTCAATTTTGATGATAGGGTGTCAATTTTTGATCTCTCCTTGCTTCTCATGTGGGCACTTATTGATATATATTTTCCTCTAGGGACTGCTTTAAATGTGTCCCAGAGATTCTGGTGTGTTGTGTGTTCATTCTCGTTGGTTTTGAAGAACATCTTTATTTCTGCCTTCATTTCATTGTTTATCCAGTCAACATTCAAGAGCAAGTTGTTCAGTTTCCATGAAGCTGTGTGCTTCTAGGTTAGTTTTTGAATTATGAGTTCTAACTTGATTGCACTGTGGTCTGAGAGACTGTTTGTTATGATTTCCATTCTTTTGCATTTGCTGAACAGTGATTTACTTCTAATTATGTGGTCAATTTTAGAGTAGGTGTGATGTGGTGCTGAGAAGAATGTATATTCTGCGGATTTGGGGTGGAGAGTTCTGTAAGTGTCTATTAGGTTTGCTTGGTCCAGGTCTGAGTTCAAGTCCTGGATATCCTCGTTAATTTTCTGTCTGATTGATCTGTCTAATATTGACAATGGGGTGTTAAAGTCTCCCACTATAACTGTGTGGGAGTCTAAGTCTCTTTGTAAGTCATTAAGAACTTGCCGTATGTATCTGGGTGCTCCTATATTGGGTACATATATATTTAGGATCATTAGCTCTTCTTGTTGCATTGATCCTTTTACCATTACGTAATGTCCTTCTTTGTCTCTTTTGATCTTTGTTGCTTTAAAGTCTAATTTATCAGAGATGAGTATTGCAACTCCTGCTTTTTTTTGCTCTCTATTTGCTTGGTAAATCTTCCTCCATCCCTTTATTTTGAGCCTTTGTGTATCCTTGCATGTGAGATGGGTTTCCTGGATACAGCACACTGATGGGTTTTGGCTTTTTATCCAATTTGCCAGTCTGTGTCTTTTGATTGGGGCATTTAGTCAATTTACATTTAGGGTTAATATTGTTATGTGTGAATTTGATACTGCCATTTTGGTGCTAGCTGGCTGTTTTGCCCATTAGTTGATGCAGATTCTTCATTGTGTTGACTCTCTTTACCATTTGGCATGTTTTTGGAGTGGCTGGTACTGGTTGTTCCTTTACATGTGTAGAGCCTCTTTCAGGAGCTCTTATAAAGCAGGCCTGGTGGTGACAAAATCTCTGAGTACTTGCATGTTCACAAAGGATTTTATTTTTCCTTCACTTATGAAGCTTAGTTTGGCTGGATAGGAGATTCTGGGTTGAAAGTTCTTTTCTTTAACGATGTTGAATATTGGCCCCCACTCTCTTCTGGCTTGTAGGGTTTCTGCTGAGAGATCTGCTGTGAGTCTGATGGGATTCCCTTTGTGGGTAACCCGACCTTTCTCTCTGGCTGCCCTTAGTATTTTCTCCTTCATTTCAACTCTGGTGAATCTGACGAGTATGTGTCTTGGGGTTGCTCTTCTTGAGGAATATCTTTGTGGTGTTCTCTGTATTTGCTGGACTTGAATATTGGCCTGCCTTGCTGGGTTGGGGAAGTTTTCTTCAATAATGTCCTGAAGAGTATTTTCCAGCTTGGTTTCATTCTCTTCATCACATTCAGGTACACCTATCAAACGTAGATTAGGTCTTTTCACGTAGTCCCACATTTCTTGGAAATTTTGTTCATTCCTTTTTGCCCTTTTTCCTCTATTTTTGCCTTCCCTTTTTATTTCATTGAGTTGATCTTCGACCTCTGATATCCTTTCTTCTGCTTGGTCAATTCGGCTGTTGAAACTTGTGCATGCTTCGCGAAGTTCTCGTGTTTTTCAGCTCCATCAATTCACTTATATTCCTTTCTATTTTGTCCATTCTTGTTAGCATTTCGTCAGATCTTTTTTTCAAGGTTCTTTGTTTCTTTGCATTGGGTTAGAACATGTTCTTTTAATTCACAGAAGTTTCTTACTACCCACATTCTGAAGTCTGATTCTGTCATTTCATCACACTTGTTCTCCATCCAACCTTGTTCCCTTGCTGGTGAGGAGTTGTGATCCCTTGTAGGAGGAGAGGTGTTCTGGTTTCAGGTGTTTTCGTCCTTTTTGTACTGGTTTCTTCCCATCTTTATGGATTTATCCACTTGTCATCTTTGTAGTTGCTGGCTTTCAGATTGGGTCTCAAATCTTTCAGATTGACGTTCTGTTTGTTGATGATGAGGTTATTTCTGTTTCTTGGTTTTCCTTCTGACAGTCTGGGCCCTCTGCTGTAGGTCTGCTGAGGTCCACTCCAGGCCCTGCTTGCCTGGGGATCACCTGCAGCAGCTGCTGAACAGTAAGGGTTGCTACCAGTTTTTTTCTTCTGCTATCTTTGACCCAGAAGGATACCCGCCAAGTGTCAGTCTGATCCCTCCTTTATGAGGTGGCTCTTTGGATATACAGGGGTCAGGGAGCTGCTTGAGGAGACAGTCTGTTCTTTATAGGAGCTCAAATGCTGAGCTGTGAGCTCCATTGTTCATTCAGAGCTGCTGGGCAGGTACATTTAGGTCTGCTGCAGCAGAACTCATACACTGCTTTTTGTTCCCAGGTGCTCTGTCCCAGGGATTTAGGGCTTTATTTATGAATTTCCATTGTACTGCTGCCTTCTTTTTTTTTTTCCTTCGGAGCTGCCCTGCCCAGCAAGGAGGTAGCCTAGTCACTGTCTGCCTGTAGAGGCTTTGCTGAGCTGCTGTGGGCTCCGCCCAGCTGCAGATTGAACTTCCCTGCAGTCCTGTTTATATGGGTATAGCTAGAGCTGCCTCGGCAATGGTGGTTTGCCTCTGTTATGGTGGACTCTCTCTGTAGTGGTGGGTTGCCTTGGCAATGGCAGGCTGCCTCAACATTGGCTGACTACCTCCTTAGTTTTGGAGTGCCTCGGTAATGGCAGACACCCCTCCCCCTCAGAGCTGGACTGTCCCGGGTTCAGCTGAACTTGTTGTGAAACTCTCAATCCAGAGAGTTTCTGATTGCTGTTCTTTTGTGGGGGTGGGACCAGCTGAGCCTGATCGCCTGGCTCCCTGCCTCAGAGCCTTTTTTTTTTTTTTTAAGTTGGTGTTCCAGTGGCCTGTTGAAGAGGCACCGGGAACTGTGTGTTTTCCCATGCTGCGGCTCACTGCACTGGCTTAAACAGTGGCACTGAGATTTGTGGTGCTTTTTTTTGCCCTGGAATCTACTGTCCTGGTTCCCTGTTCAGTCCCCCTTTTAAACAGATTAATGGGCCACTTCCCATGGCTCCAATCACCAGCCAAAAGGGCACCCAGACCAGTGTATTTTGTATGGAGAACCACTGCACCGGGGTGCTGACAAAGCAGCGGCGCGGGGCAAATCAGCCCTGCTGGCCAACACAGCCCTGCTGGTGACCTGTGGGGCTTCTCCGCCTGGGAATTTCCTAGTCTGTGGGCAATAAAAATGTGGCAACCACTCACCCTCTGCACTTTCACTGGGAGCTGTAATCCTGAGCTGTTCCTAAACGGCCATCTTGGATTGATCCCCTCTTTGTGAGTTTTAAAAGCATCTGCAAGAGGTTAGAATATATTAAGGTGAGAGTCAGTGAGGCCTCTGAGACCTCATGAAGCATATAAAACCAAAACCCCCAGAAAGAAGTCTGGAGTTTGTCTTTCTGAGTAACTCGAAATGGGGAACCAGATTATATTGACTTATTTATTTCTTTTCCCTCAATCCAATTCCTTTGAGGAGACTCTTAAGTAAGAGCCAAGTTTCAAGAACTTCTGAGGGTGCCGAATGCCATCTGTGGCCCTGCTATCTCGCTTCAGGTGTGTCTATTAGAATATCTCCTTCCCTCCTTGCTCCTTTTTTTTTTTTTTTT
>NW_022437061.1:1155211-1158383 GCF_009761245.1 Sapajus apella
TCTCCTTCCTTTCTTCCTCCTTTCCTCCTTTCCTTCCTTCCTTCCTTCCTTCCTTCCTTCCTTCCTTCCTTCCTTCCTTCCTTCCTTCCTTTCTTTCTTTCTTTCTTCTCTCTTTCTTTTCTCTCTCCCTCTCTCTTTTTTCTTTCTTTCTTTTGACAGAGTCTTACTCTGTTGCCCAGATTGGAGTGCAATGTGGTGATCTTGGCTCACTGCAACCTCCGCCTCCCAGGTTCAAGTGATTCTTGTGCCTCAGCCTCTCTAGTAGCTGCGATTTTACAGGCACACACCACCAGGTCCAGCTAATTTTTGTATTTTTAGTAGAGATGGGGTTTCTCCATGTTGGCCAGGCTGGTCTCCAACTCCTGACCTCAAGTGATCTGCCCACCTCAGATCCCAGATCCCAAAGTGCTGGGATTACAGGCATGAACCATCATGCCCAGCCAGATTTACCTTTAATAAGTTCAAGAGACATTACGTTGATGATGTAATGTTGATAATTTACTATGCACAAATCACTGTGATAAATATTAGAATAATGTATAAGTTTGTAGTAAAACTTTTAGAGTGTTTAGGAATGTATGTAAACCATTTCTAATTCCAGATTTGACATTTCTTACTAAAGTGCACTGGCACATTACTTTGTCACTATGTTTCCTATGTTTTTGGGGGGGGGCAGGGAGAAGGCAGTGTTGCTCATACTGCTTTGCATTATAGTAGTGTTTATGTCTATTATTCCCTATGTTGAATTTTTAACTCCTTGAGGAGACTACGTCTTTGTAGTTAACATTGAAATTAGAAACAGATCCTTACACTTTGTAGGTACTTAAATGCATGAACATAAAAGCATTCAATAAATAGCGAAGGCTCTTTTTTTCTTCATTGTGTCTGTAGACGTTGATAATGTCAGAAGCTTTGGGATGTATTTGATGAATATCTCTATTTGTATTGCTTACTGGTAAATGTTTAACAAGCAGGTTTCTAAAAATGTATGTATGTATTTATATAAGTTTATTATAAAGTGTATTGATATTAACAATGTATAGCACAAATTAGAAATAATAAAACAATATATAGTGATTTTAATATAACCAATTGATTAATACAGAATTTTTTCTGATTTTTTTTTTTTTACCAACCTTCCTATATCCATTGCTTCCCTATGGTTGTAGTTGATGAACATGATGTGTTTAATCATGAATGTTGGTTGATATGCTTGTTAACATTAACTACTAAGATGGAAGAAAAGACTGATATTAAAACATTACTTGTTTGTCAATTATGTGTGTGTGACTGTTTTACTGAATTAGGTGAGTTTTCAAGTACTGGGAGAATATTTCTCCAATTTTTTGGTGTTATTTGCAATATGACATGACATGACACACTTTAATCTGCATTATTAACATTTTCTCCGTACTTTTCTTGTCTACAAGCAAAACAAGAAATCAAGCCTTGATTTGTAGTGTTTCCAAAAATAAATAGGAGTAATTTCTCTTTTTCTAAGAACCTTGTTAGATATACATAATATTTATCAGTTAGTAGCATAAATATGAGTTTGCTGGTTGAAATTATTAATCTTGCTGTGTGTGTGCAGATACGTAGTTAAGGTGGCCTACCCTATTCTTTTTTTCATTTATCAATTGTTCCTATAAATAAAAAGGTGAATTTTATTATGGTGTGAGACTCTTTATCAGAGATTTCATCCTGATCAGTTATAGCAAATCACTTTCCCTTTCTAGGCCTCAGATTTCTCATCTATACACTTGTGAGATTGAATTAGATTATCTCTAATATTTCCTTCAGACTGTATTATTCCTGGTGTTGACAGATTACTGTTTTTACATGTTTGTTGTTTTTCCTGTGAAAGGCTGACAATTCTCCATTCTGTGATGTCAGACTTCACTGACCAATGGTGTTTTTTTCTGTGTACTTCTGCAGTTCAGTGATGTCAGGGCTTGCTAGATGACTTGCTATGGCCAATGGAATCTAAGCAGAAATGGTGTGTACTATTACCGTTCAGAAGCACTAAGCCGTCTGTGGTTCTGCCTGCTCTCTTTTCCCACTACCACAACAATGACAAAGCTCCACATGGAGACTGCTACTCTACCTAAATCACAAATGGAAAAAGAAGGTGGAACACACAGGCAACCTCCTGCTAACATGTAAAGTAACAACATGTTTGTTGTTGTAAGCCCTGACAGGCTGCAATTTTTGTTATTTCATCATAATTTAGCAAGAGCTAGTTACTATATGAAGTCATCAATAATTGAATTCATCAATGAAATTTTAAAAGTAATAATTTCCAGTTAAAATTTTGTTTAAAACTCATAAACATGTAAGTAATATATATAGACATTATAGAAATAAATTGTAAAGTAACTTTAAAATAAAACATAAGTATAAAATTTACGTTAAAGAAATTGACCTAAATATGTATTCAGAACATTCCTTGAAATTTTTGTCTTGACAGTAACAAATGTTGGCAAGCAGATGAAGAAAAGGAAACCCTTGTACACTGTTGGTGGGAATGTAAAGTAATACAACCACTATAGAAAACAGTTTGGAGGTTCCTCAAAAAACTAAAAATTGAGCAACCATATGATCCAGCAATCCCACTGCTGGGTATATACCCAAAAGAAAGGAAATCAATATATTAAAGAGATATCTGCACTCCCATGTTTATTATAGCACTGTTTACAATAGCCAAAATTTGAAAGCAACCTAAGTGTCCATCAACAGATGAATGGATAAAGTATGGTGCTTATACACAGTGGAGTACTACTTAGTCATAAAAAGAATGAGATCCTGTCATTTGCCATAACATGGATGGAACTGGAGGTCATTGTGCTAAGTGAAATAAGCCAGGTACAGAAATTTATTTTTTCATTTATTTGTGGAATCTAAGAATCAAAACAATTGAATTCACAGACATAGAGAGCAGAAGGATGCTTACCAGAGGCTGGAAAAGATAGTGGGGGTCTGGGGGTGTTGGTTAATGGATACAGAAAAAATAGAAAGAGTTAGACCTAGTATTTGACAGCACAACAGGGTGACAATTTTTATAGTCAACAATAACTCAATAGTACGTTAAAAATAACAAAAAGAATAAAATTGGATTGTTTATAACACAAAGGATAAATGCTTGAGGAGATGGATACCCTATTTTACATGATAT
>NW_022437061.1:1158483-1293535 GCF_009761245.1 Sapajus apella
TTTTTTTTTTTTTGAGATGGAGTTTCGCTCTTGTTACCCAGGCTGGAGTGCAATGGCCCAATCTCGGCTCACCGCAACCTCCACCTCCTGGGTTCAGGCAATTCTCCTGCCTCAGCCTCCTGAGTAGCTGGGATTACAGGCATGCGCCACCATGCCCAGCTAATGTTTTGTATTTTTAGTAGAGACGGGGTTTTACCATGTTGACCAGGATGGTCTCGATCTCTTGACCTCGTGATCCACCCGCCTCTGCCTCCCAAAGTGCTGGGATTACAGGCTTGAGCCACCGCGCCCGGCCAAATTGATATTTTTCAAAAGAAATTCATTATTACAATATTATATGCCTATCCCTAAATGGCAATATTCCTTAGCAATTCTTAATTTCCAAAAATTAATCCAAAAGTAGGGCTTCTCCAGAAGTAATGTTTTGACTATACATTGGTTTGTGTCATTTTAAGACTGGTTAAAGAAGCTAAAAAATGTCTAATGTTATCCATACTTGATTTGTGACACAAAAACATTAATTCATTTTTCTCTCTGTTCATCATGGCAAAGGGAACCTGAAAGTAAGCTTTTTTTGTCTCTGGTAGTAACTTATTCCCATGAACTTATGTTAATTTAATATCATCAAGGTAATCTTTACAGCAGTTTTACTACTGTGTATACTTTTGTTTGTTCACTAACTCTCTTGTTTTTGAAACCAATCATGTCTTAAATACATTTCTGAGGAGCAGCTACATGAGGCTTTAGAGACTTGCAGTTTTCATATTTATGTCTGACCTAAGACTTTGTCTCAGCATCACCACGTGCCCCTGTGCTTCTGTGTGCAAAATAAAATGTTCCTGAATGACCATCACGTATATGTTTATTATGGATTTTTAAGATATAATTCACGTCATTTGATTCACCCACTTAAAGTGTACAATTCAAGTTTTTAGTATATTCACAGAGTTATGCACCCATTAACACAATTTTAATACATTTCATTACCTCTTCCAAAAAACCCACATTCCTTAGCCATCACCCAACAATCTTCTTTTCCTCACTAGCATCAGGCAACTGCCAATCTACTTTCTGTAATTTTCCCATTCTTGAAAATTCATATAAATGGAATAATGAAATATATGGTCCTTTGTGCTAGGTTTTTCACTTATGTTTTTCAAGGTTTATGCATGAAGTGGCGTGTATAACTACTTCATTTATTCTTATTATTAAACTATATCATTGTATAAATATAGTACATTTTGTTTATCCATTCATCAATTGATGGACATTTGGGTAGTTTCTCCTTTTTGCTATTATGAATACTGCTGCTATGAACACATGCGTGTGCGTTTTTATGTAGATACATTTTTATTTTCCTTGGGTATATATCTACAAGAGGAATTGCTGAATCATGTGGTAACTCTGTTTAACCCTTTGAGGAACTGTCAGACTATTTTCCAAAGTGGCTATCACCATTTTACAGGCCCATGAGCAATGAATGAGAATTTGAATATCTCCATTCTTGCTAACATTTGTTATTGTCTATCTTTTTAAAGGGAGTCATCTTAGTGGTTGTGAAATGACATCTGGTGGTTTTGATTTTCATTTCCCTTGTGGCTAATCATCTTTTGATCATCTTTTCATGTGCTTATTGACTATTTGTATATTATTTTTGGAGAATTATCTATTCATGTCCTTTGCTCATTTTTAAATTAGGATACTGTATTAGACCATTTTCATGCTGCTGATAAAAACATACCTGAGATTGGGAAGGAAAAAGAGGTTTAATTGGATTTACAGTTCCCCATGGCTGGGGAGGCCTCAGAATCACGATGGGAGGTGAAAGTCACTTCTTACATGGCAGCTGCAAGAGAAAAATGACAAAGATGCAAAAGCAGAAAACCATCAGATCTCATGAGACTTATTCACTACCACAAGAACAGTATGGGGGAAACTGACCCCAAGATTTGAATTATGTCCCACTGGGTGCCTCCCACAGCATGTGGGAATTATGGGAGTACAATTCAAGATGAGATTTGGGTGGGGACACAGAGCCGAGCCATATCATTCCACTCCTGGCCCCTCCAAATCTCATGTCCTTACATTTCAAAATCAATCATGCATTCCCAACACTCCCCCAAAGTCTTAACTCATTTCTGCATTAACCCAAAAGTCCACAGTACAAAGTCTTATCTGAGGCAAGGCAAGTTCCTTCTGCCTGTGAGCCTGTTAAATCAAAAGCAAGCTAGTTACTTCCTAGATATAATTGAGGTACGGGTATTGAGTTAATACAACTGTTTCCAATGGGAGAAATTGGCCAAAACAAAGGGGTTACAGGGATCATGCAAGTCTGAAATCCAACAGGGCAGTCAAATTTTAAAGCTCCAAAATGATCTCTTTTGACTCCATGTCTTACATCCAGGTCACACTGAAGCAAGAAGTCCAATTCCACACAGAGAGCCAACCCCACATTTTACCTTCTGCATTGCCCTAGCAAAGATTCTCCTTGAGAGCCCTGTCCCTGCACCAAATTTCTGCCTGGGCATTCAGGCATTTCTATACATCTTCTGAAATCTAGGTGGAGGTTCCCAAACCCCAAATCTTGACTTCTGTGCACCTGCAGGCTCAACAGCATATGGAGGCTGCCAATGCTTGGGGCTTGCACCTTCTGAAGCTTTGGCCTGAGCTCTATGTTGGTCCCTTTCAGCCATGGCTGGAGAAGCTGGGACACAGGACACCAAGTCCCTAGACTGCACACAGCACAGGGGCCCCAGGCCCTGCCCATGATACCATTTTTTCCTCCTAAACCTCCAGGTCTGTGATGGGACAGGCTGCCGCAAACATCTCTGACATGCCCTGGAGACATTTCCATTGTCTTGAGGATTAACATTTCGCTTCTCATTACTTATGCAAATTTCTGCATCTGGCTTGAATTTCTCCTCAGAAAATGGAATTTTCTTTTCTATCACATTGACAGGTTGCAGATTTTACACTCTCCCTTTTAAAACTGATTATTATTACTTTTTTGCTCTTGTTGCCCAGGCTAGAGTGCAATGGCATGATCTTGGCTCATTGCAACATCTGCCTCCCAGGTTCAAGTGATTCTCCAGCCTCAGCCTCCCGAGTAGCTGAGATTACTGGCATGCACCACCATACCTAGCTAATGTTGTATCTTTACTAGATACAACAATAGACAGGTTTTCTCCATGTTAGTCAGGCTGATCTTGAACTCCTGACCTCAGATGATCTACCCGCCTCAGCCTCCCATGCTGGGATTACAGGTGTGAGCTGCCGTGCCTGGCCAAAACAGAATGCTTTTAACACCATCCAATTCATCTCTTAAATGCTTTGCTGCTTAGAAATTTCTTTTGTTGTATACCTAAACCATCTCTCTCAAGTTCAAAGTCCCACAAATCTCTAGGGCAGGCAAATTCCACCAGTCTCTTTGCTAAAACATGACAAGAGTCACCTTTGCTCCAGTTTCCAGCAAGTTCCTCATCTCCATCTGAGACCAACTCAGCCTGGACCTCATTGTTTATAACACTATCAGCATTTCTGTCAAAGCCATTCAACAAATCTCTATGAGTTCCAAACTTTCCCACATTTTTCTGTTTTCTGAGTCCTTCAAACTGTTCCAGCTTCTGCCTGTTACCCAGTTCCAAAGTCACTTCCACATTTTCAGGTATCTTTTCAGCAACACCACACTCTACTGGTACCAATTTACTATATTAGTCCATTGTCATGCTACTGATAAACACATATCTGAGACTTGAAAAAAAAAGAGGTTTAATTGGACTCCATGTGGCTAGAGAAGCCTCAGAGTCATTGTGGGAGGAGAAAAGCACTTCTTACATGATTGTGGCAAGAGAAAAATGAAGATGCAAAACCGGAAACACTTGATAAAACCATCAGATCTCATGAGACTGATTCCCTACCATGAGACCAGTATGGGATAAACTGCCCCCATGATTCAAATTATCCTCTACTGGGTCCATTCCACAACATGTGGGAATTATGAGAGTACAATTCAAGGTGAGATTTGGGTGGGGACACAGAGCCAAACCTTATCAGCTATTTATCATTTTATTGTTGATTTGTAATATTTCTTTTTATATTCTAGATACAAGTCCCATATCAATAGAAGACTTGCAAAAATATTCTCCTATTCTGTAGATTGACTTTTCACTTTCTCAGTGGTGCCCTTTAGAGCATGAAAGTTTTTAATTTTGGTAAAGTCTACTTTATCTGCTTTCTCTTTTGTTGCTGTGGTTTTGGTGTCTTTTGTAAGAAACCGTTGTATAACCCAAAGTCATAAAGAACTTTGCCTAGGCCAGGCGCGGTGGCTCAAGCCTGTAATCCCAGCACTTTGGGAGGCCGAGGCGGGTGGATCACGAGGTCAAGAGATCGAGACCATCCTGGTCAACATGGTGAAACCCCGTCTCTGCTAAAAATACAAAACATTAGCTGGGCATGGTGGTGCGTGCCTGTAATCCCAGCTACGCAGGAAGCTGAGGCAGGAGAATTGCCTGAACCCAGGAGGCGGAGGTAGCGGTGAGCCGAGATCGCGCCATTGCACTCCAGCCTGGGTAACGAGAGCGAAACTCCGTCACAAAAAAAAAAAAAAAAAAGAACTTTGCCTATATTTTCTTCTAAGAGATTGACTATTTTTGTTCTTACATTTAGGTCTTTTATCCATTTTGAGTTAACTTTGGTATATGGTATGAGGTAAAGGTCCAATTTTATTATTTTTGCATGTGGCTATCCAATTGCCCCAGCAAAATTTGGTAAGAAGACTATTATTTTCCTCATTGAATGGTCTTAGCACCTTTGCTGAAAATCAGGTGAACATAGATGTATGGATTTTGTTTTTTACATTTTTTAGAAATGGGATCTCACTCTGTTGCCTAGGACAGAGTGCAGTTACATGATCACAGCTCACTGCAACCTCAAACTCTTGGGCTCAAGACATCTTCTCACCTCGACCTCCCAAAGTGCTGGAATTACAGTCATGAGTTACTGTGCCCATCCTGGACTATGAATTCTATTAAACCAATGTGTATGCCTATTTTTATGCCAATACCACATTATCTTGGTTACTGTAATTTTTGATTTTTTAAAAAATATTTTAAGTTCTGGAATATACGTGCAAAAGGTGCTAGTTTGTTACATAGGTATACACATGCCATGGTGGTTTGCTGCACCCATCAACCTGTCATCTACATTAGGTATTTCTCCTAATGCTATCCCTCCCCTATCCCCTCCACCCTCCAACAGGCCCTGGCGTGTGGTCTTCCCCTCCCTGTGTCCATGTGTTCTCATTGTTCAACTCTCACTTGTGAGTGGGAATATGTGGTGTTTGGTTTTCTGTTCTTATGTTAGTTTGCTGAGAATGATGGTTTCCAGCTTCATCTATGTCCCTACAAAGGACATGAACACATCCGTTTATATAGCTGCATATTCCATGGTGTATATGTGCCACATTTTCTTTGTCCAGTCTATCGCTAATGGGCATTTGGGTTGGTTCCAAGTCTTTGTTATTGTAAACAGTGCTGCAATAAACATACGTGTGCATGTGTCTTTATAGTAGAATGATTTAAAATCCTTTGGGATTGCTGGGTCAAATGGTATTTCTCATCCTAGATCCCTGAGGAATTGCCACGCTGTCTTCCACAATGGTTGAACTAATTTACACTCCCACCAACAGTGTAAAAGCATTCCTATTTCTCCACATCCTCTCCAGCATCTGTTGTTTCCTGACTTTTTAATCATTGCCATTCTAGCTGGCATGAGATGGTATGTCATTGTGGTTTTGATTTGCATTTGTCTAATCACCAGTGATTATGAACTTTTTAAAATGTTTGTTGGCCACATAAATGTCTTCTTTTGAGAATTGTCTGTTGATATTTTTCACCTGCATTTTAATGGTTTTTTTTTTTCTTGTAAATTTGTTTAAGTTCCTTTTAGATTCTGGATATTAGCCCTTTGTCAGATGAATAGATTGCAAAAATTTTCTTCCAGTTTGTAGCTTGTTCACTCTGATGATAGTTTCTTTTGCTGTGCAGAAGTTCTTTAGTCTAATTAGATCCTATTGTGTCAATTTTGGCTTTTGTTGCCATTGCTTTTGGCTTTTGTTACTGGTCTATCCAGGGATTTGACTTCTTCCTGGTTTAGTCTTGGGAGGGTGTATGTGTCCTGGAATGTATCCATTTCTCTTAGATTTTCTGGTTTATTTGCATAGAGGTGTTTAGAGTATTCTCTGATGGTAGTTTCTATTTTTGAGGGGTCAGTGGTGATATCTTCTTTATCATTTTTTATTGTGTCTATCTGATTCTTCTCTGTTTTCTTCTTTATTAGTCTGGCTAGCTGTCTATCTATTTTGTTGATCTTTTCAAAAAACCTGCTCCCGTATTCATTGATTTTTTGAAGGGTTTTTCATGTCTCTATCTCCTTCAGTTCTGTTCTAATCTATTTCTTGTCTTCTGCTAGCTTTTGAATTTGTTTGCTCTTGCTTCTCTAGTTTGTTTAATTGTGCTGTTATGGCATCAATTTTAGATCTTTCCAATTCTTGCTGTCACTTTCAGGTACACCAGTCAAACCTAGGTTTGGTCTTTTCACATAGTCCCACATTTCTTGGGGCTTTGTTCCTTTTCATTCTTTTTTCTCTAATCTTATCTTCATGCTTTATTTCATTAAGTTGATCTGCAATCTCTGATATCCTTTCTTCTACTTGATCAATTTGGCTATTGATACTTGTGTATGCTTCATGAAGTTCTCGTGCTGTGTTTTTCAGCTCCATCAGGTCATTTATGTTGTTTTCTAACCTGGTTATTCTAGTTAGCAATTCCTCTAGCTTTTTTTCAAGGTTGCTAGCTTCCTTGCCTTAGGTTAGAACACGCTCCTTTAGCTTGGAGGACTTTGTTATTACCCACCTAGTGAAGCCTACTTCTGTCAATTCATCAAACTCATTCTCCATCCAGTTTTGTTCCCTTTCTGGAGAGCAGTTGTGATCCTTTGGAGGAGAAGAGGCATTCTGGTTTTGGAATTTTCAGTCTTTTTGTGCTAGGTTTTCCTCGTCATCATGGATTTATCTACCTTTGGTCTTTGATGTTGGTGACCTTCAGATGGAAAAGTTATGTGGGTATCCTTTTTGTTGATGCTGATTATATTCCTTTCTGTTAGTTTTCCTTCTAACAGTCAAGGCCCTCTGCTGCAGGTCTGCTGGAGGTCCATGTCAGCCCCTGTTTACCTGGGTTTCACCAGCAAAGACTGCAGAACAGCAAAAATTGCTACCTGTTTTTTCCTCTGAAAGCTCATCCCAGAGGGGCACCTGCCAGATGCCAGCCAGAGCTCTCCTGTATGAGCTGTCTGTTGACCCCTGCTGGGAGGAGGCACGGGGGTCACGGACCCACTTGAGGAGGCAGTCTGTCCCTCAGCAGAACTCGAGTGCTGTGCTGAGAGATATGCTCCTCTCTTCAGAGCTGGTAGGCAGGAATGTTTAAATCTGCCGAAGCTGTACCCACAGCTGCACCTTCCCCTAGGTGCTCTGTCCTAGGGAGATGGGAGTTTTATATATAAGCCCCTGACAGGGGCTGCCACCTTTCTTTGGGAAATGCCCTGCCTAGAGAAGAGAAATCTAGAGAGGCAGTCTGGCTACAGAAACTTTGTGGCACTGTGGTGGGCTCTGCCCAGTTCGAACCTCCCAGAAGCTTTGTTTAAGCTGTGAGGGGAAAACCACCTACTCAAAAACCCAGGGCCCTGGGGTTGTAGGCCCCCGAGGGAATCTCCTGGTCTTTGGGTTGCGAAGACTGGGAAAAGCATAGTATCTGGGCCGAACTGCATTGTTCCTCATAGCACAGTCCCTTATGACTTTTCTTGGCTAGGGGAGGGAATTTCTGGATCCCCTATGCTTCCTGGGTGAGGTTATGCCCACCCTACTTCCACTCACCCTCTGTGGGCTGCATTCGCTGTCTAACCAGTCTCAATGAGATGAGCCGGGTAACTCAGTTGAAAGTGCAGAAATCACCCGCCTTCTGCGTTGATCTTGCTGGAAGCTGCAGACCAAAGCTGTTCCTATTTTGCCATCTTGTCAGCCACCCTCATTACTGTAGTTTTGCAGTAAGTTTTGAATGATCAACTTTTAAAAAATTTGTGTCAGTTTTGACATTTGCCATATGGTTTGTTTGGATTATACTTAAGAGATGGTTGTATTAATATACACTTATGATTTGGAATGCTATGGTTAGAGACAATAAAGCATAATGGTTTGGGGTACAAGTGCTGAGTCCAAGAGACCTGGATTTGAAATGACTGTACCTCTTACTAGATGTATGAACTTCTGTAATCCTCTCTGAGCTTCAGTTTCCCATCTTGAAATGGGAACAATATACATTAAATGGATTTTTCCATTTTCATTGCATGTTCATTATGTGTGCTCAGTAGCATTTTTATTGGTAGTATGTTGGCTTCTACTCTAAGAAAATAGTAATAAACTTCTACTTATTTGGAGCTCATTTTGCAATAAATATGACAAAGAAGTAAAGCCTGAAAAATAGAAAAGTAAGACAAAACTGCCTGTGATGTGGTGTAGGGCGGAGGCAGAAAGAATCTATGCATGGTCCTTCTCCAGGAATTTAAGAAAACTTCTTTCTCCAATAATTCTTTTAAAATAGTTTAAATAGTTGTTCTGCTTGCAAAGGCTTGCAGAAATCAAGGAATGTACTTTCAAAGAACTCCTTGGAATTCTTTCAAAAACTTTATTGACTGTGGGGCTCTATAAGACAGAACAGGGTAAGTTTACATTTAACTGACTTTTAGCTCCTGGATCATAATTTTAGTTGCCTTGAAAACATTTCTTAAAGCATAAATCTGTTGAAAACAATAATAAATAGCAAGAGTTCAGAGGACATAAGCTAAGCATTTTCCAGCATGTAGCAACCAATATACTAATCTTAGGCGTTAGCACTATTGCTGTATTGAAAAAAGGGCATGGACTCCCTTTTTGTTATATTTGGAAAAATATTTGTTAACAGTTTTCTATTCCATGCTACTCCTGGGAGGAAGCTTCAAAGGCCTTAGCCACGAGTAGCTCTAGCTGAAGCGAAAACAAAGCATGCTGAGAATTGTGAACAGCCAGTGATGCAACACAAGGTGGTGCTCTTGTCCCAGTGAGTGCTGTAGAGCCTTGTTAGGGCGTTAGACAAAGGATGTACAACTCCAAAAGATATGGTTCATATAAACACCAGTGGGGATCTGCCAGACAGACTAAACAGCTGACTGGGGGACACAAAGCCATAGGTGACTTTTCTTAGAATGTAGACTGGCATAATAATGCAGGGATGCAAAAAGCAGCACAGCAACAACCTAAGAAAGAAAAGAACGAGTGTCTGTGCTTTATATATTACTTACCCTTATTATTCATTTTAGTCTTAATAACTAAACAACTAAACAGTCATCTTTACACTACTGTGCCATACACACGCCTAAAGCAAATGTTAGATAATGATATTTCTATGTAAAAATAATAGCTTCCCATGGTCTACATGATAAAATCCTGCTTTGTCTCCTGGCAACTTTCACTGCTTCTTTAGGACTGAAATGTCTGAAGCTCCTGAAATGCATCCTGCTGTCTTGTCTCTGCAGTTTTGCACATGCTGTTGTTCTACCTGGAACTTTCTTTCTCCTTTCATCTTCTTGGACAACATCCCTTTCTTCTTTCTGAGTTAACACAGTTATCACCTCCTCCTAGGCCTTCCTTAATTACCTCCACATAACAGGAATGTGCAGATTAAAGTTATTAATAGTATATGTAATGTACTTAATAGATGTATTCACTTAAAAAATGGTATCTATTGTTTTAATACAAGTCCAGTAGTTTTAGTCTATGTATATATCAATCATTTTTATATATTTATTTATGAGTATTTACTATGTTCCAGTTCCGTCTTTTAGTTGCTTATGTCTTTATTGTTATATAATAACTGGATTGTCATTTCATATTCTCAGTGTAAAATCTTCCTTTTTATGCAAGTATAAGATGGTATTTTCTGTTTTGTTTACAGTATTCTTCCTGATTAGTTAATTGAATAAGCAGTTTCTCAGTACTCATGTACAAGGTGCTGTTCTAAGCATTGGAAGTATAGGATATAAAAATGGATAGGATAATGGAGGCACTTATTGTCTACTGATTCTTACTATTTATTGTTCTTAAAAATTTTAAGATTAAATTGCATCATTTCTATGGATCGAAAACTGATAATAATAATGTTTTCCTGGTTTGTAGCTTTTTTTCTGCTATGAAACAGCTTGTTTTATGCTATTTTCTAACTTAAGTTTATATTATTCATTTTCAAAAGCATTCCCCCTTGCCCATAGAAAAACTCTTAGCACATTTCTGCTAATAAACACTGCCTTAAAAGATCCTCTTGATATTCATTATTATATCTTTGGATTAAAAAAACACTAGAGGATTCTGCTGTCAACTATAAAATCTGCCCCCTTTTCAAGATCTTATTCAGAATTGTGAACAAAGGTGTTTTAATAGTCAGGGTTCTGGCAAGACTCGGAAGGCCCATTTGAACTAGGCAATTTGAGAAGAGTACTGTTTACAAACATGTGGGCAGAGTTTAGAAAACCAAACTATGCCAGAGCTCGCAAGATGGAGAGACAGTATTATTTCTAGGCCTGAAGAAGCAAGGGGAGGGAGCAGGAGTGGGTGGCTGTTTGGAGATGATTGCCCAACCAGAACTGTAGCTTCCCAATGACCCAGAAGGTAGGGAGCAAGGAAATTAACATTCTTACCTCATTCTCCCATCAACCTCAATCTGCTACCAGGCTTCCCACTGACAGAACCTCATGGAACCCAGAGGGCAAAAAATTCAGTAGACATAGTCCATGCAGCTCAGCTTCCTGCAGCACAGACGAGGGTGGAGAGGGTGTGGTGTGGATCCGGAAAAGAAACTCAGCACAGGCCTGAAGTTGTTAATAAAGTGGAAGAACCAGCTATTGATAATTTTTAAATTAAAAGAAATATGAATTTATCCCTACACGTTTTTGTCATGTCTACAAATAAATGCCTTTTTCATGAAAAAATATCTTTTCTCCCTATTTTTTTTCTTCAATTCATTCAGATAATATTTATTGAATCCTTCTTTGAGCAGATGTTAGAGATACAGAGATAAAGACACAGTCCATAGTCTCAAGGGTCACACCATCAAACAAACCATCACCTTATGGAGTACTGTAAGAATGATGAATTAGGGGGAAGTGCAGGGGACAGTGGGAGCTCACAGATGGGGTAGCTACTTCACATATAGATTGTCTGGAAGCCTTCCTGGAAAAGGTGATTTGGTAATAATCCTTGCTCAGGTTTAATTGTTTGGTCTCTATTACACGATGAATGTATTTTATTACCATTAGGAATGTAAATTTTGGGGTACATCTCTGAATCCTGTCTTTAAATGAACTACCAGATGTGGATCACATTGTGAAACAGTATGGACACTTTTATGGTTTTGAAACATATTGCCACATTGGCTTCAGAAAGATTGTACACTATTATTATTACCATAAACAGTGTATGAGGTCACATTTGTCACACACTTGCACTATCACTATGCATTATGTATTTTGAATATTTTCTAACTTTTGTTTGCTCCTTTCTGTTAACTGGCTGTTTGTGTCAGCTTCACCCTAGCAATGGCTTTTTACAGTGAAGAAGCATTTGATTCCAATTTCCACCTTCTTATATATTCCCAGAACTAGCCTTATTTTGCAATCTCAGAAATAACAGCAGCTATGGTAGTGTTCTCTCCTCAGATGTTTAAGTTCTGACTTTTTTCAAGATTCATTATAGTAATCTATTTTGTGTATGTTGGAAGTTTTCTTTATTATATGGTGCAATAATCCCACATTTCCACTTTGTCTACAATGGAAAATGTTTGTCTACATTTTCCATTGGGAGTTAGAGTATTCATAAGAGCTAAATCATCCGCCATTCCTCTAGGCAGAAACCCTCATTATTCTTTCTTCATTTCTGCTGTAGCTCTACTTCTCTATTCTTCAGTTCAATTTTTTTGTGGTCTTAATTTTTTTCTTGATCAATTGTGCCAGAAGTTTTCAAATTTTATTAATGTTTTAAAGATTCATTTTGTTCTTTTAGTGAATTTCTCTGTTGCTTCTTTGTTTCCTAGTTCATCTACTGCCGTTGTTATCCATATTATTTCTTTCCAAAATATATTAGCCTTCCTCATGCTTTATAATCTTCTTCTGCAGCTCTCTTTAGCAGATTTTAACAAGAATTAACTGACAAAGAAGAAACATAATTCACAAAGTTTCTGTCCCAACTTTACAAAATAAAGAAAAGAAGGATGGGTTTAGATCAGAGAAACAGTAACTTAAGATCTAATCAATATGATCCAAATGATATATATTTGGAATCTAGCTTTTATTTTCCAAGGGAAAAATATTAAATTAATTTTTTCTTTTTTTCTTCCTGTTCTTGTTCATTTTGTTCTTGTTTTTGTTTTTCTCCTCCTCTTTCTCCTTCTCCCACTTCTTCAGTTATAGCTCTGAACACTGATTAAATAATGGTTATCTATAGAAGACTGGAAAAGCTATGGTATCCATATCTTTGTCAGCATGTATTACATTCTTGAAACGCTGAATTTGCTGCAAGGTTTAATGAACTGCTCTTGCAATAACAGGATGTTGAATGTTGAGAGATAAGTGATTAAGTTAGATCTGGGTTTGAATCCTAGCTTATTATTAACTAAGTCTATGGCCTTGGATAAGTTACCTAACCTCTCCAATGCTCAATTTCCATTTTTTGCTGTGAGGGTAAAATAAAATAATACGTGTGAAAGCTGGTGCCTGGCACACGATAAGTGCTCAGTAAATGCCAGCCATTTATCATAATTTTCCATATCAAACCACTATTGAATACTTTTTCTTTCATATAAAACATTGTTAAAATGCCTGCTGTATATTAATGCCCTGAAGTCCAAAGGTAGAGGAACTGAGTATTTAAAAATTACTGTGGCTGTGGAGTCAACATGATGTAAAAAAACAAACATTTGGATAAACACCAAGAAGCCAGATATGATTGAAATGTTGACTGGCCGACAAAAATAATTTGGGTTGCTTAATGGTGTACAAAGGTAATGCAAACCACTCTCTTTAGATGTGTAATATCTTCACCTTTCATTTCTTTCTAAAGTACCTAAGAATTGGGAATTGTTTTTTCCAATAATAACTGTATTGTTATACTCACTTTGAGAGATTTCTGATTCCTACAAGTAAAAGAAAATAATTTTTTACAATGCTATTTTTTCTCTTTTATAGAAATTGTATTGCTTACAAATTTCTTGCCTTATAAGTTATACACCACTAAAAATGCCTTAGACATTTAAATAATTGTCTGCAAGAAGCAGCAGCAATTCTGCAGGACTTTTGGCCAGTATTAAAACTGGATATCTTTCTATGCACAAGCCTTTGTACTACGTGATAGTCAAAGATCTGTGTAATTAGCTCAATTCAGTTCCACGAATATAATCTGGGAACTCACAACAGGCTAACAGAATGGGCATACATGAACAAAGGCTGCATGTTTGTGTATGAATAGAAAAAGAGAGCAGAGCATATTAATTTAAGCCACTGTTAGTGATATTTTCTTAGTAAAGGAATGACAGCAACATGCTAGATGCCTGCTTAGGCTCCAAAAAAATGCATTCTCAATCCGATTACAATAGCAACAACTTTTAACTTTTTATAAGACTTTAATACTTAAAAAAACTGTGGGCAAGTGTGGTGGCTCATGCCTGTAATCCCAGCACTTTGGGAGGCCAATGTGGGCGGATCACCTAAGATCAGGAGTCTGAGACCAGCCTGGCCAACATGGTGAAACCCCGTCTCTACTAAAAATTAGCCATGCATGGTGGTGGGCACCTGCAATCCCACCTGCTCAGGAGGTTGAGGCAGGAGAATCACATGAACCTGGGACGTGGAGGTTGCAGTGAGCCGAGATCGCACTATTGCACTCCGTCCTGGGCAACAAGAGCAAAACTCCGCCTCAAAAGACAACAAACAAAACAAAACAAAAACTGTGGCATTATTATTACTATTTTACAAAAGATTAGTTATTTGAATACATGAATTTTAGAAAATTCACTTGCAGATCCTTAGAAGGGGTAGACATTATCTGGGCAAGCCTATTGCACTACACAATTTCCTAATAGATAATTATTATAGACATTTTTTTTGTTAATTAAAGTTAATATTTTGGAATAACTCTGTGCCTTTCTTTTGAATAGTCTGTGGTATTTTTCCACTTATTTTCTTTTATTACTTTCTTTTAAAACATGCTGCTTTTCTTATAATGGAAATTCTAATTTCCATTAAGCTTGTGCAACTGAATTAGGTCCTTTTAATATTGTTGCTAATAAGACACTTTTCAAATTAACATTCTAGTTTTCTTTGGATGGTTAGCTACTGATTCAAAATCAATAATGTTAAAATAACATTAATTAATGCAGTCTTTAACTTTGCCTAACAGCTGTGTGATGTGATAGAGAAACTATTGCTCTCCAGGTTTTACATCTGACAACAGGCTTAGACAGGTTAAGAAACTATTCAACCAGAGCAATTTAGAACAGAAGAGAGATTAGAATTCAAGTTCTCTTACTCCCTATTAAACTGTCTTTGTATACCCAAGATAATTTTCTCATCATTTGAATAGTGTTACAGAACCTTCTCACATATTCCAGATAGGAAAAAACATTTACATATTTCACAGTGTTAGATCTCTCTGTCAAAACGTATTTGCATCATTTGTCTTTTGAAATCCTTCATAAAATGTGTTTAGCAGAAACAAAATTACTTTGATTTTGTTGTAAAAAGCCGTGTGGAACTCTTGGCAGACAGTTGTGTAACTGAGTAGACACAGGAAATAATTTGTAATTTGAGGTCATCAGATAGAAAAAAGCCCAAAAGATCAGAAAATTACATTAAGAAAATCTATAGATCTATTTTTTTCTGTTTTAAACATACAATTCCTCTATAGGATTGCTATAGCTACATTACAGAATATCTGGTAACTTCAAGGAGGAAATTTTTTAGTTCAATTTTACAAATGTTATCACATTGCAATGTTTTTTTTTTTCACTGTTCATGTGCTGCTGGATTTGATTTGCTAGTATTTTCTTGAAGATTTTTGTATCTATGTTGATCAGGGATATTGGTTTGTAGTTTTCTTTTTTCATTGTGTCTTTGCCTGGTTATGGCATCAGGGTGATGCTGGCTTTGTAGAATGATAGTTTCAGTAGAATTGGTACTGACTCTTTGTATGTCTGATAGAATTTGACTATGAATCTATCTGGTCTGGGGCGTTTTTTTTTTTTTTTTTTTGGCTTGTAGGTGTTTTATTACTGATTCAATATCAGAAATTGATATTGTTCTGTTTAGGGGTTTAATTTCTTTCTGATTCAATATTGAATATGTGTTTCCTGAAATTTATTCATTTCCTAGTTTGTGTGCATAGAGGTATTCATGATAGTCTCTGAGTATCTTTTGTATCTCTGTGGATTGGTTGTAATGTCACCTTTGTTATTTCTTAATATGTTTATTTGTATTTTCTCTTTTTTTCGTTGTTAATCTAGCTAGCAGTATATCAATCTTTTCAGAGAACCAACTTTGGGTTTTGTTGATTCCATGGATAGATTTTGGGGTCTCAATTACATTCAGTTCTGCTCTGATTTTAGTTATTTCTTTTCTTCTGCTAACTTTGGGGTTAGTTTGTTCTTGTTTTTCTAATTCCTTTAGGTGTGATGTTAGATTATTAATTTGAGAGCTTTCTAACTTTTTGATGTAGGTGTTTAGCACTATAAACTTTCCTCTTAAGACTGCTTTTCTGTGCCCCAGAGATTTTGGTATGTTGTGTCTCTGTTTTCATTTATTTCAAAATTTTTTTATTTCTTCCTAATTTCATTGTTTTCTCAAAAGTAATTCAAGAACAAGATTGTTTAATTTCCACATAATTGTGTGGTTTTGAGATTTTTTTTGGTGTTGATTTTTATTTTTATTCCATTGTTGTCCAAGAGTATGGTTGGCATGATTTTAGTTTTGTTTTTTTTTTAATTTATCGAGATTTGTTTTATGGTTGATCATGTAGTTGAGCTTAGAATATGTTCTGTGTGCAGTTGAGAAGAATGTATAACTGTAGTTGATAGGAGAAATATTCTATAGATGTCCAATTGGTCACTGGCCAAGTTTAAGTCCAGAATTTCATTGTTAGTTTTGTGTCTCAATGATATGTCTAATGCTGCTGATGGGGTGCTAAAGGCCCACTTATTAGTATGTGGTTATCTATGTTTGTTCATTGGTCTAGAAGTACTTATTTTATGTCTCTGGATGCTTCAATGTTGAGTGTGCATATATTTAGGATAGTTAAGTATTGTTGAAATAAACATTTTATCAAAACCCTCAACAAACTAGGCATTGAAGAAACATACCTCAAAGTAATAGGACCCATCTATGACAAACCCACAGTCAACAACATATTGAATGAGCAAAAGCTGGATGCATTCCCTGGTGAACTGAAACAAGACAAGAATGCCACTGTCACCACTCCTATTCAATATAGTCCTGGAGTCCTAGCCAGAGCAATTAGAAAAGAGAAAGACACAAAAGAGTTGTTCCAAATAGTAAAAGAAGTCAAACTATTTATCTTTGCTGACAGTATGATTTTATGCCTAGAAAAACCCTAAAGACTCTGTCAAAAGGCTCCTGGAATAATAATAATAAATGACTTAAGTTTTAGGATGCAAAATCATTGTATAAAGAGTAACATTTCTATACGCTAATAATATTCAAGCTGAGAGCCAAATCAAAAATGCAATCCCAATTATAATAGCCACCACAAAAAAATACCTAGAAATACGTGTAACTAAGGAGGTAAAAGGTCTTCACAAGGAGAACTATGAGCACTGCTGAGAGAAATAATAGATGATACAAACAAATGGAAAAACATTCCATGCTCATGGATAGGAAGAATCAATATTGTTAAAATGACCATACTGACCAAAGTAACCTGCAGATTCAATGCTATTTCTATTAAACTATCAATGTCATTTTTCACAGAATTAGGAAAGAAACTATTATAAAATCTATATGGAACCAAAAAAGAGAGTAAATAGACAAAGCAATCCTAATCAAAAAGAACAAAGCTGGAGGCATCATATTACTCAATTTCAAACTATACTTTAAAGCTATAGTAACCAAAACACCTTGGTACTGGTACAAAAGCAGACACATAGACCAATTGAACAGAAGAGTGAACCCAGAAGTAAAGTTGCACACCTACAGACATCTGATCTTTGACAAAGGTGACAAAATAAACTATGAGGAAAGAACTCAATAAACGGTGCTGGAATAGCTGGCTAGCCAAATACAGAAGAATAAAACTGGACCCCTACTTTTCACCATGTAAAAAATTTAACTCAATATGGATTAAAGATTTAAATATAAAACCTTTATAAAAATCCTAGAAGAAAATCTAGGAAACACCATTCTGGACATCAGTCTTGGCAATTAATTTGTAAGTCCTCAATAGCATTTTTTGTTGCAACAAGACCAAAAATTGACAAATGGGATTAAGTTAACTAAAGAGTTTCTACACAACAAAAGAAGCTGTCAACAGAGTAAACAGACAACCTACAGAATGCAGCAAAATATTCACAAACTATGCATCCAACAAAGTTCTGATATCCAGAATCTAGAAGAACTTAACTCAACAAGCAAAGGAAGACATGAACAGCTAATTCTCAAAAGAAGACATGCAAGTGGCAAACAAATGTATGAAAGAATGCTTAACATCACTAATCACCAGAGAAATCTAAACCACAATGAGTTACCATCTCATACCAGTCAAAATATGTATTATTAAGAAGTCAAAATATAACAGATGCTGGTGAGACTGCAGAGAAAAGGGAATGTTTATACACGGTTGGTGGGAATGTAAATCAGTTCAGCCACTGTGGAAAGCAGTTTGG
The DNA here is from genome assembly GCF_009761245.1 of Sapajus apella. Classification (NCBI taxonomy): domain Eukaryota; kingdom Metazoa; phylum Chordata; class Mammalia; order Primates; family Cebidae; genus Sapajus; species Sapajus apella. The sequence continues at coordinate 1,176,507 of NW_022437061.1, forward strand.
AGGGTTCTGATAGAACCAGAAATTGAATTACCATTTGATCCAGCAATGCCATTACTGGATAAATTATCAAAGAAAAATAAATCATTCTACCAAAAGGACACATGTATTCTTATGTTCATCATAGCACTCTTTACAATAGGAAAGACATGGAATCAACTTAGGTGTCCATCAATGGGGGATTGGATAAAGAAAATGTACATATACACCATGTAATACTATGCAGCCATGGAAAAGGACAAATCTATGTCTTTTGCAGGAACATGGATACAACTGGAGGCCATTATCCTAAGTGAATTAATGTAGGAACAGAAAACCAAATAGTACATACTCTCACTTATAAGTAGGAGCTAAACGTTGGGTACTCCTGGACATAAAGATGGCAACAATAGACAGTAGGGATCATTAGAGGGGGGAAAAAAAGAAAAGGGCAAGGGGGTAAAAAACTACCTGTTGGGTACCATGCTCACAAGCTGGGTTGTGGGATTAATCATACTCCAACCCCCAGCATCATGTAATATACTCATGTAACAAACCTGTGCATGTACCTCCTGAATCTAAAATAAAAGTGGAAATTATTTTTTTAAAAGTCCAGCAGAAAAAGGTGAGTTATAGATGAAACAATTGTATGCATCTGTATGATGCACATTTAAAAGTATTATTATAAAAAGTAAAAAAAGATACAAAAAGCAAAAAAAAAAAAAAAAAAATACAGTGGTGCCACTTCCAACTACCAAAAAGAATTCCTTATAACAATTTTGAAATCTAGTCTCAGTGGAGAAAGAAAAATAATTTCCAAGTTGTGTAGCTCCCTTTAATAAACCAAGAACCAGGCCTGAGAACTTAGGTTGTTGCATTTATTCCCAGCTTTGAAATGGTACTGCCTCTAAGGATGATGGCTAGGCCATGAAGTTTGCTATTCTAGGGGAAAAGAGGGATTGGAAGAAAGGGGAAAGCCTGAATCTGCCTGTTCTGTGTTCAGGAGAATGATAAGGAGAGAGAGTAAGAAAGCAATGAGATACACATGTCTTGATAGCTTCTCTTCATGGTGAAATCATGGGGGAAAGAAGTGCTAAATCAGTTGAGGGCATGGGAACATTTATTCTGGTGAGTGAATGTTGAAGGCAGAGGGATGATTGCCCCATTCCTTTGGTGTGCTGGGTGTTCACCACTCTGCAGGGAGACCTGCATGGGGCAGCCCCAACAGAATAAATGGGTGAAGAAATGTGAATGTGCAGAGATGGGTGTGTTTCACACTCCTGATTATTATTCTCCAAAACCTTTCTGAGAGACAGTAAATTGTCTGAATGTGTCCTTACCAATCACTCTTCAGGAGCAGTACACATCTGAAGACAAGCTCCAGTGCAGACTTATCATTTTCCACAGTGCCATGAGAGCACATGAACCCTTGCCATCCATATAGCTTCATGCCATTCAGCAAAAGTTTCTAGGGGTGGAAGTGACTTGAGAGTAGACATTTAAACAAAATAAAACAAAAAATACTGAATTTTCACACTCTTCTGAGAGTCTGAGAGATAAAGATACCATAATTCAAAAATTAAAATTTTGTCACTTTTCCTGCTACTCAGTGGGCAGAGAATGCATGACCAGTTACGGTCAACTAAAAGCTAAACTTTTATTGGACTGTGGCAAGAATAAAATTTTAATGCTACTAAAGTAATATTCTGTCTTAATACGTTTGTGTTGCTGTAAAGGAAAACCTGAGGCTGGGTGATTTATAAAGCAATAAGGTTTACTTGGTTCACAACTCTGTGGCTATAAGATTGGGCATCTGGTGAAAGCCTCAAGCTGCTACCATTCATGGCAGAAAGTAAAGGGGAGAGATCACATAGTGAGAGAGAAAACAGAGGGAGGGGAGGTGCCAAGCTTTTTAAACAACCAACTCTTGGGAACTAACAGAGGAAGAACTTACTCATTACTGCAAGAATGGCATCAAGCTATTCGTAAGTGATATGTCCTCCTGACCCAACATCTCTCATCAAGCCCCACCTCCAATACAGGAGACCATATTTCAACATAAGCTTTTGGGGAAGAAAATATACAAACTGTAGGATATACATACTTGGCAGTCATTCCAAATAATACAAAATGATTTACCAAACAAGCAAGCCATTCTCTAATCCAGACCTCTGGGAGTCCATTCTAACTTCCCAGAGTTCTTACTCTCCAAAATTGTTCATGTTCAAGTATATTTATGTGTGAGGGAAACTGTTATTTACCCACCAATCACCATTCTCCGTTCTTCCTTTAATCATCGACTCCCTAGTTTTATCTGGGCACACCTAGCGAACGATTGCATTTCTAGGCTCCCTTCGAGCTAGGTTTGGCTATGTGACTGTGTTCTGCTCAATGGGATCTGTAAAAATAATGTGTGCCTCTTCTGGGTTATTACATTACAAGGAATGGGTCTATTTTTTTCCCCCTAGAATTTTCCCTTCTTTTTACCAGCGAAGGGATGGAGAGGGTGGAACAGGTATCTTAAGTCTAGAGTTAGGTATTATCGTGTCAAGGATAGCTGCCTTGTCAGCCTCGGACTGCTTGTATCTGGATGTAACATTAGAGGAATATAAGTTTGAATCTTATTTAAGCTACTGTATTTTGAAACCCTTTTATGACAGAGGATTAGTACTGTAAATAATATTATACATAAATATATTTAAAACAAAACCCAGAGATACTCTATAGTACTATCTTTTATCTTGTTTTCTCTTTTTTTCTTTTAAAAAAATGGTCTCACTCTCTTGCCTGGGCTGGAGTCCAGTAGTATGATCATAGCTCACTGCAGCCTCAACTTCTGGGCACAAGCAATCCTCATCCTCCTGCCTCAGCCTCCTGAGTAGCTGGGGCTACAGGTGCATGCTGCCATGCCTGGCTAACCTTTTATTTTTTTGTTTTGTGGATATAGGGTCTTGCTATGTTGCCAGGGCTGGTCTTGAACTCCTGGCCTCAAGTAATCTTCCTGCCTCAACCTCCCAAACTGCTTGGATTACAGACATGAGCCACTATGCCCAGCTTGTTTTGTTTGTTTGTTTGTTTTACCATTAATTTCAATTACTAAGTAGATAGTTTTTAAAAATCATTAATATGCTTTAACATCTTTTTCTGGGTTTTTTTTTTTTATATACTTATTCCACCTGGTATCTCCAGAAAATTCTACACATTCCATTTATTCATTCAACATATGTTCATTGGGACCCTGTTATGTTCTCTGCCTCAAGTACCAGCAAGTACCAGGTCTGACAGCACATAGGCAGGCTGGGAATTAATGTCCCCAGAAACAATCTTCAACCAGTGAGAGATAGAGTTGGTGATAGTTTTTAAGTGTCTCCAGTGGTGTGAAGTCTTAGGAGACCACAGTAGTGAGCCACCCATCAGCACACTCCTAATTGGCTTTCTTCTCTTCCTTGCCTTATGTTTCTATTTCCTCACTCTGTTTTCAGAGATTGCCTTCCAAATAGACTCTTTTTATCCAATTCTGGTTTTAGAGTTTGTTTTGGAAGAAATCAAACCAAGACAATGGTCAAGCAAGTTTATTTCTCTGTGAGAGTCTTTTGAATAGAAACCTGAATCTTGTGAGGGAGCAAGCCTCAGTAGTATTTGAAGGAGGAGAAAATAGCAAATCCAAAAGACTTGAGGTGGGAACATGCTTAGCAATTTTAAAGAATAGCAAGAAGGCCATGTGGCTGGAGTGGGGCATGTGAAAGCAGAGAGTTAGGAGATACCTTCAGAAAACTAGGCTGGGGCTGATCCTTGTGAATGATGATAGTGATTTAGGATTTTATTCTCAGTGTCATGGGAAAACATTGGATGGTTGAGCTGGGCATTAATGTAATATGATTTAAATTTTAAACTAATTATTCTGGACATTAAGCATAGTATATTGAGCATATTTATCTTTTTCATAATAAACATATAAAGAGAACTAGGAAGGAAGTCACAACACAGAAGAAATATTCAACAACATTTTGAAATCTAGAAGGATAGAAAAGACCTAACAGATTTAACAGACTAGAGAAAGCTGAAACCTAAGAGAAGTGGGGGAGAGAGAGGCTGTTATAGGTTGAATTGTGTCCCCCAAAAGAAGATGTATTGTGGTCCTAACCTCTGCTACCTCGGAACATGACCTAATTTAGAAACAAGAGTCTTTGTAGATTTAGTCATGTTAAGATGAAGTTATTAGGGTGGCCTTAATCCAGTATAACTGATGTCTTCATAGACAGAAGAAATTTGGATACAGAGACAGACATGCTCCAAGAGAAGATGATAGGAAGAAACACAGCAAGAGCACCATATGAAAAGGGAGGACTGGAATGAAGCATCTATAAGCCAGGAAATATGTGAGGCTACCAGAAGCCAGGAGAGAGGCCTGGAACAGATCCTGCCCTAGAACCTTCAAAGAGACCTGTCCTTTGAAGAGACATGTCCTACTGACATGTTGATTTTGGATTTTGGGACTCCAGAGCTGTGGGAATAAATTTTGGTTGTTTTAAGCAATCCAGTTTTTGGTACCTTATTATGGCAGCCCTAGCAAACTAGTGTAGACCCCAATAAAAATTCAACTCATATGTGCCATGGAATTTAGTACAATATATCATCAGAAATGGGAGAAACTGGTGACTTTATAGGTGAATATGAAAGATGACAGGGATAACTGAAGAATTAAGTGATAATAAAAGAGTGGTTAGCTCTTCAGATCTCCCTTCAATTCTATGCCTCTAGGTGATAACCCTTCCCTTACTAAGCAGGAAACAAGATTTATTCAATAAAGTTGTTGAACCAGAAAACCTCTGGGCTCAGGAGGAAGAAAAATGAGTCACATGTTGAAGAGAGGGAAAATAAATAAAGCCAGTATTTTATTTATTTTTTATTTTTTATATATTTTTTTAAGCCAGTATTTTAAATAGTGAGATGTCAGGTCCCCTTTCTCCGCTGATCTCCAGAACATTGGCTACCAGACTTATATATATCTAAGCAGTCAATTAGGGAAACTTATTTTTTGAGGAAACAAGATAAACTCTGATAAAAACAACAAAATATTTGAATTCTATTCATCCTGCAGCGAAGCCCATGGTCAATAAGTTTCACAAAGCTTAAAAATTTTTCAAATAACATTTACTGTCTTATTTTTAAGTGTATATGCAAAATCAAAGGTCGTTAGACATTAGAGAGGAGTCTTTTATGCCAGAGATGAAGAACGAAACTACATAAAAACAAAATTCAAAAGAAACAGAAAATGATAGTAGCAAAAGAAAACAAAACAAAAACAAAAATTTACAGTTAATCTTAAATATCACAGAATATATGAATCAAAAATGGAGGCATTAGAAACATGAATAGTTACCTAAGAAATAAAAAATAAACCAAAAATATGACAGAAGAAAAAATTTGACAGAATTTGAGTTGGAAGATAAAGTTAAGGAAATTGGGCCGAAAGTAGAACAAAAATACAAAGATGTAGAAAATAGGAGGAGACACATTTTAAGAAAACTAGAGAATTTGTACAAGAGCTTTAATATCTGGAATATAGGGTTTGCAGAAAGAGAAAAAGAAAAAGAAAAGGAGGAAATTCCCAATGACGCAATTCAAGAAACTCTCTTAGCATGGAAGAAATTAATTACTCTTTGAAAAAGACCAATTTTGGATTCAGTACAGTGATTGAAAAAGACCCATAGCAAGGTACTTGCTGAAATTCTAGAATGCTGATGACAAAGATTCAAAAGCTTCTAGCAAGAGTAGCTACATAATTTGTTCATCCCATTACAAAATCAAGATATGGGGGCTCCTTGTTCTAAAGTGATTAAGAACTTGAAGTTGGAAACAGCAGAGCTCTAAACCAAGCATGTGCCTCCTCTGGGTGCAGAGCCCTGTGCTGTTGCATAGGTCACACAATCATGAAGTGACCCAGGCCCCCAGGGAGAAAAAATATCTAGAAATCAAGTATCTCTCCCATCCTCATCACTCTAAGCTGTGATTCTTACTTTGTGCAGGATATAGAAACAAATGGAAGAGGACTTCCTCATCTTTCCAACCCCCAAATTACCAGCTCCCTGCTCTTATTTCTGCAATCTGCTTTCTCTCCTTAAATAATTAAACTGTCCTGGCTTCTGTCTAAATTCTATTCTTCAGTTTGTATGTGGGATTCCATATTCTCTAGCCTAGTCAATATTTTTCTCCTTCATTTAGCCCCTTTCTCCTGCATCAATTTTTGCGTTTCTTTTTGGATTATTTCCATTAGAATATGAATATCACCATCTTTGAAAGTACTCACTTGGCCCAAGACCTCTTTCTCTGTTCCCCTTTACAGCAAAATTTATAGAAAGAACTGTTTGTCTGTCTATATGTATGTATGTAGACAGGTGATCTTGCTGTGTTTCCAGGCTCATATCAGATTTCTGGCCTCAAGCAATTCTCCTGCCTTAGCTTCCCTATTGGCTGGGACTGTTGATGTGCAACACCACAAAAAAAAAGAGCTGTCTTTACCTACCTCCACTTCCTCTCTTTTTCCATTCTCTCCTCAATGCTTCTATCAGGTTGATACATGTATTACTCTACTGAAACTCCTATTGTCAAAGCCAACAGTGACCCCCATCTAATCAAAACCAATGGTCAAATCTGAGGACTTATTTTCCTCAAGCTTTCAGGAGAGTTTGAGATAATTGATTATTCCCTTATCCTTATTTTTTAAAAATAGGACACCACATGCTTCTAGTTTTCCTCTGACTTCGATGCTCCTCTATTTTCCTCTCTGGCTCCTTCCTTATATCTGAGCTTGAATTATTGGTGTAATTCAGATCTCAGTCCTTAGTCTTCTTTATTCTCTCTACTTTCTCAATCTAATTAATTAATTTTATCTCATGGTATAATCCCCATCAATATATTTCTGTTTCTTATATTTAGGCCTTTAGCTCTTGATTCTGTCTTGAGTTTAAATCTACATGTTCAGATGCTGATTTGGAATTTACTTGGATGTCTAATAGGTAACTCAGATATAACACATACAAAATAGAACCCAATTTTCTCTTCAGAATCTCCGGACTTACCAATCCAATCAAATGACTCCATCATTGATGCAGTTAATTTAGCCAAAACACTAGTAGTTATCCTTGATTCCTCTCTTTCTCTCATATGCCACATCAAATTAACCACCACCCATTAGGACATATTGGCTCCAATTCCCAAATATATCCTGATTGGTGATTTCCCACCACTCTTGTCATGACCCCGAACTCTCCTAGTACCTTTGCAATAGCTCCCTAACCCTCCCTTCTTCCTTCCTGTGTTGCCTTCTTTATTATCCACTCTCCACATAATGACCAGAACAATCTTTAGAAAGCCCTATAGTATAAGGAGTACTTTTATTATCCCCTTTTACAGATGAGATGACTGGGGCTGAAAATGCTTAGGAAACGTATCCAATATCAGACAGCTAGCAAATGGTAATACTAACATTTAAACCTAGATGCTTTCCTAGAGTGCCCTTTCCCCCCCTGTGTTTTGATATTCTTTAATCTTTGTGTCTGTGGTGCCTATCTCTGTACACTGAGTAGCACGTGGCACACAGTAGGCACTGAATAAATTGTTGAATTAATTAATGAATAGCATCTGGTCATAGTGACTATTCAATAAATGGTTTTTATGTGAGTGTCTTAGAATATAAGCTCTATAGGAGGTAAGATTTTAGAGGAGCCATTTTATTATATATTTCATTCACACTGAACCTTTTTTTTTTTTTGCGGGGGGAGACAGAGCCTCACTCTATCACCAGGCTGGAGTGCAGTGGTGTACTCTTGGCTGGCTGTAACCTCCGTGTCTCAGGTTCAAGTGATTCTCCTGCCTCAGCCTTCCCAGTAGCTGTGATTACAGGTGTGCACTGCCATGCCTGGCTAATTTTTGTACTTTTAGTAGAGACTGGGTTTTGCTATGTTGGCCAAGCTGGTCTCGAATTCCTGACCTCAAGTGATTCACCTGCCTTGGCCTTTTAAAGTGCTGGGATTACAGGTGTGAGCCACTGTGCCTGGCCCCACATTGAACCTTGCAATTTTCTATTACATAATAATATTTACTATGCAGTAGTATTAAGTTTGCTACATTTTCTACTCATGACCCTACCTTGGCTTTCTGTTTCAACCATAAGAAAAACTGAGATTCTGTCAGTCATCTCTAGGACATGATATGATCTGGTCTCCTTACCTCTGACTTTTTTTCCTATTACACTCCCCCTTGGTCACTCTGTTTCAGACATACTAACTTCCTCAATGTTATTCCAACACATTTGGCATGCTCCTATTGCAGAGCCTTTGCACTCATTCTCTTTGCTTTGAATACTCTGTCTCTACTATGTATGTGGCATCTACCTTGTCTCTTTCAAGTCTTTGCTCAATACTGCATTCTCATTGAAGTCTACTGTCTTATTTACAATTGTAACATCTCTGTTGCCTGTACTCCCAAACTTCTTTAACCTGCTCGAACTTTTTTCCACAGTACTAGTCGCCTTCTAAAATATTGTATAATTGACTTACCTATTACATTAATGTCTGTCTACCGTGCTAGAATGTAAATTCCATGAAGGTAGGAACTTGTGTCTTTTCTTTTTTTGACAGAGTCTCACTCTATCGCCAGGCTGGAGTGCAGTGGCATGATCTCAGCTCACTGCAACTTCCGTTTTCCAGTTTCAAGCAATTGTCCTGCCTCAGCCTCCTGAGTAGCAGGGACTATAGGCATGCACCACCATGTCCAGCTAATTTTTTGTACTTTTAGTAGAGATGGGGTTTCACTATGTTGGTCAGGATGGTCTTGATCTCCTGACCTTGTGATCTGCCCGCCTCAGCCTCCCAAAGTGCTGGGATTACAGATGTGAGCTACCGAGCCCGGCCATTGTGTCTTTTCTTAACAGGCAGTCAATAGAGGTTGTGCACCCCTAATCAGAAAAGCCGAAATCTGAAATGCTCCAAAATGCAAAAGTTTTGAGTTCCGTCAACGTGATGCTACAAGTGGAAATTTCCATTCCTGACCTCATGTGATTTGACACAGTGAAAACTTTGTTTAATCACAAAATTATTTTTTAAAATTGCATAAAGTTACCTTCAGGCTATGTGTATAAAGGTGTATATGAAACATAAATGAGTTTCATGTTTAGACTTGGGTCCTATTCTCAAGATATCTCATCAATACATATGCAAGTATCCCAAAATCTGAAAAAACCTGAAGTTGAAAATTCTGGTCCCAATTATTAATATTTCAGATAAGAGATACTCAACTGGTATTATTTATTGAATGAATGAATAAATAAAGTTGTGAAACAACTTGAGAAAGTTATTTCATTTATATGGTATTGAAAATTTGTATTTATAGCACTCAGCTAATCAGGACTACATGTGAATACTTGCTGATTTACAGATGAGTAACATATACTTAAAAATGGTAAAATATGTTTATGAAGTTTGGAATAACATTAAGGGTTACTAAAAATAAATAGAATTATTATCGTGACTTGATTATCACAGCTATCCCTCATGTGATGAGAAAGTTCATACATGATTATTAAAACCAAGCTTTTGAAATCAAATTATTTTTTTACAAGGACTCTCTTACTTCTTTAGTTTATCTCCTTATAGAAAGATAGAAGTGGCTTGATGTTTGCAGGGCTATCCTGCATACCATAAATTTCTCAAACTCTGTTTTGTAACCATCCTACATGGCTCTGTGAATTTTGTTAAAGCTAAAATAGTCATTACTTAGAAAAGGAAATTTTCAACTTATTTTGAACCTGTTCTTTGGTTATTGAACCAGGCTGTTATTTTAAAAATATTTCTAACATTAATATGTAAATATAATGTATTTATATATTTAGAGTCCAATATAGACACAGATAAAAGCAGTTTTCTATTGGTATACATTTATTTTACATATTCAAATTAAAATATTTAATAATATGAAATTAATCATTAAGACCAATAAGGCCATTTGATTGAAGTTCATGAATGACAGTTGCAGTGCTTTTTTCAGCCTGCTTCTCAATTTATGTTTAGAAGGGCTCTGGTTGCAAGATAACAAGAAAAAAAATTGCAATGGTTTCATTAAAAATGATAATAGTTAAAAACAAAGCAAAAGAAAAGCAGTCTGACCTGCAATCTGAGAATAACATGATTAATAGGAATAGTAGGATAATTTTATTTCATAACTACATCACCTACAACCTCTAACAATCATTTATATTAGTGTTATTATTTTTGAGACAGAGTCTTGCTCTATCAACCAGGCTGGAGTGCAGTGGCATGATCACCGCTTACTGTAGCTTCAGCCTCCCAGGCTCAAACCATCCTCCCACCTCAATCTCCCAAGTAGCTGGGACTACAGATGTGCACCACCATGCCTAGATAATTTTTAAATTTTTTGTAGAGATAGGGTCTCCCTACATTGCCTGGGCTGGTCTCAAACTCCTGGGCTCAAATGATCCTCCTGCCTCAGCCTCCCAAAGTACTGGAATTACAGGTGTGAGCGGCCACACCCAGCCTATTTATATTATTTATCATAAATATAAGTCAGACAAGGAGCAACTCAAATATGTGGTAAATGATAAAACTATGATGGTTTCATGTACTACTTGTTGGAAGTTCACTTGTCTTTGCACATATGATTATAATTTGACAAAAGCATGTACTAGGCAGGTATGCTTAAAGCTTGATTGACATTTACAAGAGTATGGCGCATGCATTTTAGAGTACCAGTTTATATCTTTCTTTTCCCCAAATCCCTCAACTAGTATTCACAAAATTCTTAAACTTGTAAGTCGAGAATATTTTTTTTTCCAGCCAGTATACTACTATTGGAAAGGGTGAGGGTAAGAGGGTAGTGTGGAAATATGATTTGGATCCATAATTGAGGAGCAAATTTTCCCACGTCTCACAGATGAACTACTCATGTCTGGAGAAGAAGGAAGAATGGGAATGACACAAGTCACCATCTGCCCTTACCTCACGACCAACCAAAGCAATGATTTCCATTCCGTGATGAAGCACTACAAAGCTGAATGGAACCTGAGTTCCACATTTTTTTTATTGTTGTCCCACAGTCAGGGCCAGTCACCAGAACTGTCTGTTCTCCATCATTTGTTCAGTTTGAAGTGCCATCCACTGTACCTTAAGGCTCTGCCAAGTTCTTCATAAAAGAATCTTCTGTTTGAAGTGGCCCAGGACTTTTGTAATGCACACAATCACAAAAGGGTGAAGAATTTAGCCACAGCAAAGGGCAATGGTGACTTGAAGCCACACTTTCCCCCTGACTCATGAGGAATAACTAAATGGAATCAGTTTGAAATTGTCTATTCAGCTGGGACAGCAGAAGAATAGAACAAACCTTTTATTTTAATTTTTAATTTTTTGTATTAGGAAAAGTGTACATATTTGGAGAGATTAATGTAATGAACCCCTATGTACCTAGAACAAAGGTTTTAAATAGAATTGTACATAGTGTGATATGCTCAGTTCTGAATTTTAGAAAACACATTTTGTAAGATTCAACCTTCCTAAGCACTGACATTTTCAAGAAATTCAAATGTATACATAGATATTTTCCCTAGATTTGTTCAAAAATGAATTTCCCAGGCCATAGAAGTTAATGTTTTTATTATCTCTGAAGTCTCCAACTTGGATATATATACACAAATTTATTATATGTGTATTATAATACATATAATTGATATAGGACATATATATGTATGCATATATGTGTGTATATATGTGTATGCATATATAGAGTTTAAATTACATATACTTTTAAAGAAGTAGAGCAAACCAAATATTTGCAGATATCTGAAGCACCCCACGTTTCCATAGAACATAACTTGAAAAACACTGTTCTAGGTACTGGGTGCTACAGGGATGATTAAGATATGGTGTTAGCCTCAGAGAACCACATGATCTCAGAGCCACTGTTCAATAAACTGTACATCAAAGTAGCTCATTGACTAGTTTCCAACTAAAATAAAAATTGTTGCTTGTGCAAGCAGTAAATTTTATTTTGTTTTTTCTCAATTTCTTTGACGTCATTTCTAACACTCTCCTATCATGTGCAATGATTGAGATTTAATGTTGAATTTTAAAAGTTGAAAGATAGAAGTAATTTGTGAAGGATACTGCTGAAGTTTCTTATTCTATTCAGTCATTGTAACCAGTGTGATTCAAGATTGGTTGATGTATGGACCATGGCTAGCAGCAACTTTTTTCAGAAGTAGGAGACCAGAAATTTTCTTCCCTGCCAACTATATGAGAAGGAATCTAAAGTATGTGATTTTGGACAACGTCTTTCCTAATATGAGACATATTTTCCTAGGACTAGTACAATGGTAAAACAAAACTTAACAGTTCTTAGATTCACCAAAAACTACTTTGTGTCTTAAATATTTTTCAGTTTTAATTTCAATTATATTTGAATGAATAATACGTTAACATGGTTCGTATCATCCAGTGAAAGGTATATATTCCATGGTCATCCATCTCTCCTTCCAGGAGTTAACCAGTATTATATTTTCTTGTGTGTGCTTCCAGAGATTTTTTTTTTTATAATTGGGAACCAGTCAATATTTATATGTCCTTCCCAGCATGCCCTCTTTTTTCTTTTTTACCTAAGTCGTAGCATACTATGGACTCTGCTCTGTACTTTTTTTTTTTTCCTGAACAATAATATATCTTAGAGACTATTTTACATGCATTTTTAAGGAGTTTTCTCTTTTTTTTTCCTACAGGGCATAGTATTACATTGAATGGATACATTATTGATGACATTTGGATGATTGGAAGATCATTTTAAAATTAGGAGTAGGTAATTCTTAGTGTGGAATGTTGTTGGAAGAATACAAGAAAATACTGAATGATGTCTCATTATGCTGCTGATTTTAGGCACAGGAAAGATTGAAACCTACTCCCCTAGAAAAACAGGGGGATCAAATATGTGATCACATTCATCTGGTGAGTACAAAATGGCAAATAAATACTGGTTATTTTCCATTTATACTCCCTGACTGCCTGGCTAGATATTTTAAAAACCCATTGAATATCGAACTTAGAATTAAACAGGTCAGTGAGAGGAACTTCTCTCCACGCAAGTGAGGAAAGCAGACTCATATGGAAAAAGGGAAAGTTAGCAAGTCTTGTAGTTTGTCTGGAAGTAAATGCCAGAGGTCTGTTTGAAATAAAGAAAATGTTGGAACCAAGAGGGGAAAAGGTGGAAGGAAGGCATGCCTGTTCCAGATGTGTGTGTCTACGTGTGCGTGTGTGTGTATGTGTGTGTGTGTTTAGTGGGGAGGGGGCCACTGGGATGAGCCTTTAAACTTGGTTATATGTGACCTCTACTCCCTGTGGTTAGTATTTCATGGTCAGAGTCAACACGGTGTGGACGGGATTGTTAAAGTTTTGTAGTAGAGCAGAGTAGACAAACATGCCTGGGTGAGTTCTCTGGGATAAGACACGTTGTGACGATTCTAGATGATTTTTCCATGACATTGGACTTAGTAATTAAACTGTTGCCAAAGGGACTGTTACCTCCTCATGGGTTGGGCTACTGTGCCTGAGACCTGTCCAGAACACTTTGTTCTTATCACAAGGCAGTCTAAGAAGGACAGTATGATGATAAAAATTAGAGTGACTCTTCAGGATTTCATTAATTTCTGATTTGGAGCTAACCTAAAGAGAAGTGATTAGGATTTAGCTTCTCAGATCTGCCAAGTATATAAAGTTTTAAGTTTTACTGCTGTTGAGTACTTTCTTGTCTCTTTTTTCCTCAGTATTCTTGAATTTAATTTTCTTATTCCACAGGATTCTACAGTGTACTATCCATACAGCATACTATTCTGTATGGATATCTCAAATCTTGTGTGGTTAAAAATGCCAAAATTCAACCTTTTGTATCTTAGATAAAGTTCTGTGAGGACCATATTTGGTTGTACTCAGATATAATGGCAGATGAATTTACCAAACAGAGTTATCCCACCCCCACTTCAGACCCAAAAACGCTGGCATATGAGCTTAGTGCGTATGCCTCTCATTCATTCAGTAAGATGTGATATAAAATTTCAAGACACGATGCTATCAATCCTAAAATAACTCTCTCATTACCATGTAATTGTTTATTTTTGCTTCACAGGGGCCTCCGCATATTGCTGCTTATGGGTACTTCGTGAGGGAGTCTTTCTAGGAGTTCCAAATAGGAAACAGTGCAAAACTGCTATTGTCTTTCTCCTCAACCTACTTGATTTTCCATCTTACATCTTATTTGCCTGTTTGTTTGAGGATAATAGGTCTCAGAGTGACATTAGCAATGTACGCATCCAATTTTCATTCCTTTTCGTTGTCTCTTTTGCTTCTCCTTTTCTTCCTCTGGAAAGGTTCTCCAATTTTATTCCTGGAAAGAATGAAATGGCCTCATTCTCATTCAGAGTTCTCTCTATCTGGTTTATATGGTCTGTAAAAGAAAAAAAAAATTTAAAAGACACTCTAGGTTGAGACCACTTAAGTTATGCTTTTGATATGTAGATGAACAAGGTTAAGTAGTAAAACCTTTCTCTCTTAGCAAAAATTTCTCAAGATTACTGTGTCACTTGAAAATTTGGTAATGTTAGATGAATACTAACATTTCTTTCTCTTTGCATTTCTGCTAGACCAATTTGATTCCTCCCCAAGGTATTGAATAGGGAGATCATATAAAAAAAGGAAAAAAAAACTTAAATTATTTTTATAAATATGTGTATGTTTTAATTTCCTTGTCTATTTATCTGCCTCTGCCTTCCTGCTTTCAGTAAATTGGCTTTCTTTCCTAACATTTACTTCTTTTGTAGTATACTACTCTTCACCCAATCTTTATGGATATTACTTCTTTTATCTCGTCTAACTCATGCCGTCTCTGCATTCCCCATGTCATTGTATCTACTTCCTTTTCCCATTAGCACGGTCAGATCCTCATCTTCATCTCAAGCCCATTTCTTATCTATTCTATATGTCTCCTTGCCCTCATTAAAACCTGACTCTCCTGTTCGTTGATGCACACTTATTAAACATTCATTACGTATAGTCTTCTCCTTTTGGAACTTTGTATTTCACCAATCTGCTGACTTTTCACTTCCTTAAAAGAGCCTGTTACGCAAGTTGGTCGAGTGATTCACATTATGAAAGGCTCTCCTTTCTAGGCTGCTTCCCTTTCTGTATTAAGAACAGGGTCCAGAACTTTATTAGAATTTGGGTTTTATTATATGCAATGGAGAACCACTATAAATTTTTGAGTAGAATGAGAATAATGAATGCATATAATATTCTAGGAAAATGTTTCTGGGAGTAATGTACAGAATTGTTTGTGTTTGGATTACATATATCCATTAATACATTACCACAATAATACAGAAATGAGAAAACAGGAGAGGAGAGAAAATAGACCAAATGAAAAAAGAAAATAAATGACTTTTTAAAAATATAGATACAGTTAACTTTATTTAGCCTATTGATGTTGTATATTGACTGATAGTAATCGTAATAGGCAAACTGACATCCAGCTCAATAAATTTAAACTTTTGGAAATTTTCCTCATTTAAACAGTACTACTATATTAACCAAATCAACACCAATTCGACCAACTAAATGATTTCCTGACTGAATGAACAGGAAACAAAGAAGCCTTTCGTTAGAAGATAGAAAGAAGAGTTGTCAGCAAATAAGAAAGAAAGTAAACAGTTGGTTCAAGAAGATAGGGAAC
This sequence comes from Sapajus apella, assembly GCF_009761245.1. NCBI lineage: Eukaryota > Metazoa > Chordata > Mammalia > Primates > Cebidae > Sapajus > Sapajus apella. The sequence goes on from NW_022437061.1 coordinate 1,192,263, forward strand.
TAGAATAATGGAGTTTCATTAAGATTAACATAAAAGAGGCTAATCAATTGCCATCAAATGTGTTCTTTCATATGCATGGAACATATGTAGCAAATACTTTCCTATTGGGATTGAGTATGGTGACTTGAAAAGTTTCAGCTTCAGAGTAGTGATGGGATAGTAATAAACTGGAATGAACTAAAAAAGAAAGAAATAGTAGTCAAATAGATGTCAGCATTAGGTAACTGTGTGTACCGCACCAGTGGATAAGACAGACTCTTCGTATAAACCTTCATTAAAAGAAAAAAGATAACTGAATACTGTTAGAGTTTAACATGCTACTTATTTTCTCTTTAGTATTTCTTATTTTTTTTTTCTTTAGAGATGGTTTTTCACTCTGTCACCAGACTGGAATGCAGTGGCACAGTCACAGCTCACTGCAGCCTCAGGCTCCTGGGCTCAAATGATCCTCCTGCCTCAACTTCCTGAGTAGCTGGGACCACAGGTGTGTACCATCACACCCAGCTAATTTTGAAAGTTATTATTTTCTGTAGAGATGAGGTGTTGCTACGATGCCCAAGCTTGTCTTAAACTCCTGGGGTCAAGTGGTTCTCCCACCTTAGCCTCTCAAAGTGCTAAGATAACAGGTGGGAGCCACTGCATCTGGCCTGTCATTAGTATTTTTATTCTAAGGTAAATATAGTGATCATAGCTCAATAATATAATTACTATTCTGAATATTGTCAATGTTTATGGGAAATTAATTCTATTTAATAAAAGGATTTAAACTTTCTTTGCCTTAGTTTATTAAGGAGTTATGTTTTTCCTATAAAAAATGCCTTTGATATTTTAATGAAATTCAATAGACAAACAGAATTATACTACCAGAAATTTGTTTAGATTCTCCTCTGCATTTCAATCAAGAATATTATAAAGCAAAAATTGAGGAGTTTTATTATATTTATTATATTACAATAAAATATTTTAACATTAATTTCAAATAGGTGTAACTCAAGATGATATAGGACCATTCTCTTTATGAATAAAATAAAAAGAAATAAAAGATATCTTCTATATATAAGGTAGGTGAGAAAAAAGATAAAAAGTATGAGGTTTTGTTTTTGGTCCAGAGATTATTTAGTTTGGTGTGTACTATTCCATTTAATTTTTTACCAGTGAAATTTTCCTTTCATGAGACAACTTCCATTAAACAGCATTTGTGTATGTCCAAGGGTTTGTTTAACTTAAAGAGAGACAATATCTACAAGTTTTCCAAACAAAAATGGCTGGTTCAAAGTTCTATGACCAGTGACATGCAAACTGAAGCAATCTGTGAATGCTTGGCGATGCTCTGTTAAAATTTCAAAGGTTACCATGCGTGGGCTTTAGAATTTGTTTAGAGAAGCAGTGATAACCTTGACTCTCTTTCAGCGGAAGTACAAGTTTATTAATCTGAGACCCAGTACGACCATTTACATTTTGATCATTTATGTTTTTACCTTGAGTTCAGGTAATTACATATTTTCACTATAGGTTACTTGATTCTTAAAACTGGGTGACTATATTTTATGTTTGCTTTTATCCCATGTTCCATTAGTTTAAATTGTTCTTTTTGGAGTTTGATTTTAATTAAGCTTATTCAACTTAATATCAGATGGTCTAATGCAACGAATAGGATGCCTAACAGTCTCTTTAGAGACAGGATTGGGCTTGTGTCTTGATTGCTAAACTCGAGTGTAGAGTTTTTCTTGTTTAATTTCTTAAGTGTTAAAATAGAAATAGACCTCAATTTTTTTTTAATAAACCAGGCATTTCACTTTTAATTGAAGAAACCTCTTGTGCATTGATTAAATAAGTTTAATATTTCAATGAAAACATATTAAAGATAATTGGTTGAGGTTGAATCTCATCAAAACTCATGTAACAGTTGCTTAATATGCAAGAACATTTACTCAATGAGCAACTCCTACTGCTTATTCAGATTTCCTCTTTCCCATTTTTAGTGTGGTAAGTTCTCAGTTTTCTTTTAAGGTTTCTAAAAGATAGATCTGCATTTCTACTTTATGATATATAACCAAACCACAATTGTTATTATTTCTTGAGTTAATCATCCTTTTACCTGCCATAAAAAAATATATCTTTTTTCAGATGTTGTCTGAAACATCTTAGCTAATTTTCTCATTTTTTTTAGACACAAGTTCTTTCCATGTTACTCCAGCTGGTCTTGAACTCCTGGGTTCTAGTTATCCTCCTGCCTAGGCCTCCCAATGTGCTGGGATTACAGACATGAGCCACTGCACCTGGCCATGTTTTGTATATTATTAATTCACAAACATTTGTTGGATATCTACTGACTCGTTTAACAAATACTTATTGTGTGTGCATTATTCTACCCGTTTGTGATAGAGTGACAATCAAGACAGGCAAAGTCCCAAATCACAAGAAACCAACAGTCTAGAGTGAGAGGTGTTTTATAATTAAGGGCAAGGAGCTGGATTGATTGAAGGCCTTCAAAAGGCAGAATGAAAAGTTAAATAAAATTCAGACTATAATAAGAAGATGGGCCAAGAGGTCTGAATTCTTCATTGGACCTCCATTTTCAAGATGTAATAACAAATATTATAGTGTTGAATGGAATTTCAGGGTTATAATATTATTTTTTCCAAAGATAGGTTACTTTTGATGACAGTATCAATTAAATTAGCAATGCCAGGAGTCTTGAGTCACATTTGTTTATAGAGCTCTGACAACGCACATGTTTGTTCAGCCCTGCCCCGTGCTCTTCTTTAATGCAAAGGGAAGCTGGAAGAGTTCTATGAGTCTAACATAATTGCTTGCCATGATGGATAAAGTACACGGGCTTTGTGAATTTTATGCATGCCTAAGAGTAGGGTGGTTCAGAGCATGAACTTAAAAGCCAAACTGCCTGGGTTTGCGTGATGACCCCATTCATTACTTACCAGCTGTGCACACTTGAACAAATTAAACTACTTTGTCTGATCCTTCAGGCTCCTCATCTGCTAAATAAGCATAATACGAGTACCTACCTCGGTTGTGAGGATTAAATGCATGCATAGGTGTAAAGTGCTAAAAATGGGCTTTTTCCATCATAGGTGCTATTTAGATGTTTCTTTTAGGGAGTAAAAACTCATTTTCCCTGCCTTAGGTTCCCTAGTTCTGACTCTTAGGAACTGGTTTTTAGAGATGGAAGGAAAAATCCATACTTCATAATGGTTTCAGAAGAATCAAAATTGTGGAAAGCACCTTATAAATCATGTGGCCTAATCCTTTTATTTTATACATGAGAAAATTGAGTTGAGTTACATGTCTAACATCACTTTAAATAATCTCCCATTAGGCAGGTAAACCCAATGTAGCTTAATAGTCTTGGTCACTGTAATTCAGCTGTGATCATGAAATATCCGATTATTTGAGCCACCTTGGATTACAAAGACCCACTAAATTAAACTGAGATCTAAGCAATGTACTCACGGCTACAAATGGGATAAGAAAACTCAAGTAAAATTCAAGCTTCCTGATTTTAATTTATGATCATATGTACTGTACTGAGGGAAGCACACATAAAAAGATATGTGGTAACAGTTGTGTTTTATTAAGGGACAGCATGTCCAAAAAAAGCATTTTTTCATAAGATTTTATTATATGTTAGTTCTTTGTTGGCATCAGCTGAGTCTCTTCTTGATCTTGATGAGTTTACTCTCATGTCACTCTCTTATGTTCAATGATGTATCTATGATGACAGATAAAGATCTGTCTTTAAAGATGCATGCACAAGGGTGACTGTATGTTTTGTAAATAAAGCAGGTATGCAAGCATGTAACTTTTTTTTTTGTGTTGAGACAGGTTCTTGCTCTATTGCCTAGGCTGGAGTGCAGTGGTGCAATCTCAGCTCTCTGCTGCCTCTGCCTCCTGGTTTCAAGTGATTCTCATGTCTCATCCTCCTGAGTAGCTGGGATTACAGGCGTGTGCCATCACATCTGGCTAATTTTTGTATTTTAGTGGAGATGAGCCTTCACCATGTTGGCCAGGGTGGTCTCAAACTTTTGATCTCATGTGATCTACATGCCTCTGCCTCCCAAAGTGCTGGAATCACAAGCATGAGCCATTGCACCTGGCTGACTTTCCTTAATTTTAAATATTGACTTTAATGTTTAGAGCAATTTTAGGTTTACAGCAAAGTTAAGAGGCAGATATAGATTTTCCCATATTCCCCAGCCCTCACACATACATGGCCTTCTCCATTATCAACTTTCCCCACCAGAGTGGTACATTTGTTGCAATTGATGAACCTGCACTGACACATCACAATCACCCAAAGTCCATAGTTTACATTAATTAGGGTTTTCTCTTGGTATTGTGCATTCTATGGGTTTGGACAAACATACATCACCATTACAGTATCTTGGAGAGTAGGTTCACCACTCTAAAAGTCCTACGTGCTCTGCCTCTTTATCCCTTCCTCCCTCCTAACAGCTGGCAATGACTGATTTTTTTTTACTGTCTCCGTTTTTCAGATTGTCACATAGTTGGAATTGTACAGCACATATGTAGCCTTTTCAAACTAACTCATTATACTTAGTACTATGCATTTAAGTTTCTTCCATGTCTTTTTATGATTTGATAACTCGTTTCTTTTTTATTGTTAATAACTTTTCATTGTCTGGATGAACTATAATTTATCCACTTACCTACATTAGGACAATTTTGCTTCCAAGATTTGGCAATTATGAACAAAGCTGCTATAAATATCCATGTGTAGATTTTTGGTGTGGGCACAGCTTTCAACTCCTTTGGGTAAATAACAAAAAATATGATTGCTGGATCATATGGCAAGAGTATACTTAGTTTGGGAAGAAACTGCCAAGCTGTCTTTCGAACTGACTGTAACTGTACATTTTGCAGTCCACCAGTAATGAATGAGAGTTCCTGTTGCTCCACATCTTTGCAAGAATTTGGTGTTGTCAGAGCTCTGGATTCTGGCCATTCCAGTAGGTATTGTGGTAGCTCCTTGTTGTTTCAATTTGTATTTCCCTCATGACATATTATGTAGAGTGTTTTTCATATGTTTGTTTGCCGTCTGTATATCATGCTTGGTGAAGTATCTGTTAAGTCTTTGGCCCATATTTTAATCAGGTTGTTTGCTTTCTTATTGTTGAGTTTTAAGAGTGTTGTATGTTTTGGATAAAGTCCTTTCTCAGTTGTTTTTTTGCAAATATTTTCCCTTAACCTATGGCTTTTCATTTTATTCTCATGTTAGTATCTTTTGCAGAACAGAAATTTTTAATTTTAATGAAGTCCAGATTAACAACTCTGTATTTTATGTTACACCTTTGTTGTCACATCTAAGAAGTTACTGTCAAAGCCAAGGTCATCTAGAATTTCTCATATTTATGCTCTAGGAGTTTTCTAGTTTTATGTTTACATTTAAGTCTATGAACTATTTTGAGTTAATTTTTATGAAGGATGTAAGGCATATACCTAGTCATTTTTTCTATGTAAATGTCTACTTGTTCAGGCAGCATTTGTTGAAAATATCTTATACTCATTGCATTGCTTTTGCTCCTTTGTCAAAGATCAGCTGACCACAGCTACATTTATGTCTATTTATATTTATTTGACTCTATTTTTAGGCTTTCTATTCTGTTCTGCTCATCTATTTGCTTATTATTTTGTCAATACCACATTGTCTTGATTACTGTAAATTATATTTAAGTCTTGAAGTTAGGTAGTATCAGATTTCTGATTTTCTTCAGCCAACTTAGAGTTGGCTATTGTGGGTCTTTAGTCTGTCCATTTAAACTTTAGAATCAATTTCTCAATAGCTACATAGTAATTTGCTGGGATTTTGATTGTGATTGCTTTGATTCTATCCATCAAGTTAGGAAAAACTGACATCTTAACAATATTGAGTCTTCCTGTCTATTAACTTGGAATATCTTTTTATTTAGTTATTCTTTGATTTATTCAGAGTTTTGTAGTTTTTCTCATATAAATCTTGTACATATTTTATTAGATTTATATCTAAGTATTTTATTTTTTGAAGTGTTAATGTAAATAGTAGTGTATTTTTAATTTTAAATTTCATTTATTCATTGCTGATATACAGGAAAACAATTGACTTCTGTATATTAATCTTGTATCCTCCAACCCTGCTATAATTGCTTTTTCTTTTTCTGATTCTTTTGGATTTTCTACACAAATGGTTATGTCATCTGTAACAACATTGAAAAACATTGTTGGGGTGACATTCTTGCTTTGTTCCTGAAAACCTTCGTTAATTTTTTGTAAGTCAAATTCATTTCCACTTTGAACCTGATTAAGTGGAGAAATATTCACCTTCATCAGTTTGGGGTCCCTTTGCTTTCCTCGAGTTGATTCATGAAATGCCAAGACATTGGGTGAGGGCCCATTGATTTCTTGGTTGTTTCTGCTGAGATGTAAGTCATTGCCCATCTGGTTCTCTATTCTCTGTCTATGTAGTTCACCCCTGAAGTGCCCCTCCATCTTGTTGGGTAGCCACTTTAATACTGTTCAAACTCTCTATTCCTTCTATACCTAGCTTAAGAATGTTGGAATCATTTGGTTACTTCCCCTGATTTTTGTGAATTTGCCTAAGGTTGAGATAGTTTAAGACATGGCACATTTTCTTTGTGGGGGTCTTGTCTTGCCCCTTTCCCTACGGCTTTCCTGGAAAGGAATCTCACTCTCTCACAAGATACTATGTTTTTCCTTGTCTTTCCTATGCTATTCCAGAAAAAATGTCTTTCAGACAAACCCCTTCTCTTCAACCACCATTATTGTTTTTTAAAGTAATTTCAACTTTTAGTTTAAATTCATGGGGTATATATACAGGTTTGTTACATGGGTATATTGCCTGAGGTTTGGGATATAAATGATCTTGTCTCCCAGGTCGTGAGAATAGTATCCAATAGTTACTTTTCATCCCTTTCCCTTCTTTTCCTCCGCTCTTTATTGATCTCTGTGTCTATTGTTGTCATGTTTATGTCCATGAGTATCCAATGTTTAGCTCCTACTTATAAGTGAGAATATATGGTATTTGATTTTCTGTTTCTGTATTAATTCTGTTAGGATAATGGCCTCCAGCTGCATCCATATTGCTTCAAAGAACATGCATGATTTTGTCCTTTCTTATGGCCGTGTAGTATTCCTAGGGGTATATGTATCACATGTTCTATTTCTTTGTATAAAAATTATTATTACTATTATTTGAGATAGAGTCTCACCCTGTTACCCTGGTTGGAGTGCAATGGTGCAATTTCAGCTCGCTGCAGCCTCCGCCTCCTGGGTTCAAATGAGTCTCCTGCCTCAGCCTCCTGAGTAGGTGGGATTATAGGTGCCTGCCACCACGCCCAGCTAATTGTTTTGTATTTTTAGTAGAGACGGGGTTTCATCATGTTGGCCAGGCTGGTCTCAAACTCCTGACTTAGTCATCTGCCCGCCTTGGCCTCCCAAAGTGCTGGGTTTGCAGACATGAGCCACTGCACCTGGCCCTTTTTTTTTCTTTTTATTTAACTTTTATTTTGGTATATGTGCAGGTTTTTTATATAGGTAAACATGTGTCATGGGGATTTGTTGTACAGATTATTTTATCACCCAGGTAGCAAGCCTAGTACACATTAGTTATTTTTCCATATCCTCTTGCTCCTTCCAACTTCTACCCTCCAATAGGTCCCAGGGTGTATTATTCTCCTCTGTGTGTTCATGTGTTTTTATTATTTAGTCCCTGCTTATAAGTGAGAACATGCATTACTGGTTTTTTGTTTCTGCATAAGTTTGCTAAGGATAATGGCCTCTAGCTCCATCCATGTTCTTGCAAAGGACATTACATTCTTTTTTATGGCTGCATAATATTCCATGGTGTATATATTCTACATTTTTTGGATCAAAGCTACCACTAATAGGCACCTAGGTTGCTTCCGTGCCTTTGCTATTGTAAATAGAGCTTTGATGAACATACAAGTGCATGTATCTTTTTGGTAGAATGATTTATCTTCTTTTGGATATTACCAGTAATGAGATTCCTGGGTTGAATGGTAGTACTATTTTTAGTTTTTTGAGATATCTCAAATTGCTTTCCACAGTGGTTGAACTAATTTACTTTCCCACCAACAGTGTAGGTGTTCCATTTTCTCTGCAGCCTCGCCAGCATCTGTAATTTTCTGAAATTTTCTTAGTAGCCATTCTGATGGTATCTTATTGTGGTTTTGAGTTACATTTTTCTGATAATTAGCGATGAATATTTTTTCATGTGTTTGTTGGCTGTTTGTTTTCTTTTGAGAAGTGTCTGTTCATATGTTTTGCCTGCTTTTTTAAAGTGTTATTTGTTTTTTGCTTGTTGAATTAAGTTCCTTCTGGATTTTGGATATTAGACCATTTTTGGATGAATAGTTTGCAAGTATTTTGTCCCATTCTGTATGTTGTCTTTTTCCATTGATAGTTTCTTTTGCTGAGCAGAGCTCTTTAGTTTAATTAGGTCCCACTTGTCAATTTTTGTTTTTGCTGCAATTGCTTTTGAGAACTTAGTCATAAATTCTTTCTTAAGGCTGATGTCCTGAATGGTGTTTACTAGGTGTTCTTCTAGGAGTCTAATAGTTAGAGGTCTTACATTTCAATCTTTAATCTACCTTGAGTTAATTTTTTCAGAGATAATATTCTTACTACTTTCCTCAATATTTGTTTTTTCTCCCCATCTTGATAGATTCTTTCTAGCATCTTCTCAGATCCTTTCCTCTCTCTCAAATATGTATCCCAAGCTGTCTGCTTACCTCAGTTCCTCTAGGAGCTTAGTTTTAGAAACCAACATGAAAAAACCCTTTGTTCATGCATTTCATCCTTTACTTCCCTCCTCCAAAGCATTTAGCACACAATGACTTATCTCGTTGATAACAAAAATTGAAATTTTCTAAAGAATAAAAGAGAATGTACTAGATCAAGAAGTGTTACCCTATCACATAGTTATTAATATTTATTTTACTTTCTGGGATCAGCTGGCTTCAGTTTGTGTATTTTTGTAACTATCCAGGTGACAGTGATGGCAGTGTCAACACCAAAGATTTTGGGAATCCTATAAAATAAGGCAATCTTGAGATTTTTTCTTAATATTTTTTCAATTGATATATCTTAGTTGTACATGTTTTGCAGGTACATGTATTTTGATATGGTGTATAATCATATCAGGATAATTGGGATACCTAACACCTCAAACATTTATCTTTTCTTTGTGTTGGGAATATTACATTTTTTCTCTTCTAGCTGTTTTGAAATATAAATTATGATTCACTTTAATTTCTTACTGTAGTATCAAATACTAGAACTTATCCTTCTACTTTATTTTTGTATTCATCAAAGGCATTTTTTATGTCATATTAAAATAGATGTTAAGGATGTTTAGAGAAATGCTCTCTACTATGATGATGTTTTTTGAATGATAAATGAGGATTAACAATGAGCCCTAATTCATTTTGAAAAACAATTAATGCTAAATAGCAGAAAATCTCATAAATTTTACCTAGTAAATATTATCTTCTGCATGTGTAGTGTAAACTGAGACACTGAAAAGTAACTCACCCCAAGTTGAGTGGTTGATCCAACTCCTGTTTTAACATTTATATGCAAGTTTCTGCTATGCACCTGTCACTATTCTAAGCACTGTGTCTGAAATAATTTTTGAGTTTGTGTGTAATATGACACTCATTGCAATTTTTTAAGGATTTTTTTCACATTGCAAGAGGTAAAGTAATTTTCCCAGGTACTGTAGAAAACTGACATTATAATCCCTAGTTTTATTTCACCACATTGTTTGTTACTAATGTCTCTCCACTGATGTGTTAAAAATGGACTCAGCAGAATATGTGGGATATAAAAATAAAATTTTTTTTAGTATTTTCCTAAATTAGGTCACTGTCAAATTTAAGTGAATGATTATTTTATTATATTTATCACTGCAACTTTTAGAGCTGTAAACTGTCAGCTGCATTCCAGAATGATGAGAGTGATTTGTTGATTCTCTGCCCATGAAATCTCCAATTGATACACAAACGGCAGACTCAGCATTTCTCCTTCTCCCAGAGATAGGCTAGTCCTTGAAGGTCATTTTTTGAGTGTGTGTGTAGACTTTCTGTAATTCATTTGCTCAGAGTATACTTTCAATGGACATAGTTCACTCCTTGTTGATTAGAGTTGCAGAGTATTTGCTGTCTGCCTGAGTTTTGCAAATTATCAAGGTAAAGGATTAAAGTATAAAAATAAGGTAATTGGCCTTTAAAGTGGTGGATGGGCTGATATTACAGTTCAAAAATATTTAAATAAATTTATGTTTTAATATATTGAATTATTTCTACAGGGCATATTTTTTAGGCAAAAGAAATAAACTATGATCAGAAGTGATTCTAAAGTGTGAGGTGTTGGATATTCTACATATTAAATCTTGAAAGTACTATGAATGAATGGAAATACATATTGCTTGTTACACTATTAAGCTCTCACAGTCTCCTATCTTGTATTAGAGATGTTTTTGGCTTGTCTTTGCTTTTAATTTGCAAAATCCATGTAAGGAATTAATGTGCATATTAATATTTTTGTTTCATAAAGGCTTAAAACTATTTTTAAAACAACGTAAACTCTCAAGAAAGATTTTGAGTTAACTTTTTGTCCAAATCAAACACAATTGGAAATCTATCTTGTTCTCTGAGCAGCTTATTTAAATCTTAGAGTCAAGATACATAGGCACCAATGTATATATCACCAAGATAGATATTATGTCTATAAGAGTATGATGTGATTATCCAATAATGGTTCATAGTGATAACCAAGTGACATGAGAAAGATATATTAATTTGCAACTCAGTCAGTAGGTGGTCAGTAGGACTGCAAATAAGTAAAAATGGAAGCCTGGAACTTGAAAACAAATTCAGATTAAGTATTCCTTCAAGGTAAACTTAGTTTTTATTTTGTTCCAAATATGTATAACCAATTAATAATAACTTAGTGAGTTCTCCCCAAATGTTTCACTGTGTACTTAGCTCTCTTAAGTACTGTTGGTGACACAGAAATAAAATAACTGGGAATTTAAGGCCCTTCCTGTCTTTAAAGTGCTTATAAATTACTTACAGAATAATAATTGCAGTCCTAACTCTGCTACTAACCAGCAACCTTAAATTGCATAAGTATCTGAGTCTACTTTTCTAGACTTGCACATCACAGATGTTTCTGGTTGTCCTCTTACTTTTCACCTGCTCCTTTTCATTGGCTTCCTCTGGCTCCTCCTCCAGCCTCAGATCCCTAAATGTAATATGAAAGTTTCTGCCCTCAGCACTCATCTCTTTCCTGTATACGTTCTCTTCCTGGGTGACCAGATGATCTCTTTGAACACTATCTATGTACTATTTTTTTTTTCTTTCAAATTTTTATCTGTAGCCAGAAATTCTTCTTTGACTTCTAGATTCATATACTATGCAACATCACATTTCTACCAGGATGTCTAACAGGTATTCAAACTTAACAAGGCCAAACAGAACTAGTAACTACCTTTCTTAAGCCTAGGGTATATCTCCCATTTTCCCCCTCCCATGGGCGCTCCATTTCCAGCCTTTTTCATTTCTGTAAATAGTGACAGCATTTTCTCAGTTGTTTAGGTCAATATTTAGGTCAATATCGAGTCATTATTGAATCCTTTTTCTTTCTCACACCTTACATCTAATTTTTCAGTAATAACTGACAGTGCTACTCACAAAATATATTCAGAGTAAAAACATTCCAGAATATTCAGATCACTGCTGACCACTTCCTTTGCTATTATCACCATTCAGATCTCAATGAAAGTGTTAATTCCTCAGAGAGCCCTTCTCTGACACCCTCAGGAAAGCTGTGGCCTTTCACCATCATACTCACTGTCAGTACCTGATTTTATTATCATCTTCAACTTATCAGTACATGAAAGGTTTATTTATTTACTTGTTAACTTGCTGTCTTCTGCACTGGAATGTAAGCTCCTTCAGGTCAAAGAATATGTACATTCTATTCAATGTTGAATCCCCAGCACCTAGAATAGAGGCTGGCACACAGTAAGCAATCAAAAAATTTGCTAATGGTTTGGTTAACTGGCCTTTATATTTTAATCTGTAAAACAAAGGGAATAAAACCAATTATCTCTAAGGACTTTTCTAGGCCTAAGATTCTTTTCTATTCTCTTAATACTAGATTGGTTTGAATAATGAGGATAGCAAAATGTCCAAGTTGTACCCATGTTCTAAGACCTAGTTAAGTCACATCTCTAACCACTTGGACCCACAGAACTTTTTTTCCTTCCCGTGTGAGCAGCTGTAGAGTCTTTATGGGTTAGTCCATGGCTAGCCAAATACCTTTGCTTTATTAGTTAAGTGCCCTTGCATGACTATAATTGCAATTTCACTTGAATGCTTTGAAGTAAGACCCTGTGCTGGTGCCTGTCTGCTTTTTCTCATGGCATTAATAATAACACTAGTTAAAATTCATTGAGTGTCCATATGTGGCAGGCAATGTTTATACTTAAAGCGCATTAACTAATTTAATCCTTACAGCTACCCCATAAATTAAGTTTATTATTTATTCTCAAGAGAGGAAATCAAGGCACAGGGTGTTGAAGTACCTTGCCCACACAGCTAGTAAGAAGTGGAGCTGGCATTCAAACTTGGGAAATCTAATTCCAAACCAGTGCTCTTAATCAATACACGGTAATATTTCATGTGGTACCCAGTTCAGACACTAGAACTATGTGGAAAATATAACAGACACTAGATATTCATTTGAATGAACTCGGTGAATAAATAAGAAATAAATAAACATGGCAGTAGTTCTATGAAGTGACTGTATATCTCACCCGGAAAATTCCTAAGTAATTATTACTGGAAGGACTCTCATTCCCATGAATACCTTGTTTTATTCTGATTGCTGCCTTCACGTGGCTTGCATTTGTATTTATCATTCCAGTTCACTCTGCTTCTGCTTAATCCAGCAGTTTTGTATCTGAGCAACCATCTGTCTTTAAACAAATTCCACAGATGTAATCATCAGTACAACTAAACCAAAAACAAATTCAAACCTAATCTTCCCAGAAAAGCAGAACTTGGTGTAGGTTAGAAAGACTTTAAGAGTTTTAAGGAGTATTCTTTTTACATGTTTTCTAGCAGTGACAAAGTAATAAGTAAAATGAGTATCAGTTAAAATGTAAAATAAAGTTTTGTGTGGCTGTTTTAAAAATTGTAGAATACGCTGGGTGTGGTGGCCTGCATCTGTGATACCAGCACTTTGGGATGCTGAGGTGTGTGGACTACCTGAAGTCAGGAGTTTGAGACCAGCCTGGCCAACATGGTGAAACCCCTGTCTTTACTAAAAATACAAAAATTAGCTGGGCATGGTGGTGGGCACCTGTAATCCCAGCTCCTCAGAAGGCTGAGGCAGGAGAATCACTTGAACCTAAGAGGCGGAGGTTGCAATGAGCTGAGATCATGCCATTGCACTCCAGCCTGGGTGACAAGAGCGAGACTCAGTCTAAAAAAAAAATTGTAAAATAAAGCAATATGAAATAGTAGATTTTATCTCAGGTTTGTTGTGAGACCCTGATTAGAAATAGCCTTGGATGTTTCTCATTCCTAACATGGTTGCCAGTGTCTGTTTTCTTCTTTGGCATGCAGTGCCCCATCTACTAATGATCTACTTTGCTGCTGTGGGTTACAGAAAAGGTACAAAGCAAGGCCTTCATGACACTTAGAAAGCCTATTTAAGACAAGCAAAGAATAAAGCACAAGACAAAAAGGGTATAGCCTCATCTCAGGTCGCAATTCAACCTCCCTCCTCGCCTAAATTTTCTATCGCCAAAAACGATGGAGGTAGTTTTGTCAAAATAATAATAGTTTGGAAGGACTATTAGAGAATAATTGTCCTAATTTTTTGAAAGGCATCATAGGATATATATATCTCGAACACCTCTTTGCTGTTTTGTTCACTAGCTATTGACCCAGGGCAAGTTACTTAATTTTAGCTACTTTATGTTAACCTCAGTCTCCTCAGTTGTAAAATGCAGTAATGACATTGCTATTCTAATAAGGTTTCCAGAGGAGCAAATATGCTACTGCTGGTAAAGCACTGCTGAACACAGGGACTAGCACATTGAAGGCATTTTATAAGTGCTTATTAAACAAACAGAGCGTCCCCTGCTGTCCTCTTTCCCCTCACACACTCAGTAGAGTTAATATAGTTCTAATCCAAAATGAATACACTTGAGATTTTAGTGTTTGCAGCTTTATAATGAATAAATGCAAATTTTCTATTATTGTTATTTTCAATTACTATTGGCAATAAACTCATGGAATTTTATTGTACTTCCATGGATATCAAGTAGTTGATGGACATCAGACTGGAAACTGCTTATTTGTTCATTTGTTCATTAATTAATTCATTCAACAAATATTTCTAGAGCACTTACTACATGCCAGGAATGTATGGGATTACTTATGTGAATCTTAAATTTGCTAGAGATGGAGATAGAGAAACTTTTCTTTGTTCTTTCATTATACAATCACTTGGAAAATTTTTACTCACCGAATTTAATTCATAGGTTTAATTACCATCTACTTTCTAGTATTGAACTGAGATTTTGTGAAGAATACAGTGAAGAATACAGTGAATAGGGCAAATCTTTACTTTTATAAAATGATTACAATTTAATAAAATCTTATAAATCCAAGAGGTATGACTAAGAATAAAATCAAAGTATTAGAGATCATTAGAAGACAATGAGAAGAATGTTACCCTGGGAAAAGAGAAGTTCTGGAGATGTGCTGTGGAGATGGGAAATTTAGATAGATACACAGCAGGGGAAATCATTGTGGTGGGAGAAAGCTCAATAAGCAGAGATTTGTGTCTGGAAGTGGACGTGACACCCTGGGAAAGAGGAAGATGACTTCATAACACCTTGCACATCTTCTCATATAGCATGGCATTTAATACTTTGTAGGCTTGCAAAAAATGTTACAGGGAACACTACTGAGTTAATGGGAAGATTTATAAATGAGAGAGAATAAGAGATTATTTTATGAAGACCGTTTTTTCATGTATTTGTTCATTTGTCTACTTACCTATTTAACAGATATTATTGAACACACATGCACCAGTCATCTGCTAGCCACGGGAGATATTGCTGTGATGGAGAAATACAGAGCTTCTGCTTTCAGGGACAATATAAACTAGTGGAATCAGATTACAGAGCAATGTTGCATTTTTTTTTTTTTTAATTTGGAGACAGAGTCTGGCTCTGTTACCCAGGCTGGAGTGCAATGGCATGATTATAACTCACTGCAGACTTGAACTCCTGGGCTCAACCGATCCTCCCACCTCAGCCTCCTAAGCAGCTGAGACTACAAGTGTGCACCACCACACTTGGGCAATTTAAATTTTTTTGTTTTTTGTACAGACAGGGTCTCACTATGTTGTCCAGGCTAGTTTCAATCTCCTGGGCTCAAGGAATCCTCTCAGCTTGGCCTTCCACAGTGTTGAGATTACAGGTGTCGGCTGCCTTGTCCAGCGGTATTACAGAACATTTCGAATACCAAAGCAAGGAGCTTGGCATTTATTTAAAGTGTAGTGGGGAACCAATAAAGTATTTTAAAGAGAGGAAAGTTTTAGTATTAATCAGAGTAGGTAGAGATTAGAGGTATGATAATTAAGAGTTTATTATAATAACTCAGGTGTGATTTGGTGACAGCCTGAACCAAACTGGTATCAGTGCCCTGGTGGATAACAATAAATGTAAAAAACAATTTAACTAAGGCTGGGTGCAGTGGCTCACGTCTGTAATCCCAGCACTTTGGGAGGCCAAGGTGGGTGGATCACAAGGTCAAGAGATTGAGACCATCCTGGCCAACATGGCAAAACCTCATTTCTACTAAAAATACAAAAATTAGCAGGGTGTGGTGGCGTGTGCCTGTAGTCCCAGCTACTTGGGAAGCTGAGGCAGGAAAATTGCTTGAACCAAGGAGGCAGAGGTTGCAGTGAGCCGAGATCATGCCACTGCACTCCAGCTTGGGCGGCAGAGAGAGACTCCATCTCAAAAAAAAACCCCCAAAACTCCCCCCCCCCGCCCCCGCAAAAAACCCAACCTAATAATTTAACTAAATAAAACTGGTAGATAGATCAAAACTGTTTAGGGACATATTGGATACTTGAAGTTAAGGAGAAGAAACTGTTAAAGATACTCCAAAGCTATCAAATGGTGTGGCATGAAAACTTACAGTATCCTTAGCCAAATGGATAAATTTGGAAAAAAAATTAGATGGGTGTTGTGGAGGGAAAATGACCAATTGACTTTGAACGTACTGACACACCAAGGTGATGTCAAGTGGGTTTCATGAGGAAGAGTAAATTTCCAAGTTATTTTGACAGTGTCCTGAGTAAAACACAGATTTTACATGATGACCTGATATACACATGTATAGCGAAACTTTCACAAAATGATACTAATCCTACCATATGCAATTTGCTCTGATCAATTCTATTCTATTAATTTTATTTTTCTAAACAATACTGGCCATGACATCCTAAATTTATTTCATGACCCTGTTTGAAGGTTGTTCTAAAGATAGTTGAAAATCAGGATCTTACTATAATAGGTGTGTTATAGAGATTTTTGGCAATGAGGGCCTTATAGAAGAAAGGTCAAAGCTAATCAGGATTTTCGAGTTGTGCCATATGGCATTAGGAAATAAGCTTGGGTTCACAGGGTATAGAAATTTTTCCTAGATGATCATGACTATGAACAGAATAGTTTGTAACACATGAATTAATTAGTTACAGATGCTTCAGGATGTGGATGACAAAGAATATTAGAAATAGCATGAACTATCATCACTATTTCCTACTATAAAAATGTGTGTTTTAGTTTAAAAATAAAGGTATCTGTGTTAATAACTAGCTACAGTGGATTTTTCCTGTTGCGTAAAGGAATGTCCTCAATATCTTCTCCCTCCCTATGCTTGTAGATACATTTCATATTTGATGTTTTCCAGGATTATGACCAATTTTAAGGTATAGTGAGAGTGAACAAAAGAATATCTCCTAAATGGACAGATTTGTGGCTGTTAGTTTAATTTGGCTGATCAAGAGGCAACTGCACCCATGTAGTAAGTGGCCATGAGCAAGTTTCTTTACAACAAATAACATTGCTTCACTGGGGGTTTGAGTCACTGGGGAGATTTTCATATTTGAACTCCTTTAGCATCCCCTTTACCTACTCACCTAAATCAAACACAAAATAATATCACTAGGAATTAGTATTGGGCTGGGACTTGGATTTGAGTAGGGAGGCCAAAGAAGTGCCAGCTATAACAGTACATTGCAAGTATTGAGTAACATTCTGGGCAATGAATGTGGCGTGGCTGCTGGGCCAATCCGATATATCATTGGGCTATTTAAATAGACCCTGTCTTGACTAGTGGCTAGAATATTTTTAACCTCTTCTGTTGGTCGGGATTGATGTAAGGCAGCTTCTGCTAGCCTGTTTACCTTCATGGTGTCCCTTTAACTACACCAATTTCTGGATTGCATTCTGATGAGAAAAGGAAAATGTAGAGGATGCATGGTATCAAGTTGCTCATGGTCACTTACCGTGTGGGTACAGTTGACTCTTGATCTGACAAATTAAACTGACAGTCAATGAAATTTTTGAATGACTTCTCTATCCAAGGCATGAGCTGGATCTCGTGTTAGATATAGTGAGCATGAGACATGGTTAGTGCTTTCAAGAAACTTACTATATTGAGGATGTAGGACATAAATTGTAGCATTTCTATTATAAGGCAACATTGATCTAAAAACCTCAACGATTCAAAGAGAAAGGGAAAAAAAGCTCTGAACAGTGAAACATAGATTCCAAAGTTCAAGCACCAAAGTTCAGACCCTAACGGTTATTTACAAGGGTCAGTTAACCTTTTGTTCTAGTGGGATAGGACTCCCATGGTGAGATTCAAAGAACTGTCGAACCGCTGTTTCAGGTTCTTTTTCATTTTGTCACCTGTTTGAAATTCCATCCATTAGGAATTAACAGACATAACGGCAGTCCCTTCTATAATAAAATGTGTCTATTCTAGAAAGGTTAGGTATGGGGGAGGACATGGAGTGCTGATGAGAGTAGGAGCATGGGCTTGAGATAAGGAGAGGTTTTGTGGAATTAGCTTAGCAAGATTTTTAATCTTTAATACCTACCTGAATTTGCCAACAGGTTAAGAAAGGGAAGTTTTGGTATGGGGTTTACATTAATAAGGAGACACATGGAACTTAGAGGCTGGGTAATAGTTGGAAATATGGGATACCTAAGAGACAGATGTTTGAGGTATACAGAGGGCAGTGGAATGGGAGAGACAAATGATCATTTTCATGCTTAGTTTTGCCTGGAAACCCAGATAATTGCAAACTCTTGCTTTTCTTTTCTGCCTGCCAGCCTGCATTTCTTTGCTTTCTTGGCTCAACAGAAGTTTTATTGTCTTTGAAGCTGGGATCTAGTTCTTTGCTTTAATATTTTCTCAAACATTTAGAAATTACAAATCTTCATATCCTCCTTACTTCCCTCAGTCCTCTGCCTACTCATTCCATTTCTCCAGGAAAAGTATCTTCACAAGCAAAAATAAACACAGCGAATACAAATTTGAAATTAGAAGTCGGTTAGATTGCATAGGTAACTAAGGAGGTTAGAGCCCACACAGCTTATTTATGCATGAGATTTCCCTTGGATTTAGAGCTTCTCCTCCACTGCTTCCTTATTATCCCAGGAGTGCCTTGTATTCTACATGCATAGTAATTTATAATGTTGCATTATAATTATCTTACTATGTTTGTCTCCCCTGTTAGATTGTGAGTGCCTTGAAATCAACTCCTTAAAATAAGTACGAAACATTTTCTTGTGGATTGGATTGTGCCCTGTCAACAAGAATGCTGCTGTTAAATAATTAGCATGTTTGTTGATGCCAGGCAATATTTGCTTTTAGATGTCATCACTCCTCATGTGCATTTTTGCCAATTTTTTATGTAACTGCAGATATAAGTTTGGACTCATCAACACAGTCATTTGCTTTCAAGACATTAAATGCTTTCAACACAGCCATTTGTTTTTCAGACATTAATAACTGAGTAAACAGTATAAATTTAAAAATTAAAATTGAATAAAAATAATAATTATCTGTATTTTATCTAGTAACTTAAGGTATTGCTGATAAATATATGGGATATGTCCCTACTGTAAATCAGAAGCATTTTGGAAGTAGAGTGCCATTGTCATCATTATATGTTACTAAAATTAGTTCTTTATTTTATTTAAATGCACATTTTTGTTGCAATATATTATTATTGAGTGAATGATTTTAGCAAACCAAAATTTCAAAGTATTATTCTAACAAAATAATTTTATTCTTTTCAATATCTATATAATAAAAAACTAATACTAAACAATTCAATGCTTATATACCCAACAATGTTTTACAATTATTTTAAAAGCATTTATATTATGTAGTTTATTATAATTAGGCTAGAGATGAATTTCTCTCAACAAGGTGAACATATGCCAATTATTTATTTAATATGTTTCTTAAAACTTGTTTTTTATGAATCAAATAATTCGTTTATTGATGTTGGTGCACACATAGCTACTTGGAAAACTCGTGAGAATTTCAAGACTTAAATTCCAAGGTTCAGCTGCGTTATGGGTTGAGAAAGTTTTAGCTAAGAGCTGGCACTAAAAGATTACAAAACACCTCACAAAGTCTAAAGTTATAGAAGACATCAAGGAGAAAAAAAATACCTTTTAATAAAAACATTCTAAACTCTAGCCACTAAAATTTCAACATGAGACTATTTTAGCTATACAACCTTAGTTGTTTTACAGAAGGTTTATAAAGTTCAATTTTGTAACTTTAAACTTTGTTTACATAACAAGTTTCTTGAATTTCATGTTTAAAATATAGACTATGAATAGACTCAAAGTGCATTTATTTGTTTAATTTCCATCTGTGGCTATCCTTATGAGACAGGATTAGTATTAATTTCACTTTACATGCATTCTATTAGTTGTTAATTTAAGACTGGATAAGCATGGATTGCAGACATTAGCTATATTTTTCTTGCATTTGAGAAACTTAATAAAAAGATATGAGAAGGTCTCAGTATAGTTTAGATAAGTTTAAATGATCTTTTTACTCTTTAAAAATATTAAGCTGAACTAGCTAGCACATAATACTTGAGGAGCAATTGTGAGACTTAGGAAGGAGCAAGCTCTCAAACTTGATTCCTAATTGCCTAACTTGATATATTCTTTCCTACTACTCAGGTCCTTTTCTCATTCAATAAGACTGTCACAGTGAAAACATGGAATTGCAGAATGTTCAAGGTAGAAAGATCCTTAAAGATAATTAAGTCCAATTTGACCCATATGGCATAGCGATATATGCAGATCTGCCTGTCCAAGTCTGCAGCTAGAAAGTGACCCTGAAGTGAATTAACCTGCACAGCAAAGAATTGAGAAATTTAAAGTAAAAGATTGGGAAATTTGAATGTATATAAATCCCAGAGGCCCAGTGTAATATAAGGAAAGTCAGGGAGAGGGACTCTTTCATCATGGGAGATTTGAGGGCAGAGGGACTTAAAATGTGGGACAAGCCAAAGATGGTGACCTAGGGTGGTTTTTATGATGCAAACATTTTCCTCCTCATTCCCTATGAAATCTGCAACCAATTCCATATTTCTCACTAATTCAAGTGAATATTTTAGGGAATGGCTTATAGAGGAAAATGAGGCAGCAATTGTTTGGATTACATTCCAATTTTTTATTTGCATTAGAAATGCCTATATACATTTTCATCAATGTCCTAACTTTTTTTGAGGGGGAACTGTATCTCCATAAGTGAACAAGAAGCTACATTACTGATTATGTTTCAATTGGTTAGCTTGATACTTAATGGTCTTTCACTTTTCCACCCTTCTGTATTTTGTAGAAAGCAATACAAGCTCTTTATGATAGAAAGAATCTGCATATGTTTATTTTACAGTGGAAAAATGGTAAGATTTTCCTGTTCCCAATTTTCTCTCCAAATGAATCCAAATTTCCTGTATTTTGGAATAACTTTGGGTAAAGTGATTGTTCATAGAAAGTCTCTGTTAAAATAGTGAGGATATTATTAGACGTTGTTACATTTCCATGAAGATATTTTACTTTGTCTTTTAGAGAAGACTCAGAAGTATAACTTATCAGAGTGGGAGATAGATTAAGAGCTAGACCAAACGGATTGCTAGTTGGAGGGGAAACCTGGTTTGAATGACTCAGTGAGAAGCTTCAGGAGTCCTGAGGTTAGCAGAAGGGTCCAGATTTAAGGTTATGATTAGAGTGGCCAGGAAATGGGAGACTGGTTCAGAGATATTTTGTCTACTTAAAAACTGTGCCTTTTCTATCCCATCAACAAAAAATGAGGAAATTTTTACTTTGCAAATCCACAAAATGCAGTTGTTCAAGTATTTCTTATTGGCCACTACACTACAGCCTGGGAGACAGTGCGATACTCTGTCTCAAAAAAAAAAAACCAAAAAAACAAAAAAACATTAATTTTAAGTATGCAGATATCATTGAGAATTAAGTATTTTAACTTCTAAACTATCTGTTAATCTTTTAGTAGGATACACATAGGTAAAATGCCTTATTGGTACTGTAAGAAAAGATTCTTCTGGGTTTCATCTATTTTGTTTCAAGCTAGGGATCTTCATTAGATATAGGAAAATTGATTCAAAGTTTCTATTCAGTCATTATGCATTTGAGATTTTTTTAAAAGTGTTTTTTGTGTTTAACAGTATATTACAATATAATATTGCAGTGAAAACTAAATGGACTAATATTTTTCTTTTCATTTGTTAAATGAAAAAATATGCACAAAGCATATGTGTGGGTGACAAAGGCCTGAATTTGTGAAGTAACAATTACACTCAATAGTAAGGATTTTAGCTTTGCATGGGCTGTTCTCAGGGATTCCTATAAGGAAAAATCTAGGGTTGGTTACTGACTTCTAATAAATAATTTCTAGGAAGTTAAACATTGACATAATTTATCCAAAAAGATTTATTTTATTAATTTAGAAAGACAGAATAGTTTCTTTTTTCTTTTCAGATATAGGTTTTTCTGGCTTTAGAAAATATGCTTGTTTTTCTTTAATGGAAATAATTCCATAGGACGACTTGCTTTATGTCTATTCAATTGTAGTCAGAAAGACGAGTCTGGTGTTTCCTTTCAGGACTCCCTTGAATCATTAAAAAAAAAAAATCTATCTATGTATCTATTTATCATCTATCTAGGTTTGATTTTCTCCTCTTCTTTGCTTTATTATTTAATTAGTACCCATTCCTGAAGAAGAAATAAAATAGTGTAAGATTATAGAAAATAATTTTTTTCATTGTAAGACTGAATAGAACAAATTTTCTTTCCTTATAAGACTGAATAGAAAAAATAATGCTTTATTAGTCTCTGTACCTCTATGTGCCATGGGGAAATTTGACTGCCAGTTTTGACTGACTTATTTAATTAAGTAAAATAAATGGCTTAGTATCAATTATTGTTCTGTAGTATCAGAGAAAGTTGTTTTCCCTACTGGTTGAGCTCAGTAGTTCTTCATATTCTGAGCAAAATGGCAGAGGTACGATGGCTTTTCCGAGGTGGAGATAACAACTGTGGTTAGGAAAGGAAGATTTATGAAACATTAATAAAATTATTCTTGCTTTGCTTTGTTTTTAGACATAATGCTAAATTTATTTTGAAATTTAAAGCAACATGAAAGAACATGTGTTTTTTCTACTTATTGAAAGAGAGAAAGGAAGAAAATATGAAACAGGGATGGAAAGAATCCTATGCCTGGTGAAGGTCTAGGATTCTCATAACCTACAGGGAATTTGGCAAAGATACTCATCACTGTCATTTGGGTCCATTTTCTTCTCCATCTCTCTTTGACTGAAGAACGCATGAGACATACTCACACTGAATCTAAATATCCTGTCTCAGGGCCTGAATCACATGTGGGCCACAGCAGGGATAGGAACATGGAATTTCTAAGTTCTGTTTTACTTGTTATTGTTGCTATGTTTTTCCCTTAGTTTGCCTCTAAGGCACCATCAACTTTTTTAGGCAGGATGGCTTCAGAACAGTGAATAAGACACATAAGCCCTAAAATACATACGTATGTATACGTCTGTGTGCATGCATGAGCACCTGTGTATAAATTTTTATTATCTACAGATAAAAGCACACCTGGAATTAGCAATAGATACAACTTGGGACTTAACTCTTTCAGTATGTCTTATTTCCAAGCAAGTATTTAGTTTGGTTACCAATTACTAAACATTGAGAACTAAATTGCAAACACCGAGAACTAAAATGTTCAAATGGGAAATTGCAGTTAAAGAGCATGGTAGTGAATAAAAGGTACAAAATCTTTAAACTCTTATGTAAAATTTGATAAGGTGTTTTACACAACTTTAATACATTGACAAGGTCTTGTGGAGAAAACAGTTCCAGAAGGTAAATACACACAAGGGATTTAGTCAAACAATTTTTTGGCAAGAATATTATGAATTTTGTAATCAGTTGGGAGCCAATGAAATACAAAGATGAGTCTAGTTAATAATCTACAATTATTGGTTAAAGAAGTATATTAGTGCTAATTTCTCTCCATTTGTCCTAGCTTTTCTCTTCTGTCAACCCCACGAGCCTTTGGCACAATGAAGTGGGTAACCTTTATTTCCCTTCTCTTTCTCTTTAGCTCGGCTTATTCCAGGGGTGTGTTTCGTCGAGATGCACGTAAGAATTTCATTTTTCTATTGTTCAACTTTTATTTCTGTTTTCCTAGTAACATAAAGTTTTAGTAAACTACATTTTTAAAGAATTCTTTCAGCATTTATTTCTAAAATGGGATGACGTTTTGTATTTGTGAAGTCTTACAAGATTATATTAATAAATTTCAAACATCCTAGGTAAAAGAAAAAAAAAAGGGCTAGAATTGTTTAGTGGCTAATTTTCTTTTGCACATGTAGGAAAGTGCAGAGTGACTTAGACAGAATGACTTAAACTTCACAGAATAGAGTTGAAGACTGAATTCGTAACTATCCCAAAGACCTATTCATTGCACTATGCTTTATTTAAAAATCACAAAACCTGTGCTGTTGATCTCATAAATAGAACTTGTATTTATATTTACTTTCATTTCAGCCTGTCTTCTCAGTAGTTGTTAACAGACACTAAGAGTATTAGATGATCTAAGTCAATATAAATCTATAAATATTTAATATTTTTAATAATAGTATTCTTGGTAATTGAATTATTCTTCTGTTTAAAGGCAGGATAAATAATTCACCATCATCCTGAGTTTTTCTGTAGGAATCAGTGCCCAATATTTTGAAGTAAATGCATAATCTAAGTCAAATGTAAAGAAATATAAAAAGTAACATTATTACTTGTTTTCCTCAGTATTTCACAACTCTTTTTCTTCTCTCTCTGCCCAGACAAGAGTGAGGTTGCTCATCGGTTTAAAGATTTGGGAGAAGAAAATTTCAAAGACCTGTAAGTTAAAATATTGATGAATCAAATTTAATGTTTCTAATAGTGTTATTTATTATTCTAAAATGCTTATATTTCCTTGTCATCAGGGTCCAGATTCTAAAACAGTGCTGTCTAATAGAGTTTTCTGTATTGAGGAAGATATTCTGTATCTGGGCTATCCAATATAGTAGTCACTGGTCACATGGCCATTGAGTACTTCAAATATGACATGTGCAACTGAGAAACAAAACCTTAAATTGTATTTAATTGTAGTTAATTTGAATGTATATAGTCACATGTGCCTAATGGCTACTGTATTGGAAAGTATAGCTGTGGAACTCATACAGAACATGGTTGGTGCAAAGGAGTTTAATACAGGTTTACTTTGGTGGCCCACTCACTAAATCCCCTTTACATAGGAAACACTCCTGTGGTTAATTGGGATTATTTAAATATTTTTTAATCTAGTAAAAAAGTGAGAAAAATTTGTTTTTTAAAAGTCAACGTAATCCTACAGGCTAATTAAAGAGGTGTGTGGGGATCAGGTGTGGTGGCTCACACCTGTAATCATAACACTTTGGAAGGCTTGAGCCCAAGAGTTTGAGACCAGCCTGGGCAAGTCTCTCAAAAACAAAGACAAAAAAATTAGCCAGGAATGGTGGCACATGCCTGTAGTCCTAGCTACTTGGGAAGCTGAGGTAGGAGCATCACTTTTCTTGGACCTGAGAAGTCAAAGCTATAGTGAGCCATGATTGTGCCCCTGTACTTCAGCCTGGGTGACAGAGTGAGACTCTGTCTCAAAAAAGAACAAAAAAGTGTGTGGGATTTGTTTTCTAAGTAACTCAGAGGACTTTCAAAATGCCTAGTCTTGACAATTAGATCTATTTGGTATACAGTATGCTTGCTTGATCCATGTGTGCATCTACTGACACACGCATGCATATAAACATTGGGGAAATACTATCCTCTGCTTAAGAAGACACATATGCCTAGCTGGGTCTCAGATAATACCTGATATGAGTAGGCTTTCTGGATAATGGCGAAGAAGATGTATAAAAGATAGAATATATAACCATACATGATTTTTTCTCTAGCATAACAGCCAATTATATATTGAAGTTTTATTATACTACATTTTTCTGTGTCCTTTGTTTCAGGGTGCTGGTTGCCTTTTCTCAGTATCTTCAGCAATGCCCATTTGAAGATCATGTAAAATTAGTGAATGAAGTAACTGAATTTGCAAAAACATGTGTCGCTGATGAGTCAGCTGAAAATTGTGACAAATCACTTGTAAGTACATTCTAATTTTGGAGATTCTTTCTTCCCTTTGAAGTAATCCCAAGCATTTCAAATGACTTTTTTTTTTTTTTTTAGTTTTCTCAATTATTATTAAATGACGCAATTTGTCAGCAACACTCAAAAGTAACACCCTTTTTAAAATTTGAGGTTTGATTTCTTTTCACAGAGGCTAATAGTGATCTGATAGCTTGTATTTATTTATTTGTCTTATTTTGTTATGGTAAGAACCTTTAACATGAAATCTACCCTCTTACATTTTTAAGTGTAAAATTCATTATTGTTGACTATGGGTACATTGTTGTGTAGCTTACTCATCTTGCTTTATTAAAACTTTGTGCCCATTGATTAGTAACCCCCCATTTTTTCCTCCCCCAGACACTGGAAACCATCATTACACTCTATGATTCTTTGAGTTTGACTATTTTAACTACCTCATATAAGTGGTATCATGTCCTGTTTACCTTTTCTTTTCTTTTTTTTAATATATTTTATTGAATTTTAGGTTTTGGGGTACATGTGAAGAACATGCAAGATTGTTGCATAGGTACACACATGGCAGTGTGGTTTGCTGCTTTCCTCCCCATCACCTATATCTGGCATTTCTCCCCACCTTATCCCTCCCCAACTCCTCACCCCCCACTGTCCCTCTCTAGTTCCCCCTCACAGACCCCAGTGACTGGCTTATTTCCCTTAGCATAAAGTATTCAAGGGCCAACCATGTTGTTGCCTATTGCAGAATTTCCTTCTTTTCAAGGCTGAATAATGTTCCAGTCCATGTGTATACCACATTTTCTTTATCCATTCATTTGTTGATTGACATTAAATTGGCTTTCTGCATCTTGACTATCATGAATAGTGCTGCAATGAACATAGGAGAGCTACTATCTCTTAGAGATGATAGCATGGTTTTTAATCATCAGAAAACACCAACGGATTTCTGTGCTAATTTTGTTACCTGGGTGGAATAATAGTACAGCTATCTATTCCTCATTTTAGATATCTTTGTGTTTTTACATACTGTACAAAAGCAGAATACTTAGTCATTTTGAAGAACTTTAAACTTTTAGTATTTGCAGATCAATTTTCAAAACAAGGACAGGTTTATCTTTTTCTCACCACTAAGTGGAAGAAACATGCTTTCTTCCACTTAGCATACTCTTTTTAGAGATAAATTATGCACAGTTGCAACTCTTTGTGAAACCTATGGTGACATGGCTGACTGCTGTGCAAAACAAGAACCCTAGAGAAATGAATGCTTCCAGCAACACAGGAAGGGGAGCCTTTCCCCTTCTTGTTATTACCTCTCCCTCACAGCAAAGTCAGGACTTTAACTTTACACAATACTATGGCTCTACATATGAATTCTTAAAAGTACATTTTTTAAAAAACTTAATAAATTCCGTCTAGAGTAATATATTCTCCCTGGGGTTACAATTACTTTCATAATAAAAATTAGAGACAAGGAAAGGATTCATTTAATGGAAAGTGATTTCAGGTAATAGAAAATATAGAAACATGTTTACATCTTAATAGTCACTTAATACATGATAGATTATGTTATTCCTCAGTTTTGAATGACATATATTTAAAAATGGCCCTATAAGAAGGGGGCATATGAAATGAGAAGCTATCTCAATGTTTTTCTCCTCTAGCTGAATTCACTTGCTACTTAGAAGCTTATTTTACCATATTTTTGTTATAATTATTGCTCTTACCCTTTAGTTTTAGGTTTGGAAACAGGAGTCGTGTAACTTTTCTTAAAGCCATTGACTGTCTTTTTGCCCTGTTTTATTCACTGTAAGTTATAGTGTGACAGTTAATTCTTAGAAAAATTATACAGAGATGGTTAAATCAAGGGAAACTCTAAATCTGGATTGGAAAGCGAAGTGGATTTTTAAATGATTTCCTGACCAAGCTTCACCAGTATATTAAACTCTTTCTATTGTTCTTTGGCTATAAAGAAAAAAGGTTTATAGTATAGTTTCAATTGCCAAGCAATTGAAACCTGCTTTCTTCCACTTAGCATACTCTTTTTGGAGACAAATTATGCACAGTTGCAACTCTTCGTGAAAAATATGGTGACATGGCTGACTGCTGTGCAAAACAAGAGCCTGAGAGAAATGAATGCTTCCTGCAACACAAAGATGACAAGCCAGACCTCCCTCCGTTGGTCAGACCAGAGGTAGATGTGATGTGCGGTGCTTTTCAGGAAAATGCAGATACATTTTTGAAAAAGTAAGTGATCAGATGTTTATACATCAAAGTTAAAAAGTATGGAATAACTCCATAGGCCAACACTCACTATAAAAATTACCGTAACAAAAATATTTTCAACATTAAGACTTGGAAGTTTTATGATGATGAGTTTTTAAGGAAGTAGTATCTGATATCACAGAATTCTACATAACAAAAAATAGAATCAAAGATATTTTGGAGTTTATTGAAACAGGATATGATCCATCTGAAAAATTTGAGATTGGCATATTAATATATTATGAAGATATGAATATAAAGTTACTATAATTGATTTGATTTTAGTCAGCAACGTTATATTTCCAAAATTTAACATGTATGCAAACACACACACACACACACACACACACACACACATACACACAACTTAACCCTTTTTTCACAGACTTAAAGGATAACAAAGACAAGACCATCATGTGCAAATTGAGCTTAATTTGTTAATTAAATATATTTGGGTTTTGGAAGTTCTGGAAAGAATGTTGATTACAATTGTTTCTGTAATACTGTCTGCTATAGAAAAGTGACTGTTTTTCTTTTTCAAAATTTAGATACTTATATGAAGTTGCCAGAAGACATCCTTACTTCTATGCCCCAGAGCTCCTTTTCTTTGCTCAAAAGTATAAAGCGGCCTTTACAGAATGTTGCCAGGCTGCTGATAAAGGTGCCTGCCTGTTGCCAAAGGTATTGCGCAAAAGAATAGAAAAAAAGAGTTCATAGTCCAGACTCAGATTTTGACCATTTTGTGGCTAGTTTTAGGGAACCTGAGTGTCTGATATAAACTTCTTGACATGGTCAAAAAAGCCTTCCCCACTCTTACCTCCCGCAAATCTTTCAACTTTGAAGGCCTACAGTCTCATTTCTTCTTTTAAGATTTGCCAGTAATAACCTGACAGAGGTAATCACCATGCATGTGTTTAAATATTTCACCACTTTTTATGGTGGTGATCACTATAGTGAAATATTGAAATTTGTTTGTCAAATTGCACAGCAAGGGGCCACAGTTCTTGTTTATATTTTCATGATCTTTTTTATTAGAGAGGGAATCCAAAGTAGAGAATTTTACTGCATCTAGATGCTTGAGTTCATGCATTCATTTCATAAGTATACTTTATGGAGTGTTCTATTTTCTTTTCTGAGAATTCTACTGTTGTTGGAAGAGTTGGTGGAGGAGGGACTGAACTTAATTATACACAAAATTTAAAAATTAGCAAAATTGCAGTCCCTGGGATATTAGTGTACTATTTCTTCTATTTTTCCTCCCGCTTTTAAGGCTTTCTTCCTACTCTTTCTCCCACTTTTAAGGCTTTTTACCCTGGCAATATTTCCAGTTGGTTTCTAACTACACAGGGAAATTCTGCTATGACCAGAATAAGCTTTCCGTTTCTTACAGAACAAAATAATTATTCACCAAAGGGAGTACTTGGGAATTCAGGCATAAGCTATCTTTTCGAAATTTAATTTGGCACAGTCTCATCTGAGGTTATGGGGGGGTGTCTCAAGTAGAATTTTTTTTCTAATTTTTGCCAAATGATTCCTTTTTGTAGCTCGATGAACTTCAGGATCAAGGGAAGGCTGCATCTGCCAAACAGAGATTGAAGTGTGCCAGTCTTCAGAAATTTGGAGACAGAGCTTTCAAAGCATGGTAAATGTTTTTGAACATAATTTGCATCTTTGTAATGATATAAATGATAGTACTTCAGTGTCAAAATTGAACACTTTTATGCATTTTGAAAAGTGCTGTTAGACACATTTCTTTGGTTGTCTAAAAGGTAGAATTCTAGTAGAGGTAAAAATCAGAATATCAATGACAATTTGACATTATATTTAATCTTTTTTCTAAATAGTCAAAAAATTTAGAAGACACTGTCCTTTTTGTTCTAAAAAAAGGACAGATATTTAAGTTCTATTTATTTATAAAAACTTGGACTCTTATTCTAATGGTTGATTATTTTTGTAGAGCTGTAGGCATGGTTCTTTATTTAATTTTTAAAGTTATTTTTAATTTTTGTGGATACACAGTAGTTATACATATTTACAGGGTATATGAGACATTTTGATACAAGTATATAGCACATATAATTCCTTTATTTAATTTTATCTTCCCCTAATGATCTAAAACTGTATGTTTGTCTTTTTATGTCCTGATAGTTAAATTCAGTCACCGACTAAGTAGAAGTTACCTCTTATTCTTGCATAGCTCCAGCTCTGATCTTCATGTCAGGTTTTTGCCTGGGCCTCTGTTTTTATATTACTTAGTTGATTCTGGGAGCATACTTTAATATCTGAGCCAAGAAAAATACTAGCTGTCCACTCAGCCTCACTCCTTACCTGCTAGTCAACAGCAAATCAACACAACAGGAGATAAAATGAAAATAATAGACATTATGCATGCTGTCTAGAAACTGTCAATTGAACTGTATTTGCCCATCATTCCTATGACCTACACCACCAAAATCAACCAAATTTATAAATGAAACAACACCAACATAAAAATATACACAGATAAACAGGTTATGATTGGTTCTGGGAAAGAAGTCTCCTTTATCAGATTTAGGCAACTGTGAAATGACTAGAGAAAGAAGAAAATTAGACTTTTACATCTTATCATAGAGTTTAAAGATGGTGCTGGATCTTTCTTTTTATAAGTATGATCAGTAAAAACTCCCTCATTCTGTAGAAGTTATAAGATTTCTTTTCTAAAAGACCTTTAGAAGTTAGAAAGAATATGTTGCAATTGAGAAAAAAGACAACTGGTGTTGGTGTAGTACTCCCTAGATTATAAAATGCTTTTGAATGTATTATCTAATTTGATCCTCAAAACAATTTTTCAGTTTAGCACGTTGTTGTGACACTGCAGAGGCTGAAGCTGAGAGAGGCTGAGTAAACTGTTTAGAGACCAACTGCTAATCTGATAAAGCCAGATCTGGATGTCACATCTACACTCAAACCTGATGCCTCTCAGCGTGTTGCCCCATTCGGAGTTCCTTTCTGATTTTTGCTTTTTTGATGTGCTAGATTTCTGTCTGCCACCACACTCTTAAATGGATAATTCTGCCCTAAAGAAAAACGATGAACATTTGGTTGAGAACTAGAACTAATGAATTTTAAAAATAATTTCTGTACCTATGCAACAGTCCTGCATGATCTGCACATGTACCCCAGAACCTAAAGTACAATTTAAAAAATTATTTCTGTATGTTAGTTTTGAATTTTCTTATCAGAAATAGTATTTGCCTAGTGCTTTCATAAAAAATATTGCATGATAATGCTATTTTTATGGGTGATTTTCTTTCTAGGTCAGTAGCTCGCCTGAGCCAGAAATTTCCCAAAGCTGACTTTGCAGAAGTTACCAAGGTAGTGACAGATCTTACCAAAGTCCATACGGAATGCTGCCATGGAGATCTGCTTGAATGTGCAGATGACAGGGTAAAGAGTTATCAGTATGCTCTTTGTTAGCTTGCATGCTCCAGTTGGTAGAATGGCTGAGTTTGCTATCATTGGTGATAGCTGACAGTGGGTTGAGATTGTCTTCCGTGCTTCCATCTGCCCTATCTTCAACCTTTCCCTGCCTGTGGTGGTGGTACTTTTCTTTTTCAGCCTGGCTATAAATTACATGATAAACCCATTCACTGATTTGTAATCCCTTTCAGTCATGCTCTAACTGTAAACAAAGGTTTAAACTGAAATAGAACAGTTACAAGGTTCTACTTGATAGAACATCTGCAAGGTAGATGTCTAAGAAGCGTTTTGGAGGGAGGGAGGTGGACTTGGAGAAGGTCACTACCTGAACAGATTTTTGGAAAATGATATATTTTTCTTCTCTATGTTCCCACCCTTAATTAGCTCTCTTTGTTAGATATGCAAATACTTGGAATGATATCTCTTTTCTCCAAACTTATAAGATTTTCTCCCTTTCTTCAAGGATTAAATTTAGGGACAAATACTAGAATCCTAATCTCTCATGACACTTTCTGGAAAATTTAAGGCAGCTATTTTGTGTATGTAAGCAGGGCCTATGACTATGATTATGATCTTGACTCATTTTTCAAAAATCTTCCATATTATTTAGTTATTTGGCTTCAAAATGCCTGTACTTAATTTCAGGGGATTATTTGGAAAAAGAGCATTGAGTTTTAATAAAAAAACTTAAATGCCTTAACAATAGAAATATAAAATGAATAAATAACTGATCTGAGCACCTGCTACTGATTAGTCTATTTTAATCAAGTGGGAATGTTTTGTAGTCCTATCTATATCTCCAGGTTTAGGAGCAAACAGAGTATGTACCTTCATAGAAGGTACATGTGTATGGTCTTAGAATAAATGAATATCTTCTGCCAACTTAATAAAGGTCTGAGGAGAAAGTGCAGTAATGTCAATTTATGTTGAACAATTTCCACCAACTTACTTATAGGCGGAGCTTGCCAAGTATATGTGTGACAATCAAGATTCACTCTCCAGTAAACTGAAGGAATGCTGTGAGAAACCTCTTTTGGAAAAATCCCACTGCCTTTCCCATGCGGAAAATGATGAATTGCCTGCTGACTTGCCTGAATTAGCTGCTGAATTTGTTGAGAGTAAGGATGTTTGCAAAAACTATGCTGAGGCAAAAGATGTCTTCCTGGGCATGTAAGTAGATAAGAAGATATTCTTTCATAGATTTGGTATGACCTCACAACTTGGGAGGATAGTCTAGGCTTTTCTGTGGAGTTGCTACAATTACCCTGTTGCCCAGCATGTTTCTTCGTCCTTCCCTTTCCCAGCTTTTAACAGTTTTTGAAATAGTTAATTTGTTGAATACATTGTCATAAAATAATTTATGCTCATGGCAAAATTTCAGCATTCCTTACTCCTTAGAGGCATTTCTGAAAATACCTAGAAATATTTTGTGTATACATAAATTATATATACTTCATTCATTCAAAGTGTATTTTTTGAATATCTGTAATACATGTGAGTGACTATGTATTACCTATATAACTAATCTAATCTAGTCTATCTAAGGTATACAATGGTAGCAAAGAATTGTAAAAAGAAGCATAGAATCTGATACCACATGCTTTATATTTGGTTAAAAGACCAGAAGTTCAGTATAACGGCAATATGGTATGCAACTAAATTACAAAATAAATGTTTGCATATTGTCAGAAAGTGTGGTGACAAACTTTGCATTTTTATTGTTGGATTATGATAATATCTTATGCACTAAATATTTCATAAAATTGTGTACCCTGCAAGATTTCACTCATACAGAGAAGAAAGAAAATATTTAAGAACATATCTCTACCCATCTATTTATCAGAATCCCTTTGAGATATAGTTTAAATCAAACAAAATGTTAATAAAAATAACAGGTATCATTTGTCAAACACTTCATATGTGCCAAGCAGTGTGTGTTTTGTGTAGATTATGTCATATAGTTCTCATAATCCGCCTCCTGAGACAGACACTATTATTATCTCCATTCCACCAAGAAGGAGACTAAGGCTCTGATCATCTAAATAAGTTGCCTAAGACAACACAGTAAAATAAGTGCCAGAGGTAGGAATTGAACCTTGGTAACTTTAACTCTGGACTCCAAGTCCTTAGCTACTAAGCTTTACTGCCTGGGGTTTAGTCAAACTAAGACTTTTGGAATATGATTTACTTTTGAGGTTAGCTTTGTGATTTTTTGTGCTAATTTGTCCAACAAAGCCTATTTTATTTTCATCTTAATTAGGTTTTTGTATGAATATTCAAGAAGGCATCCTGATTACTCTCCCATGCTGCTGCTGAGACTTGCCAAGGCATATGAAGCCACTCTAGAGAAATGCTGTGCCATGGAAGATCCCCATGGATGCTATGCCAAAGTGGTATGTTTATTGTTTGAAAAAAATGTGATTCTTTGACTGATGATTCCAATAATGAGAAAGAAAAATAATGCAAGAATGTAAAATGATGCACAGTACAATTTAGATCTTTCCTTGAGATGATTTCAGTTCTTCAGTTCAATTCTAAGGCTACTTTTCTAAGAAAAAGCAGCCTTAGAATGTTTAACAAAATTTAGAATAGTTAGTCTAGAAAAGAAAGATCTGAACAGAGCAATCTCTAAATAATTTTGATCATTTTTTCTTTTCTTCACAATCCTGAGAACAAAATAATTTAAAGTAAATTTAAATGTTAATTAGAAGATATTTAACTTAGATGTAAAGTCAGTTAGCCTGATTCCAACATTTTTGCATTTTGATTGTTGGATCATGATAACATCCTTTTATCAAGTACTAGAATTAATATCTTAAGGGAAATTGTAGAATATATCCCTTTAGAATATTTTCAAATCTTTTTGAAAAGGTTTAGGAATAGTTCTACAAGAAATTAAGTTAGGAGAGGAAATCTGTTCTGGAAGATTTTTAGGGTCCCCACTAGCATATGTAATGGTTTCCAAACTATTCAGAATAAAAGAAAACTCATTCTTTCCTCTATAAAGAAGCTGCCGTATGCCACGCACCATGCACAACCAATGAACGAGGTAAAATCTCTCATTTTGGAAAGCCCTGAATGTAACTGGAAAGAGGAACTAATAATAGTAATATGTATAATCATAGCCATCATTTATTAAACTTTTATTATATGGAGGCAGTGTTTAATTTCATTAGCTTAATTTATTTACAGAGCAGCTCTGTGAGATGAGTACCATCTTTGCCCCTATTTTGGAGGTAAGGATTCTGAAGTGTAGAGATGGTAGGTAAAATTGCACTGCTGAAGAATGAGTTAGATGACTTGGTTCAAATACTGGTCATTGAACTCCAGAGCCTGAATATTCTTAGCCAGTTAGTTACGTGATGCAAGCTCACCAAATAAATATTTTGAATGTAATGTGACAGATGTGGCATTGATATTTATCTATTCCTGTGGATTTAAGAAGATAGGAGGAAATATGTCATTCTGACCAGAGGGGTGAAAAACAACCTGCATCTGATCCTCAGGTATAGTACTGTCAACACAATTCTTTTATGTTTCAGTTTGATGAATTCCAGCCTCTTGTGGAAGACCCTCAGAACTTAGTCAAACAGAACTGTGAACTTTTTGAGCAGCTTGGAGAGTACAAATTCCAGAATGAGTAAGTAATTTTTATTGACTGATTCTTGATCAATTTGTAATTATTTAAGACTTAATATATGAGTCACCTAGCATAGAACTTTTAAGAATGAAAATACGCTATGTATTTCTAATCACTCTTTGTCACAAAAGATAGGAGAGGAGAGATAAAATAGTTGATGGGTTGGAGAGGCCTATATTTCAATGTAGTCTAAAAATTGTTCTTAAGACTGGAAGTATGTTGCCTGGGAGGGCGAATAACAAATCTTGGTATATCAGAACTGAGGTTGTTCCTTGAAGGTTAAGGAATAGTTAATGGACAAATAGAACATGGCAATATTTTGTAGAGCAGGAAGTAGTAGGCCTTGAATAGCAGTTGCTCAAAAAGTAATATATAAGCTGAACAAAAACAATATAGTAAAATGAATTAGATATTTGAATATTAAGTTTAAGTTCCTTGGGAGATGTGCCTAGTCTTTGCTGGTTAAACCTTGTGTTTCTACGGAATTTCTCTCCACAGAAGAGATAGCGACAGAATGGCTTGCTGGACTAATGTCCCAATTCAATAGAGCCTTATCTAGGAAGGTAAAAACAAGAAGAGACATATTATACAGTAGATATTTATTGTGTGGCTCATACACATAGTGCTCTTCTGATTATGGGTTTTAGGGATAATAACAGTGAAGAAGACATAGTTGCTTCCCTCAAGTAGATTACAGTCATATGTTGACTTTTAATTGTAATTGGCATTCTTAATACATTATTATTATATATTAGATACAATGTCGGATTGATTGTAATGTTTTATTACTTTTAATTTAATCCTTGAACTACCCCTATTGAGTCAGATATATTTCCTCCCATTTTCTACTTGTATCTTTCAAATGTAGCACGTGAAGCTCTCTCCAGGTTTTACTGAAAGAAGAAAGAAATTAATAAATTTATTAATGTCACTGAATTAGGTAACTTACTTACCCAAGATTATACAAATGTTACAGCTGGAAGTCAAAGCCAGGTTTAACGAGTTGTTCAGAAGCAAGTTTCCCCCCGTACACTAAACCACTACTCTCAGATGGAGATAATATGAAGAATGGAACACAGGAACATTTTAGTTGATTCTGGCCAAGTGTTCTCTGTTTTATTTTCTATGTTAGACAGTTTCTTGCCTGGCTGAAAACACATTGACTTCTTTTTTTTTTTTTAGGCTATTAGTTCGTTACACCAAGAAAGTACCTCAAGTGTCAACTCCAACTCTTGTAGAGGTCTCAAGAAGCCTAGGAAAAGTGGGCACCAAATGTTGTAAACAGCCTGAAGCAAAAAGAATGTCCTGTGCAGAAGACTATGTGAGTCTTTAAAAAATATAATAAATTAATAATACAAAATTTTACCTTTAGATATTGATAATGCTGACTTTCAGGAGCATAAGGGAGTAATGTGTGTGTTCATGTTTTTGTGCACGTGTGTATGTGTGATATTGCAACCAGCGCCCCAAAGATAATAAATTGTTTTTTAAAAATTTATGCATTTTCAGGGTTCCAGCCTAATGTTCTCTAAATTTTTACTTTCTTTGGGGGATCTCTTCTTTAATGTATCATTATAGGAATATTTCTTCTTCACTGTAACACATGTCTCAGCACATATTGCCTGAAATTATTTTCATCAATTATTTTCTCAAGTGAATTCTTCTTGAAATGTAGACATTTAATTAAAAGGAAGAGAATTTTGAAAGTCCTTATTTGTAGTTTTAAACATAAATCACTGCCTTAAATCAATTTTGGATTCAACATTACTAGTTGAAATATAATACTTATTTTGGTGCACTGGAAAGTCAGAAGTTCATGGAAAATTTTCAGCTTCACCTCTCCTGAATTTTTGCTCTCCTGCCTGTTTTTAGCTGTCTGTGGTCCTGAACCAGTTGTGTGTGCTGCATGAGAAAACGCCAGTAAGTGAGAGAGTCACCAAATGCTGCACGGAATCCTTGGTGAACAGGCGACCCTGCTTTTCTGCTCTGGAGGTCGATGAAACATATGCTCCCAAAGTGTTTAATGCAGAAACATTCACCTTCCATGCAGATATGTGCACACTTTCTGAGAAGGAGCAACAAGTCAAGAAACAAACGTGAGGAGTATTTCATTACTGCACGTGTTTGTAGTCTTGATAGCAAGAACTGTCAATTCAAATTATTAACTTTTTTCCTGAAGTGGTGATGATATATTTCTTGGAGGAAAGTATTGCCCTTATTATGCTGATAAAAGTACCCGGAATAAGATGAATAACTTTTTAAAGACAAAATCCTCTGTTATAATATTGCTAAAATTATTCAGAGTAATATTGAGGAGTAAAGCCACAGTAGAATAACATCTTAGGCCATGATCAGTAGAAAAAGATGAACAATTAACCAATAAATTTGCACACATGGCAAATTATTTAGAAGGAACCATAGAAGAATTTATTTCTAGATGTAAATAATTATTTTAAGTTTGCCCTACGGTGACCCCACGCATGAGACAAACACCCAAGATGAGATTTTTGAGAATGAAACTTGAATAAAAAAACATCTAGAAATGCAAGCCCTGAAGCTTAACTCCCTATTGCTATCACAGGGGTTAGAATTGCGTGAAATTTAGCAATAGAAAGTTGCTGTCTTCTCTGGTGGGCTGTAATCACGGTCTAGGCTGAAAAGTAATATTGCAAAACCTGTCATGCTCACACAAATCTCTCTCTGGCATTGTTGTCTTTGCAGATGTCAATGAAAGAGAACCAGCAGCTCCCATGAGTTTGGATAGCCTTATTTTCTATAGCCTCCCCACTAATAGCTTTGAATGGAGCAAAGTTTAAAGACAAAATATAAAGATTCTCATCTTTATAGATGAAAAAATTTTAAATAATTAAATAATTATTAAATTATTTAATTAATAATTAAATTATTATTAATAATAATATTTTTTATTATTAATATTATTAATAATAATATTAAAGATAATTAAATTTTAAGGATAAGTTTTAGCTCTTAAATAGCTATAAAACTCAATATGACATAATGTGGCACATCCAAAATCTGAATAATATATAATTGCAATGACATACTCCTTTCCAGAGGTGTACTGAAAAGATATTTGTTGACACTACATAACATGATGAGTGGTTTATACTGATTGTTTCATTTGATCTCCATGAAGGTGGATTTTATTATCCTCATCATGCAGATGAGACTATTAAGACCTATAGAGGTATGCCTGAGTGCCAAAGTACTCAGAGTTGGGGGTTCCAAGATTTATAATTTTAAATGATGGGACTACCATCCTTACTATCTCCATTTTGCTATGTGTGAGTAATGTTTTTTCTGTTTTTTTTTTTTTTTTTTCTTTTTCCATTCTAACTCAGTGCACTTGTTGAGCTCGTGAAACACAAGCCAAAGGCAACAAAAGAGCAACTGAAAACTGTTATGGAGAATTTTGCAGCTTACGTAGAGAAGTGCTGCAAGGCTGACGATAAGGAGAGCTGCTTTTCTCAGGAGGTACTACAGTTATCTTCATTTTAATATGTCCAGTTTTCATTTTTGCATGTTTGGTTAGGCTAGGGCTTAGGGATTTATATATCAAAGGAAACTCTTACATGTGGGACAGGGATCTTATTTTATAAACAATTGTCTTACAAAATGAATAAAATAGCTCTTTGTTTTTATCTCCTGCTCTACTGTGCCATCCTGTAAAATGTTTATAATGCCTGTTCTGTTTCCAAATTTGTGATGCTTATGAATATTGGTACAAATATTTATAAGGCCTGAAATATTTTGATCATTAAATCAAAACATTAATTTATTTAAACATTTTCTTGAAAAGTGGTGGTTTGTGATTTAGTTGATTTTATAGGTTGGTGGGAGAATCTACATTCAAATGTCTAAATCACTTAATATTGTCCCTTGTGGTCTGACAATAACTTTTTTTTATTCCTTTGGGGACAACTGTGTCTGTGAGCTTTCTTCTAGAGATTACAGTAGTGAATTGGAATTAAAGGATATGATGCACATGAAATCACTTTGCAATCATCAATAGCTTCATAAATGCTAGTTTCGTATTCTAATAGTAAAGCTAATATTTTCCTAATATCTGTCATTTCTTTGTATTCAGGGTCCAAAACTTGTTGCTGCAAGTCAAGCTTCCTTAGCCTAAAGACATGACAATTAAGAGCATCTCAGGTAACTATATTTTGGATTTCTTTTAAAAAGTAACTATAATAATAATTATTAAAATAGCAAAGATTGACCATTTCCAAGAGCCATATAGACCAGCACCAACCACTATTCTAAACTATTTATATATGTATATATTAGCTTTAAAAATTCTCAAAATAGTTGCTGAGTTGGGAACTGTTATTATTTCTATTTTGTAGATGAGAAAATGAAGATAAACATCAAAACATAGGTTAAGTAATTTTCCAAAGGGTCACCCATCTAGTGAATGGTGGAGACAAAATTCAAAATTCAAACCAAAGTCTAAGTGTTACCCATTGTCCTTTTCAAACTGATATGTCCTATTCTAACTTATATGATTTGTATTAGGGAATACTAATTCCTAGAGTATTCCCTGAAAAGCCATCCAAGTAAGTGGTGGCTCAGCAGGGAATACTCTAGGAATTAGGCCAAATCATATGAAAGAGCACTTTATAGAGCAAATACAGTTGAATATCAGTGATTTCATACGGTTCAACTTAATAGTTCACCTCATTCTTTCTATTGGAGAATGTGATGGATCTACCTTCTGTGAACTTTATAGTGAACAATATGCTATTAAATTTCCAATTTGTCAACAAGCTGAGCTTTAATAGGACTTATCTTCTTATGACAAAAGGGCCCACTTTAAAATGTAGATGTTTGAACATAAACATGTTTTATCTATTTTATTTGAATTATTTTGGGAGAATTAAAAAATAGAACAACAACAAAACATGTTGTTGTTAAAAATAAGTTGTTCAACTACTTTAAAAAAATGGAGATGGGGGATATCTCTTTGTTGCCCAGGCTGGTCTCAAACTCCTGGGCTCAAGCAATCCTCCCACCTCGGCCCCACCCAAAAAGTACTGGGATTACAGGTATGAGCCACTATGCCTGGCTTCAACTACTTTTTAAACATGAGTTATTTTCATATTTTCCAAACTGACTGTGATGTCTATACTACTATTATGATTTCACTTCCTCTTTGCCCATATGATAATACCAACATATGCATTCAGGCAAGAAAGAAACTTTGCATTTCTACAAATTTGGTAGTGTGAAGATGTGATTTGTTTTCATCCTAAGTGCAAAGATTTTCTTAATAAAGTTCTAACTTTGAGAAGATATGTTTTTGCTTGTAATAACTTAGGTAAGATATAGGGGTTGAGTAAATAACTCTGAGGAGTGATGATGAAAAGCCTCTGACTTTGAAGCTTGAGTCTGATAGCGCCAATGGTGTTCCCTTTCACCAATGGTGAAAAAGGAGCTTCACAACATTTATTGGTGTGTCCTTTTGCCTAGCTCAACAGAAGGAGAATTCAGCAGCCATAAGACTACAACAGGCTTAAATTGTTTTCACTGGTAGAAATTGCAGAAAGATGATCTAAGTAATTTGGCATTTATTTTAACAGATTTGAAAAACACAGCCATTTTGCAAATAGGACTTATATTTGTCCTTTTGTTTTTCAGCCTGCCACGAGAATAAGAGAAAGAAAATAAAGATCAAAAGCTTATTCATCTGTTTTTCTTTTTCGTTGGTGTAAAGCCAACACCCTGTCTAAGAAACATAAATTTCTTTAATCA
This sequence comes from Sapajus apella, assembly GCF_009761245.1. Taxonomy (NCBI): domain Eukaryota; kingdom Metazoa; phylum Chordata; class Mammalia; order Primates; family Cebidae; genus Sapajus; species Sapajus apella. The sequence goes on from NW_022437061.1 coordinate 1,233,299, forward strand.
TTTTGCCTCTTTTCTCTGTGCTTTAATTAATAAAAAATGAAAAGAATCTAAAAAAGTGGTCCAGCACTGTTATTTTTTCAAAGGTGTGTTGCTATCCTGAAAATTCTGTATGTTCTGTGGAAGTTCCAATGCTCTATCTTATTCCACTTCAGTAGAGGATTTCTAGTTTCTTGTGGGCTAATTAAATAAAACATTAATACTCTTCTAAGTTACAGATTATAAATATTAAAAATAATATTTTGATATAATAACTATGACTAAAAGAACAAAACTATGGTATAGGTAAGGAATATAAAACATGGCTTTTCCCTCAGAAAAAAACAGTTCTAAAATTCATATGGAATAAAAAAAAAAAGAGCCTGCAGAGCCAAAGCAAGACTAAGCAAAAACAACAAATCTGGAAGGGTTGAATTACCTAATTTCAAACTGTACTACAAGGCCATAGTCACCAAAACAGCATGATATTGGTATAAAAATAGGCATATAGACCAATGGAACAGAATAGAGAACCCAGAAATAAACCCACATACTTATAGCCAACTGATCTTAGACAAAGCAAACAAAAACATAAAGTGGGGAAAAGACACCTTTTCAACAAATGGTGCTAGAATAATTGGCAACTACATGTAGGAGAATGAAGGTAGATCCTTATCTCTTACCTTATACAAAAATCAACTCAAGATGGATTAGGAACTTAAATCTAAGATCTAAAACTATAATAATTCTAGAAGATAACATTGGAAAAACCCTTCTAGATATGGGCTTAGGCAAGTATTTCATGACCAAAAACACAAAAGCAACTGCAATAAAAACAAAGATAAATTGCTGGGACGTAATTAAACTAAAAAGTTTTGCATGGCAAGAGAAACAGTCAGCTGAGTAAACAGACAACCCACAGAGTGGGAAAAACAATATTCACCATCTACACATCTGACAAAAGTTTAATATCCAGACTCTACAATGAACTCAAATCAACAAGAAAAAAACAATCGTGTCAAAAAGTGGGCTAAGGACATGAATAGACAATTCTCAAAAGACATACAAATGAACAACAAACATGAATAAATGCTCAACATCACTAATGATCAGGGAAATGCAAATTAAAGCCACAATGTGATACCACCTTACCTCTGCAAAAATGACATAATCAAAAAATTAAAAAATAGTAGATGTTGGCATGGATGCAGTGAACAGGGAACACTTCTACACTGCTGGTGGGTACATAAACTGGTACAATACTATAGAAAACAGTGTGAAGATTCCTGAAAGAACTGAAAAAGACATACCATTTGATTCAATAATCCCACTATGGGGTATCTACCCAGAGGATAATAAGTCATTATACAAAAAAGATACGTGCATGTTATAGCAGTACAGTTCACCATTGCAAAAATGTGGAACCAACCCAAATGCCCATCAATCAATGAGTGGATAAAGAAGCTGTGGTATATATGTATATAAGATACATACACGCACACACAATGGAATACTACTTAACTATAAAAAAGAACGTATTAATGGCATTTGTAGTGATTTGGATGAGATTGGAGACTATTATTCTAAGTGAAGTAACTCAGGAATGGAAAACCAAACATTGTTCTCACTTATAAATGGGAGCTAAGCTATGAGGATGCAAGGGCATAAGAATGACACAATGCACTTTGGAGACTCAGGAGAAAAAGGTGGGAAGGGAGTAAGAGATAAAAGACTACAAATATGGTGCAGTGTATACTGCTCAGGCAACGGGTGCATCAGAATCTCACGAATCACCACTAAAGAACTTACTCATGTAACTAAATACCATCTGTTCCCCAATAACCTATGAAAAGAAAAAACATTTTTAAAAATAATAAAATAGCTAATAATACTACAAAATACCCATATGATGCAATGTTATACCATCACTCAATAGCATTTTCAGGGCCATTTGTAATGTAGGTGTTAAATTTATTGAAGACTTATTATTTTCCAAAAAAATAAAACATGGCTTTTCTTTACTATTCAGACACTATAAGAAATAGTGAGGAACAAAGGAGATTGAGATGATGATAAGTGTGGATGACAGAACTGGGGGAAAAGAGTGATCCTAGAAGAAATTTAAGACAGTTTAGAGTAACAACACCCAAAGAGAGTAAGAAGTTTGGAGGATCCTTATTATAGAGGGAATTAGAAGATCTGGAGAAACACACAGTAAGGAGTGATGAAGATCCACTGAAATAATGAACTGCAGAAGTTGTGGGGTGACTGTTTCTTATAAAACATTAAAATATTATTCTGGGCCACCCAGAGGTAACTCATATTGTAACTTTGTCTATAAATTTACAAGTCTATCAGAACTTTGTCTATGAATTTACGAGCCTATTAGATCTTGGTCTATTAATTCACAAACTTAGTCATTTATAGCCTTATTAGTTTGTGTTTTTAGTTTTTATCAAATTGGTTTCATACTGTACATGCTATTCCGCAACTTGTTCTTAATAACAGTGGTTAATAGTTTCATTTTAAGTGTGGTGCTTACAAAAGGTTCTAGTACCAAGTTACAAAAATTTTCCTTCTATTTCTGCACTGTTCTGTTCTGCACTCCCTACCATTCCACTCCCCTATCCATAAGCAGCCTCCACTTTGGTCCATGTTGATTGTATCAAATGATTTTTTTCACAATTGTTGCAACCATCACAGAAGTCAGAGAGTGCTCAGAAAAAGAGAAATGGAGATAGTGGGCCTTGGCTGCTCAAAGGCTGTAGAGATGGTCCTAGAAAATGTTCAATAAGCACTGCCACCAAAATAGACCCACACAGAACTGGGTCTGGACACTCTGTATCGATAGCAATGCCATGCTGGCCAGTCTCAGGCACCAAAGAGGAACTTAAAACTTTTGGAGAAAGATTCCCCCCCGCCCCCCCGCCAAATATGGTAATCTCTGAGCTACAGCTTCCCTGCTTCCCTTGGAGTGGACCAGATTCCCAGAGGAACTCAGACAGTTAAGTCAACAGAACCCAAACTCACTGCTCTAGTTTTAGAGCGTGGCCTGGCAAACGCATTATTCTGGCTAGCTGGCTTTTTTTGTTTCCTGCACAAACAAAAAGAGATTGTGGAAGATTGGTACACCGGAATGTAACAGTGGTGCAGGCACATCGATCTGTGTGCATGCACGTGTGTGTGTAAAATCCTGTTTTCATACAATATTGGGGGGATTATGATATGATATCAACATGATTTATCATGGGAATATTGAGACTGATCACTTGGTTAAGGTGCTGTTTGTCAGATTTCTCCACTGTAAAGTTATCACTCTTCCCTTTCCACACTTATTTTTTGGAAGCAAGTCATGAAATCCAGCCCACATTGAAAGAGAGGGAGAGCGATAAACTCCTGAAAGGGGGAGTATCTACATGTCTTATTTGTAATATTTTCGTAAGAAAGATTTGTTATTTAATTTTTCATTTATGTCAGTATAAACTCATGTATGTTTTATACTTTGGGTTATAATTCAATGCCACATTATTCAGTTGCTCAAATTATTCCAGCTTTGGCCTTTGGGGCTCCTTTTTTGTTGACTTCCCTATCCCTTTGACTATATTTTGTTTTCTTTCTAGCATGGCAAGCTGCTTCTGGCTCGTCTTATATCTCCCTTTCCCAGCCCTAGAAATGACCATTTCTTAAGGAAGGCCTGGTTCTCTATATAAGAGAATGATTTTACAAAGATCTGAGTGCTGGGTATTCTCATTGCTAATGGGGCATCACTGCTTCTAGACCATTTCAGGGAACAGAGCAAAGAAAGGGAAGTATGAATACTAATATTACTATCTTCATTTAAATACACACACACACACACACACACACACACACACACAACTGTAATCACTTCTGTGTCTATGCAGCTATCTTTATGATTAAAGATGAGTTCATACTGATGTCTCTAACTTCAGAACCACAGGACTTATTCTAGCCTTCTCCCTTGCCTCTGTGACAGTAAGAAACTTCTCTTCTACCATCTAGCCTCCACCTACTCATTTGTTCCACCTCAGGATTCATACAAAGGAGTTTCAGAGTTACCCATTCCTCCATGAAATTCAGCTTTACTAACTAGAGTGCAGTGTTTATGTATAGTTCCTTTTGTCTTTAGCCATACAGTTTCCAGTCAAAACATTACTCTCCAAAATCATGTAGGTCAGCTCCATTTTTGCCCTACCATCTTCTGTGAAGTTATGACAGGTGACTTATTCACACTGAACACAAGATAAGTTTAGGGCCCTGGCCTTTGACTTGTCCTTGAGCTTCAGCTGTATGTGTGGGCCATGCAGGAGCTCTTTCCACCTAAGTAGCCTTTGCCTGCAATACACAAAGGTAGCAGCAGTGGTGACGGGTATTCTTTACCCAGAGCATTCTCTGCTGCAGGCACCCATTGTGGCACTCCATTTCTCTACAGATTCCTCCATATCAACTGATGCAGTCTTTGAGGGTGGCCATGCCTATCTCTTCCAAGGGCTTTGAGGACCATGGCTCTGCATTACCAGTGGACTCTTCCAGCTGATGTCCTCTCTTACCTCCATCAATGTGGTTACATTATACTTCCCTGGGTTGGTTTTAAAGTCCTGCCAAACATTTCTTGAAGGAATGTGAACACTCTTTTTGCTTTACCTCAGGCGCCTCACCTATTCTTCCTGTTCGTCCCTGTGTATGGAAGGCAGAGGTGTAAGTAACATGAAAATAGGTCACATTGTAGAAATGCAGTGATCGTGTCCTAAAAGTTTAGAAGAAAACATGGTCAAAAGATGTATTGTTTCATTTATGTTAAAGTCTTAGTAGTAAATTTAACATGACCAGAGATTTGCATTTGCGCTTATTATCAGTGAAACACAAGAGTCACTGGAAGCCAGAATTAAGGGTGACGTGATAGATGATGTAGCAATGCAAGTAATGATGTAACCAGCTTTAAATTCAATAAAAGTAATAGACAACTGTAGAGCAAGAAGATTTATTTGTTTCAGTATAAACAACCTCCAAAGTGCCATTGTCTCTTGAGTAATAACAGCATTGCTACTTTTTTCTTGAGATGGGAGATATGAAATTAGCCAGGAATGAGATGCATTTGACAATAAAGAAGATAGTACCAACAGGGGATGGTACCTGAACCTGAAAAGGAAAAGATGATGCCTGAACCTTAAGAAGAATCTTCATGTGCACCGATTGGACAGTAAGCAGGTATGTCAGTCTGGCTTCTATACTCATTATTGTAAATCTTAATAGACTAAATTAATATACTTTACATGAGTGCATGCTACTGCTGCATAAATCAGGGGACACTATTAATGTAAAATAAAATGTGAAGGGTGCCTCCTGGAATTTAGCAACATGGGCTCAGTTATTTTTATTACTATTACTAACATTTTAGAGATTAGATTTATGAAAGGGCAACTGAGATTGTCATAAGACAACAATTTTATGACAGATGTGCTAGATATAAAGAAACTGCACGTGGAAGCCCATCATTCCTACGCTTCCCTTTTGACCTAACAACTCTCTTTGCTCTTCTTAATTACTTTATAAGGTCCAGACCTGACTACCCTTCCAATCTCTTTTTACTTCCTGCCTTCAATATCCTAATCAGTTTGAACTTCATACTGTTCATTAGCATACCATGCTTTTCATGCCTTCCTACATGGGTTCCTTCTACCTGGAATGTCTTTTTTTTTCTCTTTTTTATCTGTTTAATCCAGCTAAGAGGTTACTTTCTTTGAGGAAACTTTTCTAAATAGAGTTGGTTATTTCTTTACTGATGGTCTTTGACTCTTTGAACCTGACTTACTATAGCACTCACATTCTTTTCAAAAATTCATGTTAATATCCACATTTATATTTTATTATAATTATTGTAGATTTTTATATCCATTTTAAATATATACAGTCTGAGTCCTAGGGCTTGAATTTGAACACACAAAGTTCTGACCCCCGAAAGCTGACTCATTTAATGGTATCAGTTCATTATCTCTCTCCTCTCTCTTCAACTAGATAGTGTTTCTGATCAGCAGGGATCACGAATTAGAAGTCCATGTGTCTCCCCTGATACTTAGAGTAACTTGGTACATAGTGAGTATGCAATTAAAATTAGATGAATAAATTGATTTATACCATGAGCTTTAAATATTCTAAACTACAAATGACAGAATCCTGATTTACAATAATTTCCTTGACTTCCAAAATAACAAATATAATAAATTGAATTTTATAAAAATTTGAATCATGAAAATTTGTACTTTAAGAAAATAACCATGATTCATTTTATTTTAAAAATGTGAATAATAAAAATTTCTCCAAGTTAAGGTGCATCAAAAGCTGCACATCCAAAGCTGGCAAACCTAGTAATGTCTCATACGGTGGTGTCACTTTTGTATCACTTTAATTGGTCTAGAATTATCTAAATCATCTCTCTTGTGTGAGTAACTGATGAATAAATACATGAATACATGGATGGCACCAAATAAAGAACTTCGGCATTTTGAGATTTATCTTTTGGGAAACATAGAATCTTCTGACCATTGGAAGATTTTATGTTTATAAAATGTTATGTGTGATGGTTGATGTCCAGGGGGAGTAACAGTCATTTTGCCCATTTTACATAATTCATGTGCGTGCTGTGTAATTTCTTCAACACTAGAGTGTGAAGCAGTTACTTGGGTCTGAAAAATACTGCATACGCATGAACAAATTACTTTTCTGTATTTACTCTCTGTCTCCGCTCATGTCTCACTCAGTTCTTTTTGTTGCAAAAATCTTTATTCATTCGGTCAATTGATATCTGCGCCCTGGAGACTGTTTCCTTAAAAACACAGCTAAGAGTCTCAAGGGAAGAATTGAAATAAGGAGCTATTTGAAATAAGAATTGAAATAAGTGGTGTTGTAATACCAAATATAGGGAGTCCATTCTGTTTGTGTGGGGAGAGGCTCTCATCTGCTTAAGGTGGAGTCATTTGGTTGGTGACTTGAAGAGCCATCCAGTTGAGTATTAGGAGTCACACACATCTTCAAGTGATGAAGAGGACACCTTCAAGGCAGACGCATGCTCCAAAGCTTCCAATGAGGCTTGCCTGTATCTTTGGGCTTGGCACTGGGACATTAGAGCAGAGGCTACAAAGGAGCAGAGTGCAGAGTTTAGCTCCAATGGCTGCCAAGAAGAATATGTGCCAAAATTAGGATGCTTCTTCAGTGTAGGAAAGATGATCTCTTGGTTTTAAAAACTGTGATGGAAATAATATAAGTGAAACACCATAAACAACACTCAAATATTAGCTCTACTTATCCTTTCCACCGCCTGAAGGATTGGCTCTTCTATACTCAGAACAGTTTTGGATGATACAGCTGGCCCCCCTAACTTTGTGATGGGGCAGACAACAGATGCCTTGTTTGGACAATACTGCCTCAGTGCAAAGATGACCAGGAGGCATTGAGAGTGGCAGTGGAGATTTGTTCTGACCTAGCGTCTGACTTTTTTTATGACAGAAATTGTGAGGCCACAGAAATATCCACTCACAAATTTCTTACATCCCACAGAATACAAGACAGCACATATGTTCTTATTCTTTTTTAGGAACATCAAAAATAAGAGCATTTCTTTAAATAAAACAGAGCTTGTTTAGAAATAGATAATTTATCTTCTGGGAAGTGGCGTGACTTGCTTAAGAATAATAAATAATCATTCTAGTTTTTTGTTCTATATATTTTCTATATATTTTGACAGTTCTCTTTCTCTCTTCCCAACCCCCCCACCCCCGCTGTGTATGTGTGTGTGTCTGTGTGTCTGTGTGCCTGTGTCTTTGTCTTCTCAAGCTGCTAAAACAAAATACCATAGCCTGGGTGAGTTAAGCAATATAATTAATTTTCTCATAGTTCTGGAGGCTGGAAAGTTTATGATCAAGATTCTGGCAAAGTTTAGTTTCTGGCGAAGGCTCCATTCTAGGCTTATAGTTGGCCACCTTCTTGCTATGTCCTCGTATGGTAGAGAGAGCAAGCAAGCTCTTTGACATTATAGGATTAGCAATCTCATTATGAGGCTCCTGCTTTCCTGATCTCATCTAACCCTAATTACCTCCTAAAGACTCCATCTCCAAGAATCATCACATTGAGGGTTAGGGCTTCAACATATGAATTTGGTAGGGGGAGGTGAGAGATGCAAATATCTAGTCCATAACAGACAATGAAATCTCTTGACCAAGTAAGGCATTTTTCCTGAAACTTCTACAATAATGAGCCATCACTCACCCTTGTGAAATGCTATAGTTTAAATGTATGTGTCACTCCAAAATTCACAAGTCGGAACATAATATCCAGTGCGATAGTAATAAGAGGTGGGGTCTTTTGGGATGTGATTAGTCCACACTCATGGTTGGATTAATTGTCTTAAAAAAGAAGCTGAAGGGAGTGCTCTAGTGCCCTTTTGACATTCCCTTCCTTCTGCCTTGTGGGGACACCTGGATAGGAAAAGTTCTCATCAGACATAGAACCTGCTGGTGCCTTAATCTTGGACTTCCTAGTCTCTGGAACTGTGAGAAATACATTTCTATTGTTTTCAACTTACCCAGTTTCAAATGTTTTTTTTAAAGCAGCACAAATGAACTAATGGACTAAGACATTAAGAAAAGGGAGTATTCATATTCAGTAATGATGCCGATGATGGCAGATGGCCGTGGACCCCCTTTGTTATTTCTCATACCCTGTCATTGCTGTAGAAGCTGGGAAGAGAAGGACTCCATATGAAAAAGTCATTATAAAAAGATTTAGGAAGTGCTCTTTCTGTGCAAGTTATTGTTCTAGGAGATGCTTTCAAAGTATGTTTCTCTCAAGTAGTTGACAGTCTATTTGAGCATGTGGACCAGTTCTGCTGTTTTAAGGAGCTATTCCCAGCCTAGCATAGGCAGTCAACTCACAGAAAAGAAATGCTGTTAATGGAACATAGACCTTTGTAAAATTTATTTCCAGTTGGCTCTTGACTTACTTTGCTCTGTCTCTGCATGACCCGTATTGATGTCTTAGTTCACCTTGCTGACCTTGAGGCACTTCTATCCTTTTAAGTTTGGCAGGCAAAATTGGTTGCCTAATCTGACTGATTCCTTTCAGTTTGTTCCTGTGTAGGAGGGAGAAAAAAAAATATTTATTTTCCTCTACAAACCAAGGACAAGATCTGTTTGATAAAGGGAAATAGTCTTTTTTAAGCAAATAAATATTTCTTTATTTTTAAGAAAAATAGCTTTTTGGGGGCAGCAAATGGGAAAGGTGAAATCTCATGCTCTAGAGCATGATTCAGATAGATAGGCTCAAATTAAACAAAGGGAGGGATAGTTTGTTCTGCCTGAAAGCAGTAATAGGAGGGAGTATAGAAGCTGGGCTGGCTGGGAAGACATTAACAAAGGACAGAGAGAGACAGCAAGCAAGAAGTGGGTCGATCAGCGCTCTACATGAAGAAAGTCAGGTGGTGTTCATATGAGTGGAAAAGATCTTTTCATGCTTTATGTCTAGTTCCTTGATACAAACTTGTGGTAGATGTTCTTTGAAAAAGTGATTGGGGACTATCTGATCTGGGGTTTAAGGCAGGGAAGAAACAGCATGTAAAGGAGAAAAGACAGAACAATGGTAAAGAGAATTTAACAGCAATAGGAGATAAGAACCAGTAATCCCAAGGATAAATGCAGTCCTTACTCCCTCATCACTGAATTCTTAGAAAGATGGGGTAGGGGTGGTGGTAGTAATTCTGTTTTCTCCCCATAGGTGGGATGAGCACTGGGCTAAATGTGCTTTCTTTCTCTCCCTCTCTAAGTATTAAGGAACAGAGGACACTATGGGTTGAAGGACTTTGAGGATGTCCATCTCATGACATTTGGGTTATATCTGTTCTATGGAGCTTATTTTAAACTCTGCAACTTGCAACAGGTTTCACTGACTTTCTCCCAAGGCCCTAGGTACTGTCCTCTTTTCAGATCTGTTCTGGGGCCTCTGGATCTTGAATATCTGAGAAAATATAAATATAAACATTTCAATAATGTTCTATGGTGAGCCGAGTATGAAAGATGTGTCATTCATTTGTATCAATGAATGAATGCGGACAATTAGTGCATAAATCCTGAGTACAACAATCTGGGGGTAGGGGTGGTGCCATTCAATTTCTATTTATAAAGATATTTATTTCCATTTATTTATGCTTGTGACAGATGTTCTGTTAGGGACCGCAAGAACCACAATGATGAGTCTTTGATTTTATGAAATTAATGGTCCAGTGATAATTGCATAGCTTACAAATGACTATGAAGTACCATCAAGCAAGAAGTTCCATGAGAAAATAATCTAAAATATTTTATCACCTAATCTCAAAGGTGAGAGGGCTTTTCTCTAGGTAGGGACTAATCAGAAATACATTCATGGATAATTATTTGAATAGACCTTGAGGGTTGGGTACAGTTTTTCTTAAGCATTGATGGAGAAGGAAAGTGAAGATTTGAAAACATTTTCAAACAACCAGCCACCCAATCCAGCAAACAAAAAATGAAAAGGATCTCAGAAACAGTGAGGAAAAAAAAGAAATGTTCTCACAACCCACATGTATAGCTTAACTGCTCTGAAGAAGAATATATCTAACATTTGACAATAATACCATGCTAACAAAGATAAGAATTACTGTCAGATTTTAATGTCTGTAGGTACCAGGCATTTAGAAGATATTATTCCATTTATATATCAAAATAAACTTCAGGTGAAAGATCATTTTCATGACATGTGAGAAAATTAAGAATCAGATTAGATTATTTGCCTAATGTCATATAGCTAATAGTTGACCATAGACAATTAGACTAGAATTAGATTTGAATCTTTCTGATACCAAAGTTCAGTTTACTGTTCCATGTTGCATCTGAGCAGTTTCGCAGACTTATGAAAAGTAAACGGAATCAGAATTACATCAATGGAAAAGCATTGCTGTGACCTCTGTACCTAGGACTAAACTTTGAGCAATAACACATATAGATAGAGGATTGTTTGCCGTTAGTATGCAAACTCTGGCTCAAAGCTCCTCTTTATTGCTTGTCTTGGAAAATTTGGTGTTCTTCGCAGTTCTCTTATCACTATCATCTGTTTTTTCTCAATCACTCACATGGCTACAATAACTGTTTACAACCTTATGATTCCCAAATACCTATCTCTAGCCTCAATCTTGTTCCAGAAGATAAAAAGTAGTATTCAAATGCATGTCAACCTCCTCACTTGGAGAGCTTAAAGACGTTTCAACATGCAAACCAGGGAGTTTTGCCTTGGATGTTCCTATAATGTGTCCTGTAGCCATAGGGTCCTCTTGTTCCTTAAGATTTAATTACATTTAGCCCATGGGATGAGCATAGGTACTCATCCCACCTATGGGGAGATGAGAGTGAAAAGAGGGCCTGATTAATAATTACACTATGTCAACAGGCATAGAGCCAGGACTGTTTGGGTAAACTGGTCACTTTATCTTAAACTCAATATATCCAAAACTGAAAATGTACTTAGTTACTAAGTCTGACTTTATCTCATTCATACCACTCAACTTTACCCAGAGCTGTCATCCAGGCCATTTATTTGACAGTATTACTGTGAAAACTTCCTAACTTGTCTCCTTATCATAGTCGTATCCCCTTTTGAAACAAAAGAGACAGCTTCAAAATACAAATAGGATTTTTATTGGCTCCCTTTTGTTGTCTATTATAGCCCTAGGAGTCTTTGAGATGTGGCCCTTGCCAACTTTGCCAGAATCTCCCTATATTTAATACGTTCCACTGTTAAACTCTGTGCCTCTTTGAAAATGCATTTTCTCTCATTCCTTAAGTGTGCCTTGTTCCCCCTTACCAGTTGGCCTTTCCACTGCCTTTTACATTTTCTTGGAACACTATACCTTCCCTCTTTATTTGGCCCACCTCTAATTTTCTTTCAGATCCACACTAAGATGTTACTTTCTCTAGGAAGCCTTAGCCAATCCCTCCAAGGATGTTAGGAGGTCCTCTTTTCATTTTACTTAACACAGTATCCATTACACCATATTGTGATTACTGATATAATTGCCTGTTTCTCTGATTAGGCAGTAAGATTAACAAGAGCTGGAAGGTGGCTATTTCTTATTACTGATTATCCCCATCCAAGAACAGTGCCTGGAATGCAGATGTAACATTTGTCGAATGAATAAATAAAATGCCATCTATGGAGTGCCACTTTGTGCCAGACCTTGTTCTGAGGCATTTATATTTATTAATTTATTTAATCCTCAGTTAACCATGAAGGAGGTACAATCACTATCATCATTTTATAGATGATTAAGATAAAGCCCAGAAAAATTAATTAACTCACCCAAAGTCATGTAGCTAAGTGACAGGGCAAAAATTAAGTAGCAGGGCAAAAATTCAAATCTGTTCCCCAACTTTACATGCTTAATACTGTACTACACTCCCTCTCTGATCACATGGCATGAAATAGCAGACATCTGCTTAGTAAGGCGGAATATGAAAAGAGATTGGAGGATGACACAACACCAGCATGAATATCACAGGAAACGTCCAAATAGGACCTGGACTGATAGAAAGGTTATTACTCTAGTGTAGTCTCATGGGCATCTTGATGAAGTGGTGGCCGACACAACACACACTGTCTTGATGCGTACATATTATTTGTAGTTATGTGTCTATATATATGTATATTTGTAATATTGAATGTCATGATTTAGTAAAGGCCTACTGTTTGCCAGGCATTTTTACATTTGTCCCCTCCAATCTTTTGATGAAATGATCAGATTGGATTACTTGCCCTTGCAGATTACACACACACACACACACACACACACACACACACACACACACACACACACACCGGAAAACCTGAAATACATTTTGTGAAGTTATAAAGATTTCAGACATTGTAGAATCTGGGATTTGCCAAATGTAACCCCTTTCTCTACCTTAAACCCTTGTTTTGAACAAATACATTTATTATTCATTCAGCAAATGTTTCTGAGTCCTGACTATGAACCAGGCACTGTGAAAGGCTTTGGGATATTTTGCTAATGCTTAGGCAAGCTTATGTAGTTTGCTTCATAAAACTCTATTTCAGTTCTTCTTAAATAATGCTTCATGACTACTGCTTTTCAGTAACAGATACTTTGGCTTCCACATATTTGAGTAAAGTCCCCTTGAGGAAGTGTAGGAGAACTGAACTTTATAAATACCATCCTGGAATCCAAATGGATAGACAAGGCTGGTGCTAACTCTGCTGGAGAGTGCCTGAGCAAAGTCTGTTTCGTTAATGTGTTCCTTAGGAGACAGAACCTAGGATAGCCACATGTAGCAGAAAATGAACAAAAACTAACAAATGAATGGGAATTTTACTTGATTAGCATTGAAGACCTTGTTTATACTATGACAAATGGTTGTATTTGCTGGAAGTGCTACAGATGGCAAACCCATTTTGTTTAAATGTGTGTCCCAGTAGCTTGCAGTATATATTTTTAAGTACTGTACTTAGCTGATTTAAAAATTATATGTTTAAAATTGCATATTGTCCTTTCATTGAAGAAGTTTTGAGAGAGAGAGAGAGAGAATTAAATTCACTTATCTTACCATCTAGAGAAACCCAATATTAAAACTTTGTGGTCCATTATTTCTGTCTTTTATTCTACACTATTTTTTAGAGGGTAAGAGGAGTATAGAAGATGTACAAAGATAATGAGACCACTCTCCATACATTGTTTCATCCTGTTTTTCAGTTAGCAATATATTATGAGCCATATTTCTATTTTATTAAATATTCTTCCATGACATTATTTTGATAGCTGTATATCATCCTATTTTATGAATGTACCATATGAATTTATTTTCTGATGTGTGTCATTTGGTTTTATAATCTTACCTTTAGAATAATAAAACACCTGTGAAGCTTTAGAAAATACTGGTGCCTAGGTCCCAACTCCACAGATTATGATTTAACTGGTCTGTGTTACAGACTAGGCATTTGGAATTTAAAAAGATGCCCCAGTGATTCTAATGCGTAGTCAAGATTGGGAACCCTCATAGACAGGGAGCATAGGAGGTGAACCACTCTTAGAACCAGGTGGAGTTTATAAGCATCCATCAGTTTGTATTAACATCATCATCTTGAGTTACCAAATGAATGGCGCAGCTGACCCACTTCACAATGACACATGTGCAAATAAAATTCTTATGGGACCTGGTTCATTAGGTTTGAGCTCTACGTTTTCTATGTTAAGCAATACATTGCATACTAAATACTTAAAAATGTACCTTACAACATACATATTAAGTGAAAAGTGTTTTTGAGCTAAACAATAACAACATAATTATCAAGCAATGATATTTTGAGATGAATTAATTATTCTGCAACTTAGGGAAAAGTCATCTCTTTGAATATTCTGTAGTTTGAGAATATCAGTTATATTTACAAAATGAAAAGTCTCAATTGGTCAGACAATGTGTTGTGTGCCTGGCGTATAACAGACATTTAATAGTTTTAAAGAATTAATGTATTTAAATGAATTGCATACCAAATCCTGTGTCTTCATGGCTTTATTATCTTCTTAATTTGAGAGGAATTAATTATTTTGCAACTTAGAGACAAGTTATCCCTTTGAATATTCTGTAGTTTGTGGAGAATATTTGTTGTATTTGCAAAATGAAATACATTTGCATTTTTTTCACCCCAAAGAGGTCTGTGTCCTTGAACATAAAATACAAATAACTGCTACGCTGTTAATTATTGGCAAATGCCCCATTCTCAACCTAAGGACATATCATACAGTAACTGATATACCAACAAAAGGTTACTAGTTAACAGGCATTGCCTGAAAAGAGTATAAAAGAATTTCAGCATGATTTTCCATATTCTGCTCCCACCACTGCCAATAACAAAATAGCCACCATGAAGTTGGTGAGATCCATTTTTTTTATTTTTCTACTACATTTTACTGAATCCAGAACACCACGTAGAAATGAATACGGAATAGGTGAGATATTTTGTGTTTTTTCTTTTTAGTCTTTTCTCTATATTAAAATTTTAAAATTTGCATTTATTCATTTGTCTTGATTTATTTCTCATATTTCTTATTCCATATGGAGAAAAAATATTTAACTGATGGATATATTTAAATGAAAGATAAACTTGTAACTTTATAAGAGTTTACAAAATTACAGTAGTGCTTAACATGACAAATGAATGGTTTGTATGTTTCATGTTGAATTAATTTTTACACATTTAATTGATATACATATTAACTTTGAAAAATTAGTTATATGCACATATATGTACATATATGTGAATAAATAAAATTTTATATGTGAAGAAGCCAGAATTATGCTTCTTCACGTAGAAAACTCCCTCAGACTAGTAAAATAAGTAACATCTTTATTTTTAATACAGAAAAATGGGTCTTTATGTGACAGTCTGAAGAAGAAACACTGTGACTGGAATATGAATGGTAAACTGTAGTATAACTATGTTCAAAAGAATGCCTGAAATACATTTTTAACCATTTGATTTTCAGGACAATTACAGCACTATGGAACAGGGGAAAACCAAACAACTGGAAGACAAAATCCGGATTTTAGTGTTAGATCTACTATAAACTATGCTTGTTAACTTCATTTCTTAGTTTCCTAGTTTTCTCAGGTATAAAATTCAGAAGCTTAGGTTATCCCTAATGTTCTTTTAGTTCTAAAACTGTACAGTTCTAACTGAAATACGAACATTCATATGTAACAATGATTACTTTCTTGGTTGCAGTTGAAAACACATTTCATGAAGTTTATTTTGCTTTCCAGCTTCCATATTGGATTCTTACCAATGTACTGCAGAGAAAAATTTAACTGATCTGTAAGTTTTGCTTATATAAATGTACTTTAAATGTGCAAAGCAATGATAAGTAAATATCTAAGTAAAATTGGGTAGCCCTATGAGTCCTTAAAAGCACAAAAGCAATTTGGACAATTTCAAGAAAAGTTACCCATACTGAATATCAACTTGATGTTGAAGAGGTTAAACTGTTGACTAATGCCTTAGATATTAACCCCTAGATTCCTTGAAATCACACGTGGCAAACCAAATCAGATTTTAGAAACTGAAGATTAGTGTCTGATCAGTGACAGTCATATACTAATTCAGGAATTTTTCTCATCAATACCAATAGGGCTATATTACAATATTTTCTTTTTCTATGTCCTATTTAAATCTCAGCAGCAAATCATACATGATAAAATATTCTAGTTTTTGTTATTTGTGGAGAGTATATTGGTCTCTTGGATGTCTTTTCATTCCAGATTTATTAAATTTCTAATAAATAAAGTAGTATGTTTCTGTTACACTTTGCACATTCAAACCTGCACAAGGACTACTTTGAGTCAATCCATGAGCACTGCAGTCTTGGATTTTAGACCTTGATTATACTCTGAGTAGACACCATCAGAGGTCTGTCTAATGACCTATTTTTTGCTTATATTTAAAAGTAACTGTAAATAATATAGATACCCTCAGTTATGGTAATTGTAATAATAATATAGATACAGTTTATTATTTACAGTTATCATAACTGTAACTGGGGGTACAGTTACAATTATGGTAACTATAAATAATACAGATACCCTCATTTATGGTAATTGTAATAATAATATAGATACAATTTACTATTGATGATTATCATAACTGTAACTGAGGGTACAGTTACAGTTATGGTAACTATAAGTAATAAAGATACCCTCAGTTATGGGTGCATTGCAGCAGATGGGTGGTTACAAAAGGATGAACCACTGTTATGGGAAATCCACTTATTTTGGCCTTTAACATCTATATGTATACTTAAGGGAAAAGAAAACAAGAAAAAAGAGTGAAGTTTCTTCTCAGACGACTAGAAGCTAATTTTACATAATTGTTAAAATCAAATATCTAACCAGGTTACAACATAAATAGAAAATGAAACAAAAAACTATATTTGAGAAAAATAAGCTTGCTACAGGTCTGTTCCTTAAGCATTAATGTGTATTTTTGTTTCAGGGCTACCATATTTTTTGCCCAGTTTGTTCAAGAAGCCACTTACATGGAAGTAAGCAAAATGGTGAAAGATGTATTGACTGCAATGGAGAAACCCACTGGAGAGGAACAGTCTGCAGGGTGTTTTGAAAACCATGTGAGTGAATAATTTTAAAAAAGCATTGTGATATTCGATAAATATTTAGCATTCAGAAGAGAAGATACAGAAATAGCATGAGAAATATATTTAAATATTTGAAGAGCTATTGTATGAAAGAGGAATTAGATTAATTCTGAATTGCCAAAGAGGGCAGAAGAGAATAATAGATAGCTATTATAAAGAGAACATTATAAACATGGTGACTAAGAGCTATGGTTCTGAAATAAGATTATCCTGATGATGGGCATATTAACTTTTTTGAGCTGCAGTTTTCTTATCTATAAAATAAGGGATAATAATAGCTTCCATTTTGGAGTTGGCATGAAAATTGGTATAATAATAGTAGTAGCTAATTTTTATTACATATACAATGTGACTGGCATTATTTTAGAGAGCATAATGTGTACACTGATAATAAAAATGTTTTACAACATAAGGATAGCACTGACAAATCAGAATCATTGTCCAGTGAGTCAAGATGTGTTGGCTGAAGCTTATGAGCAGAATATCAGCTTTGCTTACATATATTTATTTATTAAACATGTAAAATAATTCTTGAAGATAGATGTTAATCTTCCAGTTGGGGAAGCTGAGGCACAGAGAATTTAAGTAACTTTTTAAAGGGAACCAGCAGATGGCACAGCTAGGATATGAACTACACCATCTGACTCCAGAATTAACAGTCTTAGTAGCTTCATTACATTATAACTATAGTGAATGTAAGATGCATAGCACATTGTTAGGGTTGCCAGGTTTAGCAAACAACAACAAAATATAATACCCAGTTTAATTTAAATTTTAGATAAACCCTGAATACTGCAATCCCATTACTGAGTATATACCCAAAGGGTTATAAATCATTCTACTATAAAGACACATGCACACGTATGCTCATAGTGGCACTGTTTACAATAGCAAAGACCTGGAACCAACCCAAATGCCCATCAATGATAGACTGGACAAGGAAAATGTGGCACATATACACCATGGAATACTATGCAGCCATAAAAAATGATGAGTTCGTGTCCTTTGGAGGGACATGGATGAATCTGAAAACCAACATTCTCAGCAAACTGACACAAGAACAGAAATCAAACACCGCATGTTCTCACCCATGGGCGGGTGTTGAACAATGAAAACACAGGGACACAGGGAGGGGAGCATCACACACTGGGGTCTGTTGTGGGGGGGGGTGGCCAAGGGAGGGACAGCGGGGGGTGGGGAAGTCGCGGAGGGATAGCATGGGAGAAATGCCAGATGTAGGTGATGGGGGGATGGAGGCAGCAAACCACATTGCCATGTGTGTACCTATGCAATAATCCTGTATGATCTGCACATGTACCCTAGAACCTAAAGTACAATTTAAAAAAGGATATTCCAATGTAGGTGCTCAACAAATAATATTTATTATTATTTATTTTATCTCAACATAGAAACAAGCTTTATAATGATTAGAACTCTTCAATTATAAAAGAACATGCCCAGAGAATCCTCTGTTATGGTGGGGTTGATTAGGTGGCTGAAAGGCAATGTACCTAGAATACTATAGAAGAGATGCTCTTTTAAAGACATAAAGTACTTTCCAATTCTAAAATTAATGATTTGATAAAAATTTCTGTTTTGCATCTCTATTTTTGTCTTGTCCCAATAATCTTTTCAAAATGTGTATAAAAAATACATAGTACATTACCTATTGCAACTTTACATCCAATTAGAGGCTCAAAGTAATGTTACAGATTGCTGAGTTATTCTTGTAAATTTAAAGGCATGCCTTTTAAGTGAGGATTGGGAATTAGAAATCTTATGTAAGCTTTCCAGAATTCTCTAAATATTACTGTAGCAGCTATAAAAGCTGCATAAAAGTTCCGTAACATGCACGAAACACTTGTATTCCTCAGAGGCTTTCTGTGGCATATTGGTGCTGTCATCTGAGTTTGGTAAGTCACCAGAGAAGGAAGCACATACATTTTAAAACATTTTACCTAAATTTGTAGTTATGACCAATGAAAAGTGTTTTTTTAAACCCTTTTTTCCATTCAAAATCCAACCATTATTTCATTTCAAAATCATTTGTATTTCTAATTGAAAATAATATGCAGTTTTATATTGTCTTATCATAGGATGGCATGTAAAAAGAGGATTTATGTCTGAAACACGGTGTGTGTATATATTATATATATATATGTATATATATATAATATATACACACACACATATATACACACACACATATATGTACCATGATATATACATATATACATATATATATATTTGGAATTGCAAATATGTACATATGTACCATGATATATACATACATATTTGTAATTCCAAAAGTTACATCTTTAATGAGAATCATGAAAATATTATATTGCTCAGTTTCTTGTTTTCTAAATTTTAATTTTAATTTTAAGTTCTGGAGTACATGTGCAGGATGTGCAGGTTTGTTGCAAAGATCAACATGTGCCATGGTGGTTTTCTGCACCTATCAACCCATCACCTAGGTATTAAGCCTACCATGCATGAGCTATATTTCCTAATGCTCTCCCTCCCTGCATCCCAACCCCTGACAGGTCCCAGTGTATGTTGTTTTCCTCTCTGTGTCGATGAAACATGGTGTATATATTTATAGAAGCTTATATATCCTAGTCCAAATTTTTGATAACATAAAAAGGAAAAAGTAAAATAATTCAAAATTGAGAAAGAGGAACAAAATGATGCATGAGTTTTTTTCTTTTATAATTTGGAGATTAAAGTTTTATTTCCCAAAAGGTAGCAGAGAAATCTATTTCATCAGGCTAATACAAAATACATCAGAATGTGTACAGAAAATTTTTCAAAATCCATAGTTCTGATTTTGGACATTAGAAAATATTTCATGTGTTTTATAGATTTTTAAGGCAGAGTTAGTTATCTTTCACTGAAAATAAAATATTTCTTATAGCTACCTGCCTTTCTGGAAGAAATGTGCCATGAGAAGGAAATTTTGGAAAAGTATGGACTTTCAGACTGCTGCAGCCAAAGTGAAGAGGGAAGACATAACTGTTTTCTTGCACACAAAAAGCCTACTCCAACATCCATGCAATTATTCCAATTTCCAGAACCTGTCATGAGTTGTGAAGCATATGAAGAAGACAGGGAGACATTCATGAACAAGTAAGGATCCAGCTTAAAGGTAGACGCAAGCCTCAGAAAGAGAGCAGTAGAAAGCCTAATTTAACATTTTTCAGTACACTCATGTACTCCCAGTAGGAGGTATAATGTTTGTTTGGTGTTGTGTCTGCTGAGGTCCCAGCCCAGGTAATTAGGAGTGTGACATTCAGTGTAATTTTGTTTCCATAGCATGCTAGATGTAGTACAGACCACGGGACAGACCTACCAGAGGTTCCCTTAGTTCCTTGAGATATATACACCTGTTTTTCCTCCCATTCTACTTTCAATTTTACCTTGTTCAAGAATATATTAGTATTGCACAAAACTGATGCTTTCCAGAGCCACATACTGGTGTTTTGTGCTCACCAAATTGCCTAGAAATGAAAGTTAAGAGATCCAAGCATGGTCAAGATACAGACACATGGCAAAGATTTACTGAGCCCTTAGGATGTGTGGAAACATGTCTCTTTGCACATAGGATCAGATTAATGCTCACAAACAATATTTGAAGCTTCCTTCTCCTCTTCCTTTTCATTATTCTTCCCTTTGTTTTGTTGATGAAATTGAAGGCTGGAAGCTTAAAACAACTGGCTGAGGGCACACAGCTAGTACATTTGAACCCAGGTTCTCTGTTGGAGAAGGCTGTATCTAACGCTTCATCACTTCTGCCTCCCATGTTACTTCCTAAACCAGAGAAATAGAGAGACTGCTCTTAGAACTTGTCTGCTATGGTGACACTCCAGATGGATTAACTCCATTCTGCACAGAGAAGGGGAAAAGTCCGTCTTTCTGCTGTACTTAGGAGAGGTCTGGCTTTGCTGATTCCTGAAACATAACTGAGTAGGCTTATTGAAAAGGACATTTTAATAAGAATCATGGTTATCATGTCTGCCTATTTTGTTCTCAGAATAGAATCTGGTATAATCTGTCAGATATTTTATTCCCCCAGGATCTTTAGTGAGGAAAATTTTGACAGCATGTGGAAAAATATGAATATTTTCCCCTTAGGAACACAGAAAGACAAAATCAATTGTATTTTGTTATTGTTGTTGTTGTTATTTGAATCTTTAAATAAATCCTAGAGTCCAGCTCCAAGCAGTAGTAGTTCTATTTTTACGTGTTTATAAATCTTCAGGCTCTATTTTATTCTACAGAAACATTTATGAGATAGCAAGAAGGCATCCCTTCCTGTATGCACCTACAATTCTTCTTTTGGCTGCTCGCTATGACAAAATAATTCCATCTTGCTGCAAAGTTGAAAATGCAGTTGAATGCTTCCAGACAAAGGTATCTTGTTTGTGTGGATATCTGGACCAATACTGTAGTCTGACTGTGGCTCGTTAAAACTAAACAAAGTTAAAAATGAAAATGTGCTTAATCCATGAGTACCATCTTTGGAATAGAGAAATATTTCAGCAGTCTGATATTCTTTGTGTGAACAAAATTGCATTTGCTAGCTTAAAAAATTATCTATTCATTCAGTCAACAATAATTTTTTTATTAAGGAAGTAAGTTTGATGGGATAAAGAAGGAAAGACAAACAGGGAAAGAGAGAAAGAGAGGGTGCTGTAAATGGGAGAGGAGTAAGTGAAAGAAAATGGAGAAAAGGAGGAGCAGAGGAGAGAGAAAACACGAAGGAAAACTATGATGAATGCTTTATGCTCATTATTTTTTAATCCTTAGAACAAATTTGAGGTGTAAGTATTTTAGTCCTTTAAGAAGCTAGGAAAGAGGTTTAGAGAAGATTTTTTTTTTTTTTTTTACATTTAGAGAGGTAAAATGATATCCACCATTAACTACTTGCCACCAGCAGTCCTATAATGAAAATTTCCTAAGAATTGTGACTACTCTCAATGTCAGGCTGTGCTACAATAGTATTTTTTGTAACTGAGAAGACATTTAAGAAATTAGCAGTCTTCAATTTGTCTTTAAACTATTTAAAAGTACAGTTACTCATTTATGATCTCCAATATAAAATTTATGTTTTTGTTTCAAGATATATTGAGTAAATTTGTCTATCACAGATGCATATAAACTAACCCAAAAGAAAAAATGAGTCAATAATATTCTGTAATAATGTATGGCATTTACAATTTTTAGTAAAAAATGTGTTTTATGAAACTTCATTTTACCTATAACCGTTGTTTTTCTAAATATTAGAGCTTGTAAAAAATTAATATATGCTTTCATGACATCTTCTACATCTAGGGAGCATCAATTACAGAAGAATTAAGAGAAAACAGCTTGTTAAATCAACATGCATGTGCAGTAATGAAAAATTTTGGACTCCAAACCTTCCAAGCCATGTAAGTTTAAGCTCTATCTAGGGAAGAGGGTGAGAGCTACAGAACCACCATTTTGCAATTTGGGTTCTTTTTTCTAGTTGTCGCTGTTTTGGCGAATGAAAGCCCCTTTTGACGAGGGCTAACGGGATTAGAATCATGAACTCTTAAGATCAGAATGAAGCTAATAGATCAGTCAGTTTAACACTTACTAAAGCCTAGCTGAGATAATAGAGAAGACTTTTAAGGTTTATGCTCTTTACCTGTTCTTTAAAAGACACTTAAGTTCTGGTCTGCAATGAAATTGTACCTCATCACTAGATCATAATTTTCTAGCTCCTCTACAAAGTAAGTAAGCCTTCACTGAGTACCATTTAAAACTTTTACCTTAACAAGAAATTCTTTACATTAATTGTATTTCCTAATCTGCTATGACGCCCTTTTCAGTATTTATTGCTTCCCATGGAAATATTCCCTTGAGACAGTAATACTAGAACCCAGTATCAGGAGAAAAGAACATTTTAAATTACATAACTGATTTAAAGAACTTGTCAATTCTTTTATAATGAAACACTTCTCAAATATGAAAATATTTGAGCTGCTAATCAAAGAGTAGTAAGTATATATATTTGGAGTTTATTTGATTACTGTTTAGTTAAAGGACACATTAAAACATATTGTACACAGGGGAGATCTAAAATGAATTTTTAGTAATGGAATTAGTTCTAAAGACTGAAATTTCTTCTTGGAAAAAGTCCGATTTATGCCCTAACTACCCTCCAACTCAATTAGAAATTGAAAGATTAATTTATGACCTATTTTATTTAAATTTATCTTTGTAACAAGATAGAAATTAAGATAGTACTATAATGACTTTATCATTTGCTATCCATAAGTGACTAAAGCTAAATGGTCTAAATTTATAGAGAAGACCCATCTTTATCAGAAGCAGCAATGATAATTTTTTCCTAGGAGCAGTGGTTTCACAAAGACAACACTTAAAATTTAATGAAATATGCAGAGGAAACCGGAATTTTTATTTCTTACTTCCTTTTTTGGCTACATTACTGTCTTGGCACAATGATATGCCTGAAATGTTTAATCTGCTCCACTTCTTGTCCCATTTCATTGATTTGCACATACGCCTCCTTTCCTGGATTCTCAGAAGTATTTTTTACCCCAGTGAAAAATGATTCTCATTTCCATGGAATTTTCCATTTTTTAAGTGTTTATGCTTTCCAAGTTTTCTGTCCACTCAATACAAGTGCTCAGCATCAGGGTTGAATGGCAAAAGGAATTTCTCTTAATTCTTAAGACATGTTTTGGGAAAAGATAAATTACTTCTAAACCATTTATTGTGGGCCAGGTCACAGTTTACAGAGCTACCGCTTTGAAAGAGAAGGCTGGAAGCAACAAGACTTAAAACAGATTTCTTCTTTTTAAACAAGGGAATTTCAGTTGTTTCTCTTTGAAACTTCTACTTTAGTAATATTCTATAAATTCTATTTCATTTTGACAGTTAACCAAGAAAGTAATTTCTAATTTCTTTTTCTTTCCCTAGAACTATTACTAAACTGAGTCAGAAGTTTACCAAAGTTAATTTTACTGAAATCCACAAGCTAGTCCTGGATGTGGCCCACGTACATGAGCACTGTTGCAGAGGAGACGTGGTGGATTGTCTGCAGGATGGGGTGAAGAGTCTTGCTTCTTAAAAAAGATATATTTCCACTCCCTCTTCTTTTTGTCTCATTCTAAAAGGGAGAAAGCTATTTGACTTGAATTGGTTACAGGGTATGGAAACTAGGTGACTCCGTAAATTTACGGACTTCTTGGTAGTAAAACTTAAACCATCTTTTGTTGATCCTGGCTTTCGCTTTAGATATGCACCCTTTTGTGAAGCCACGGCCAATCTATTCCTTATTTCTAAAAAAAAAACATGGGAACTTCTCAGATGGCTTTTACATAGTGACTTGGAGGACAGGAGGAGACTAAGTTTTAATGTATTTGTTTTTTCATTCATTTATTCTTTCATTTGACAAATAAATGTATATTAAGTACTTTCTATCTGCTAGCCACTGTGACAGACACTTATTATAAAAGCTCAGGCTGACTTTGAGGAATTCATAGTCTGATAGGAGAGCTATGACAGTGACCTCCTTGGAGTTAGGGACTGCCTTGGTTTACTGTTATCTACATAGGACAATGCCTGGCACATGGAAGGCATTCTGTAATAGTTTGTTAAATAAACAAATACAATAAGTAGCACAAGTAACTATTCTACAAGGTAAAAGGCTAGCCATGCCAAAGAGAAGTGGGTCAGTGAGAATTAGAAAACAAAATTTTAAAAACCCATCAACAGTTTCCTAAGTGTGCTCTAGCCAGTGGTGACTTAAACAGTATGGCATTGGATTATTTTGGCTAACTTTAGACTTCCTAGATATTGCAAGAGAGGCCTGTTGACCCCCAGATTACTCTCTCTCTGGTCCCCATGACACACCAAAGAGATTAAAATCCAAGAGCTTAAAAATTCCTGCTGTTAGGTACTCAAATGGCTTGATAACCAGCAATGGACTATGGTTTCCAGAAGGCTGAAAATGAAGATAAAATGCTCCTTTTAGCCAACTCCCCTGGCAATTCAGCTGAGACGCTTGAAGTAAGCAAGACACCGAGGCTGCAGGGGAGTCCTGAGAGTGACGGTCCCTGAGGAGCTGGGGAAGAAGTGGGAGGAGGCAGCCTGACAGGCGACTATATTACTTTACTTGTTTTTCTTCTAGAAGCATCAACCTGGAAACTAGGGAAACCAACCAGAAATATTTTGTTTTCCTTTGAACTCAGTTTTCTCATTTTTAACTGAAAATTTTGCTGTTTTTCATTGTCATTTTAAAAAAGATTTTTCAGTTTTTGGAGTTTATAACCACCCTTTTCCTTTAAAGTGGAAACATTAATTTCAGTATATCAGTTGGATTTTGATAGCTGAATAATGGCTTCTAATTGTCTTTGGTGAGAATGTACAGAATTTTCAGTCCCTTGACAGGTATATGTAAGCTCTGCCTTTCTCTGGACACCTAGATGCCCTGCATTTTTATTCGCTATAGACTGCCCTCTGAAGGTCATAGTCTGTCACTGCAGTATGTTCTGATAAAGATGATTGCCATCAGTTTCTCATGGAGCAGAAAGTTTACTCTCCATGTTATTACATCATTTGCAAATGTTGTTTGGTGGGAAATTTGAATGCTAATAGAAATATATATACCAAGATGCATCTCATTCTAATTGAGTACATTTCCTTCTTATTTTTCAAGGTTTTTTAATTAAAATAACATAGTGTTTAGCTTACAACTTTGAAAAGAAGAATTGAACATGAAGTAGGAAGGAATGAGAAAAGGCAAAAGTGGGGAGAAAGCAGTAAAATGCGAGACACGTTAAAATGTCTTCTTTCTTCTTCTTTCCTTCCTCCTTCCCCTACCCCTTGCTTCTTCTCTTTTTCCTTCCTTCTTTCCTGGACATTTTTCCTTCTTTTCTTGTTTCCTTCCCCCTGCCTCTCTTCCCTTTTTTCCTTTTCTAAAGCTAGCTTTGAGATTTTTTAAAAAATTAAAGAATAAACCTTTAAAACTTATATTCTATTTTCCTTGTTACAGGAAAAAGTTATATCCTATATATGTTCTCAACAAGACACTCTATCAAACAAAATAACAGAATGCTGCAAACTGACCCCACTGGAACGTGGTCATTGTGTAATTAATGCAGAAAATGATGAAAAACCTGAAGGTCTATCTCCAAATCTAAACAGATTTTTAGGAGATAAAGATTTTAACCAATTTTCTTCAGGGGAAAAAAATATCTTCTTGGCAAGGTAACACACTCTGTAAATGTATGTTCATGCAAGTACAAATGATTATGTGGCTGACAGATTTGCATTGTTGAAATGAAGAATGATGGCTATGGTTTTTGAGTTCAATATGTGAGGATATTTGGTTAGAATGTTCTGAGCCAAAATAGATTTAAGAATAAACCTTTAAAACTTGTATTTTGTCATATAATGATGAAACTTTCACCATTGGCACTCTTTAACTGTTTTGCTTATGAAGCTGAATTTTATTTTGCATCAATTTCTCTGGAATCAGAAGCATTGTCATCCTGTAAAGATTACTCATATCAAGGCTACCATTGAACTTTTTTTTTTTTAAAGTTGAACAGAATATTTTATTTCTTAGCAATTCTATGCATACAAATTAAACATGAGATGAATAGAGACTTTATTAATTGAGAAAGCAAGAGAGAATTCCTATCAACCCCAAGAGGAACTCAAAGTGAGGTTGGAAAAGGACTTAGAAGGGTATGAAAGTAAGATTTTATCTAAGTTGCCTTTTCTGGGTGGGAAAGTTTAACCTTAGGGACTGGGTTAAAAGGACATAGACATGAAGAATGTTCAAGCTGGAGGTGACAGCGTGAACTGCAAACAGGGCCTGCTTCAGTGACTTCGTGCCTGTAGTCCCAGCTACTTGGGAGTGTGAAGCCAGGGCCCCGGCACACCAGCTAGATGCTCCATCTTCTAGGCCCCATTTTCCCCTGTGAAAATAGGAGGGTTAGATCAAAGGATCTCTTAGGCCGCAGCATCTCAATTCCTGTGGATCCTCCCACTTACCCCTTAGAGAGCCTTACTGAAAGTCGTTGAGGAGGCCAGTTATTTGCAAGTGGTAAGAGCATATTTACCATAAATCCTAAGAACCAACTCAAGTCAAACCTTAATGCCATTGTTACTGTGAATTAGGAATTAGTCATTCTCAAAATTCACATTAACTTGATTTTAAAATCAGTTTTGTGAGTCATTTACCACAAGCTAAATGTGTACACTATGACAAAAACCATTGCATTTCTCATGTTTTTCTAAACAGTCCCAATTTCTAACACTGTATATATCCTTTCAACATCAATGAACTTTGTTTTCTTTTACTCCATTAATAGGATATGGCTATTTTTGTAATAAAAAGCGTTCATGATTAAAAATGTACTCTTTTGCTATGCATGTTAAAAAACTTTTCTCTAAAGGATAACTCAATAGATAATGCTAGATAGAAGAGCTGTTATGGGAACAGCTTATTGGCTATGTATTAAATACATGTTTTATATTTTTTAACAAAATCAAAACATGTTTAGAGACATTTGTAGTACAATAGTTTGTTATAATATACTTGATAGGTCACATTCTCACTCTATTTGTCTTTGAGGGAAGCAAGCAATCAAGTTAATACATTTTACTTTATTGTATAGTATGTAACTGTGGACGCTATTAGAGGAGGTATTTGTGCAGCACTTCGGACATTATACTTGGTAATTTCCAAGGGTCTTTCTAGATTTAAGAGTCTTATTTTAATGTAGTAATGAAAATAATGGCCCAATTTTCTTTTCAATATTCCCTGAGGATATTACTCTGTTGTTGCATTAAAATTAAACATTCACACATAGTTTGCACTGCTAAATAAAATTACGTAAACTAGAATAAAGTTCTAGTTAATATACACATAGTGACAACTTACTAGTGACAGAACTAATCACATAACCTGGGAATGCCATTAGTAAAGTCAAGAATTACCTTTAAGTTTACACATCCATGCACATCTAAAGCTAATTGTTTGTTTAACAGGAGCAGTTCTTCAGTTGCAAAGGTTCTTTGCAGTAGAATTTTCTCAGCCAGAAATGATCTTCCCCCAGATACTTTCATGGCTTCCTTTACACAGCTGATCTCCATTTTGATATCAGCTGCCTAGAGACACTCTTCTTGACGACACACTAAGTGGCCTCTCCACCTTGGGTATCACCCCTTTTCCATCTTTATTTATTTTCATTGATTTATCACTAACTGAAATAAGATGGCCTATTTTTTGTTTACTTGTTCTGTCTCTGCCTATAATGTGTGCTTTTCAGAGGGCAGGTATTTATCTTACAAATCATTGAGTCTGTTCTGCTTAAAGCAATGCTAGCAAAGAGTAAACGCTGGAAAAATATTTGTTGAATAAGTGAATATAAAGTCCGTAATTGACAACTCAAATTGAGAGACACAAAAGAAAACAAAAAGTCATTTTACAGGACAATTTGAAGTATCACACTCTGTCTTAATAACTTTTCTGTTCGTATAATTCAAATCATATTGGATTTTCAGGTTTATTTATTTGAATTTAACTTCCACATGCCATATTATATGGGAATAACTAGAGAAGTGATGACTCCTTTTGTCTTAGTTTCAATAACTTGCAACATTTTTTCCCACATATTTCAGTTATGTTCATGAATATTCAAGAAGACATCCTCAGCTTGCTGTCTCAATAATTCTAAGAGTTGCTGAAGGATACCAGGAGTTATTGGAGAAGTGTTTCCAGACTGAAAACCCTCTTGAATGCCAAGATAAAGGGGTAAGTTGCTCTAGAATTTTAGGGAAATCTGAAAAACTGGGTTGATTTCATCTGTTAAAAATACAGTTTGTTTGAAAGCCTCTAGTTGTTAGCTAGTAATTAGACAGTTATATCTGTTAACTAGTTGTCTAGATACTAAGCTGTTATTAATTAGCAGTCAACAACTAGTGGCTCACTTTAGAAATAAAAATATTAACCAAAAGTTCTTTGATGCGCAAATAAAGGTAGTATTCATTATTCAATTTTGGATAGCTTCAGAAAGGCAAGAATTTGTACAGAAAGAACTTTAATCATTTATCCAAAGATTGAATTTTTCCATTAAATGATTTTGTGATTCACAAAGTTTAAACTTAATCTCCCCAAAATCCATTTGCTTTAATTATCAAAATTCATACTTTAATGTCTTTAATATTAAAAAATCTCTAAGAATGGTTTTATAATAGTGTAAAATATTGATCAACTTTTATATACAAAGTTACACATCCAACAAGAGAAAAACGTATAGGTAATGATTCTTCTGTTTTCAGGAAGAAGAATTACAGAAATACATCCAGGAGAGCCAAGCATTGGCAAAGCAAAGCTGTGGCCTCTTCCAGAAACTAGGAGAATATTACTTACAAAATGTGTATGTTTTTGTAAACAGTATTTTTAGTGATTTAAAATTATTAAGAGACAAGAGAAATATACAGTCAAGCTGGCAACTCCATAGCTCTCTAATTTCAGTTCCTATTTCAGATTGGAAGTCAGTGTAATCTGACTATCCAATATCCTGGAAGAGAATATAGCCTTCGCATTCCCCTCCTTTGGAAGCAGCAAGAATGGCCTGTGAAGTCTGATCCGTGGTGTTGACTTTAAGTTCCCCATATTGTACAAATTTGTGCAGTAAAGATATCCATTCTGTCATTGTCCATCCTAGTTAAAGCACCAAAATATCGGAGATAAAAGCAATGAAGCTCTGAGGTTGGGAATACGAGTCAGCCTTTTGCCTGAAGTTTGCTTTTTCATTGTGATATGCTGCTATAATAGGAGTACAGGGAGTGAACACATCTCAAAATTTGGTTCAGATACCATGTGGGTGAAACAAATGAGCTGACCTCATGTCTTCTGACATGAGAGAAGAGTCTGTGAAAAGCAAGGAGGCTAAAAACTCATGAATGGCTCAGCAGGACTTAGTAAAAACATGCTTCTTTCAGGTTTCTCATTGCTTACACAAAGAAAGCCCCTCAGCTGACCTCATCGGAGCTGGTGGCCATCACCAGAAAAATGGCAGCCACAGCAGCCACTTGCTGCCGACTCAGTGAGGACGAACTATTGGCCTGTGGTGAGGGAGCGGTGAGTGACTGCTTGGTTTAGTCCCATCTCACTCCTGTCCTGTTTGACTTGAAATAGCCTCATAAGTCCCCTCTAGTAGAGATGGCTTTAGGAGGCTTGTTTGATTAGTAACAGTTGGAGGGGTGTGGGAACTCAGCTCTGAATGGCTGGCATGTGGTCAGGCTTCCTGCTCTTCTAGAGTGGCTGGGGAAAGTGCAGCCAGTTTAGTCAACAATGTCTGTGCCAACTTTATATATTGGAAAGACAGACTGACCAACATGTAACTTATAATTCATAACTTAATTCATAATTTATTACTTCAACTCATTAATTTCTGTTTTCTGTTCATACACTTACTTTGAAGTTTTTAAAAAAGCTTTATCTTTCATAGATTAAAATTAGTCATGCTATTTTAACCATATACTTATATTTTTACCTTTTGGAGTGTAATGTTATTATTATTATGACATTAAGAATAATTTATTCCCTTTAATAGGGTATAGGGTACAGCATAAGATAAGTACCATGTTCTGAATAGTAACAAGACTTTCAAGTCAGTAATACCAATATTCTTTGCTTCCTAATGTCACTAGGGTCATACATATGATTACAGGATGAATGAAAAAATTTTTTCCCATAAAATCATAATTGCAAACCAAATTATATAATTATTTTATTCCTTTTCCTCTTTTTTCATAATGGGGAGTTATTTGCTAGTTAGTCTTCATGTCATAAAATTTTTCCCCAAAGATTAAAAGGAAAGTTTCTTGTTATTAACGTCACCTCAATTGTTTGTTCAATTCCCAATGTTGAGAGGCTACAGGGATGCAGAATGGTGTAATGGTTCAGGAGTGTATGTTCCAGAGGCCACCAGCCTACAACCACATTCTACGTTCACTACTCCTTAGTTATGTCACAGTGGGAAAGCTACTTTTGTCATTAAGCTTAAGCTTTTTCATCTGACATTTGAGAATAAAAATTATACCACCCTCATATGACAGCTGTTTTAAACAAGATAATCTGTATAACTCACACAGCACTAGTCTGATAAAGTGTACATGAAACATATTAGTTCTTATTACAAGTTATTAATAGGCAATTAAGAAATATCTTTGAAGTGTGCAAGGTAGCAGTATTCTACATTAGGAAAGCCCTAAAAACCCACATAAATTGGTCCTATTTCTTTTCAATTAGGATGATATTGTAGCTGCAAGTGTATACATGTGTATATACATGTACACATACATACATATATATGTGTGTGTATATATATATATATATGAATAAAAGGGCTAAGTTTGTGCTCTTCTTACTTTCAGCTAGTGAGTCTCAAAAGACAAATGGAAAGCTCAACTAAATACACATGGAAAACATAAAGGCAGATAGATTTTTGTCCTTTAGAAATGTGTATGTAACTGGAAGCGTGTTTCAAATCGCTGACACAAATAGCTAAACGACTATCGTCGTCACATATGGACCATCTGCTACTACATGCTAAGGCTTAGCCCAAGTGAATGGGTAAATGCTGGAATTTATAATGTAGTGCCACATGATCCTACATAGCAAATTTTCCTGTGATATTAATTATAAATTGTTGGACATTAGAAATCATTGCAGCAGTTTTTTGAAAACCTGGGCCAACTTTGTGACTAATGCCCAATCTCCTCGCTTTTTTTTTTCTCATTCTCTCAACCAGGCTGACATTATTATTGGACACTTATGTATCCGACATGAAACAGCTCCAGTAAACCCTGGTGTTGGCCAGTGCTGCACTTCGTCATATGCCAACAGGAGGCCATGCTTCAGCAACTTGGTGGTGGATGAGACATATGTCCCTCCTGCATTCTCTGATGACAAATTCATCTTCCATAAGGATCTGTGCCAAACTGAGGGTTTAGCACTGCATACGATGATTCAAGAGTAAGAAACTGTTACTTGCTAGCATGGAGAAGACTGACAACCCCAAAGAGTAACTGAGACTTCTACCTCGCACACCTAACACTGTTGGGCTCACTAACAGAGCGTTACTCCCAGAGCACTTAAAATGTCTTTGAAAATAGTTTTGTCTCAGTGTCTTCACAGCTTTATTGGAGAAGCAGGTCTGGAAAAATTAATGAGGGTGGACAATTTCCTGTTTGTAAAGATAATCTCTCTTGTAACTATTATTGTGATATGTATCTGGGGGTTAAGGAAAAGTGGACATCTATCCTCAGGAATCAGAGTGTATCTTTGCAGCAAATCCAGATACTTCCATTCCAAGCACGGGAAACACATTATTGAATTTTTTTTTTTACACTTTTTACACTTTGAAGGGAATAATCATCTTATTTGATTCAACCATGCAGTTTGGGTGTTAAGGAATGACACGTACATTTCAATTCATTGTGGGAGCTCTTTTGTAATGGTGATAGTAATGCAAGTCAATGAGGCTTATGTTCTTCAAACTCCCAAGCATTTTGATACTTAACTTGTTTTATTAATAGTCTTCCTTCACTGGAAAACCCATTCTTCTCTTTTTTTCTCTATCACAGTCTGAGGTATGTTTCAAGGTATGATAAGAATGCTGCCTCTTCTGGCAAGCTTTTCCTATTGCTCTTGTCTAATTTCTATTGCT
The DNA here is from genome assembly GCF_009761245.1 of Sapajus apella. NCBI lineage: Eukaryota > Metazoa > Chordata > Mammalia > Primates > Cebidae > Sapajus > Sapajus apella. Next base: position 1,266,263 of record NW_022437061.1, read on the forward strand.
CTGGCCTAAGTCCAATATGAAAGCCTTGCTAAATGAGTAGTGCAGGCAATTAGTGCTGCCAATGCCCAGATGAGGGTGTGATAACTGGATGGGCAGGGTTCAGAGATTTGGGTCTTTGAGTGTCAATAAGACACACTTAAGAAGAGAGGACAGGAAAAGATATTCTGGATGGGGAAGGGGGAGATTTCCTTCCACTATAAGTATGTATGGTCAAGTATGAAATAGTGTTCCATCCATAACTTGCACAACTCCAGGCCGATGGAACACTTGGCGTGTTTTCAGCCTCAGTCTTTCTACTGAAAGTATTAGACAAGGTGTGTGTGGTCAGTCTAGTGACAGGTTGATAGAGTGAGGATTTAGGCTCTGAAAATTCTCTACTAGGAGGGCTGTAGAAAAATAGCATTGCGTAACAGACTTCTCTTGTATTTTGTTTTGCTTTAAATCACAGGTTTCTCATTAACCTTGTGAAGCAAAAGCCACAAATAACAGAGGAACAACTTGGGGCTGTCACTGCAGATTTTGCAGGCATGTTGGAGAAATGCTGCCAAGGCCAGGAACAGGAAGTCTGCCTTGCTGAAGAGGTACATGCAGCTCATTTCATACTTCAAATACTTGCTATGGAATTTTCTGTAATGGATAATGAAAAGAAGACCCTACAAATCTATAACTTTAAAACATTTTCAGAGAGATTTAAATTTCACGGAGAAATAGATTGAAGGAATTTATAAGATTTATGTAACTGGGGGAGAGAAACTTCAGCCAGATTGCTTGGTTCTGACACAGGGAGTCAAACCCAGGCTGCCTGGGTGAGAGTGCCAAGTCCTAACCACTAGACCACTTAGGCTCTTAGCCTCACTAACCCTGAAGAATGGGGAAAGGGGCCCCAGAGGCGTGGTAAGCTTACTGTTCAGATGAATATTGTGGACCCAAAGAGTTTTCCAGAAAAGAGATTTATTAGACAGAGAGAGAGAGAGAGAGAGAGAGAGAGAGAAAGAAAGAAAGAAAGACAGCTCCCACACTGTCCCAGAGAAGGAATCCATATAGGTAGGAGCAGCTGGAATTTTAACCCCTGAGTTATTCCCTCCCCATTCATGTTCTTGCCCAATGAGAGGGGTACTTCCAAAATTCCTCTGAAGTGATTGATCTTTGACTCTGATACTGGATTGGCTGCTTGGTCCACAACTCTGAGTTACAGAGTCCCCTCCTCCCAGAGCTTTTGGTGGGTTTTTGGGACAAAGGAGCCTCATCTGGCTTTCTCTACCTAGCCTGAGCATGAGAAACCTAGACAAAGAATTTTACATTTGAAACTTCTCTGGTTCCCAGATGGAGGCATGGAGCCAGGAAACTCCTGCCTTTGAAACCACGCCCCTAGAGAAGCTTCTAAACAGTCCCCATTCTGAACAGGAAAGTCCAGCTTCTGTTGGGACACGGTGTAGATCGCTCTTTAACTACTTCGTGCTGAATTGGTAATGGGCAGTAGAGGGGGATTTCCTCTCAGACAATGTTCATATAGATAATGGCTCCTGCTCTGGCTAACAGATCCTGCCCTAGTAAGGGAGTGGGACTTTCTGGCATGATGAGGAAGGCATGGGAGAAGAGCACATCTCCCCAGTTACAGCTTAGGGGCTGGGGAAATATCAGGAGACTGCTTGTCCTTGGACTCCATGGACAGTTACAGACTTGGAGGACAATCATCCAGGACAGGAGAGCAAAGCTGAGAAGGCCGTGCCAGTATCCAGGAGATTGACCTCCTGGCCCTCTATGGTTAGCTTTCGGTGGGGCTCAGTGAGGGTGAGGGCTTGTGCTGGTGCTTGCCCTGGGCACCCTCAGTCCTCCTGCTGGGTCATCTGGTTAGCCACCTCAGGCTCTGGGAACCTCTGTCCACTGGGACAGTGTGCCTTCCAGTGATCCCCTTGGCACAATGGGCAAGGACAAGGAGGTGATCTGTTCCACCAGGGACAGTCTTTCTTAAAGTGTCCTGGTAGGCCACAGTGGTAGCAAGCTCTGCCAGACTGGCGGCTAACCCAAGCCCTTCTCTCTTCTCAGGTCCTCAGGTCTGCTTGCCATGACCAGGGCTATGGACTTTCTCTTGTCCCTCCTGCCCCTTTCAGCCTGTTCCTCCTGGTCTCTGCTACAGAATACGGAGTTTGCTAGATTTAGTAATGATTCTAGACTTTGTTCTGGCCTGAGGGCCAGCTTCTGGAGCTTCCTCCTAATGTTTGCTATTGATTACATAATAAATTTGTTTTTTAGTATTAGCTGACCCTTGATGGAGTCTGGTGACAGGAGAGTATACTTTCTTAAGGCCTCCCATAACTGCCCAAAGAAGGCTATTGGGTTTTCTTCCTTTCTCTGAGTTATGGTGGATAACACTCTATGGTTCATGGACTTTTTCCAAGTTCATCTTAATCCCTCAAGTATGCAGGTTAATAGGTGCATACGACTCCAGTCTCCATGTTCTGAGTCAGGATCCCAGTGAGGGTCCATGCTGGGGACTGCCTGTCTACCTGTAGGGAATCTATCCTTCTCCTCTGGTGTCATTTGGTCATGTACTTGACTAAGGTACCAGGTGCCCCCAAACTCTTGAGCTGCTGCTAGAGCAGCCTCTTTCTCATTGCTGGTTAGAGTCTGACTAAACAATAACATGATATCTTTCCAATCCAATTCAAAGGACTGACCCAAGCCCTGCAGAACATCTATGTACTTGTCTGGGTTATCTGAAAATTTTCCTAAGTCTGCCTTGATTTGCTCTAAGTCAGAAAGTGGAAAGGGAGTCTGTACTTTGGTTGGGCCAAATTCTCCTCCTACTGCCTGTAGGGGGCAGAGTGGGGGCATCCTAGTAGCCTGAGGTGCCTTGGCTGTTTTGGCCTTCCCTGACTCCTCTTGGATTATAGGAGCTGAGACATGTAGCATCAGTGGAGTGAGGAGCCACAGGGAGTCCTAAATATGGGAGTAGTCCTGAGGAGGGGCCAGTAGGGCATAGGTTATAAGCCTTATATAGCGGAGGATTATTCCTTAAAGAAAACTTGCACATAGGGGACCTCAATTCATTTACCTTCTGTCTTACAGACAGATATAATTGTAGAAGGATGTTATAATTTGTACTTCCCTTAGGAGGCCAGGTTTCTCCACTCAGCAGTGGGTATTGCAGCCATGCTGTTTGGCAGAGAAAAATGAGCCACGTCTTCTTTAAAGATTGTGGATCAAATTGGTCCCAGTTATCCAGGATACACATTAAGGGTGATTTTGCCTTGGGAAGAATAGCACCCATCTGAAATTGAACACAGGGATACCTACATCCCTGGTTATTCTTTGCAATTGGTAGCCCTGGGGCATCCCCCAGTTATAGCACTTTGTAGTTTCCTTGCACCCTGGGTGCGTGATCATATTCTGCCCCCCACCCATGTGCCGGGTTTAATCATGCTTACTGGTGTCATGGGCACACCCTCACTGACTAATGTCCTTATGGCCACCTTAAGAACATGGGGACTGCTGGGCTTAGTGGCCCTGTGCTTGAAGAACTAGGCCAGTGAGGCTTGGGCAATGAGTGTCCATATTCCCTAGCAAGAGTTTAATTAACAGCCTGACCATAAAACTGCCCTAGGAGGATAAACTACTTGGGAGGGACCTCTAAGCATGACAATCTTAAAGAAGGTAATGGCTGGCTGCACGGCTGAGGCCGGAACAATGTCCTTGGGGCCCAGACTTTCTCCCCAACCGCATTCTCCATTATAGAAATATACCCTAGGGTTGTGGGGCCTGTAATTAACTATTTGAGCCTCAGACCAGTTCTGACTATGGTATTCTAGATGGAGAAGTTCTGCCATACAGAGAGCCGATCCTAGGCAAGACAAATTGTATGTCATTGGACTCTGGCACCACTCAGTTCGATTGGGAAATTGCAGGGTGACAAAAAACACAATGTCCTATAGCCTCCAGTACCCTCTGATAGACTCTGTCTCTATTAGGCCATAACCTATCAGAGTGGACTAAGGTAACTGGCCCTGTGTATACTGTAGGGGGTCCTCATAGGCATAAGCCTGAGGGCACCATGGGCAAGGGTCCCTGAACTGCCACCCTAAGAGCCTCAAAGCCCTAGCAAGAAGGGTAATAGCCTCATGTGTAGAAAATGTCTTACAGGAAAGAGCAGGGAAGAAGTTTGCATTATGGAAATCTGGACCCAGGAGGCCGGCGTCTGAACGGCTAGGCATGGCTTGCATAGGTGACTTTTCCTTAGATGGTCTAAGCGGGGCCACAACCTTAACCAGACTGAACCAGGAGTTTGGGACCTCTGCCCTTTCCTCCGGCTGGCCCTCAGGTTGGCCTGACCATAAAACTGCTCTAGGAGGATAAAGTACTTGGGAGGGGCCTGTAAGCACAACACAAGAAGGTAATGGCTGGCTGTTACCTTCTTTAAGATTGTAAGAGAAAGAAAGAACAGCAAGAAAAGGAAGCTGATTCAGACCTGACCAATGCTCCCAGTTCCAAAGAACCGGGGTTTGCTAGGGAATCGGTTCCCAGAAAGCCCATGTCTTTAGTGCTATTTACACTTAGATGGCCAATGGGTGCCCAGTTTTTACCTTCTTAACAAATTTAAAAGAAGGGAAAGGACACATTAGCAAGTGAAAGGGCTCCAATGTCACTCACCACTCTGAAGCCCGACATTCTCCTGGCTGGCTCACCAAAAGATATAACCGAGGGAGCAAAACTTCCAGTGGATTGCCTGGTTCCCACACCAGGAGTAAAACCTGGACCTCCTGGGTGACAGCTTCGACTCCTAACCACTAGACAACATATGTTCTTGGCCTCATTAACCCCGAAGAATGGGGAAATGGGCCACAGAGGCATGGTGAGCTTCCCATTCAAAGGAAAAGTGATTTATTAGACAGAGGGATAGAGAGAGAAAGAAAGACAGCTGTCGTGGGAGGGGACCCAGAGAAGGAATCTGTATAGGTAGGAGTAGCTGGAGTTTTAACCCTCTCCATTCATGTTTTTGTCCAATGAGAGGAGTTCTTCCAAACTTCCTCTGGAGTGATGGATCTTTGACTCTGATAGCAGATTGGCTACTTGGTCCACAACTCTGAGTTACAGAGCCCCCTCCTCCCAGAGCTTTTGGTGGGTTTTTGGGACAAAGGAGCCTCAACTGGCTTTCTCTACCTAGTCCAAGCATGGGAAACCCAGACAAAAAATTTTACATTTGAAACCCCTCTGGTTCTTGGATGGAGGTATAGAGCTGAGAAACTCCTGCCTTTGAAACCACGCCCCTTATGAACCCAGGAAGAGAGGCTTCTATAACACAGTCCCTCAATCACATTTTCTTACTTAATATTAGGAAGAATTATAATTTTAAAATACATTAATAGAATTAGTAAGTTTAATTTATTTCCTAGTAGAGAAACCTATGAAGTCAATGTATAAATAATTGATGATAATTAAGATTGTTTCAGGCCTAAACCTTATCAATTAAGCTAAATAAATTAAAGGATTTAATAGCAAATTATGCAAACAGAATATTAGGATAATATTTGTAGAAAATATTTTTGAACTCATTTAGAAGCTTGCTTTTGTACATCAACAGAGTGGTACTTAGGAGTTATTTTAATTACATAGTAATTTTGGCAGAAAAATTAGCTATTTTTTTAAACTGGGGAGTTCTACCTTCTTTAAAAAAATTACCTTTTTCAGCTTTATTGAGGCATGATCAACAAATAAAAATTATGTTTAGGGTGTACATGTGATGTTTCTATTTATTTATACATTGTGAAATGATTATCACAATCAAGTTAATTGGCTAAATTTTGCAAATGTTTACTTTGTATTGCTACATATATTTGAATATAACAACATTACACTTTAAAAAGATATTCTATAACTAAGGTTTTTTTTGGTCAAATTTACCTATTTCACCATGTAAAATCCAAAGATAAACAATATTTAGAAATGTAGAGTTTTTCTATAAATAATACAATTAGATGCATTTGAGTGTGTGTACTTACCAGTATATGTGTATGTTTTTGGTGGGATCAGGTGAGGATGGGACATAGATAACCAAATTAGATAAAACTGGTAAAATAGATTTGATGTAAAGCATTTCTGAAAACGTGACACAAGATTAATGTTCTGTAATCTGAGAAGACATTTAGATACAGAGAACATTAACAAATACTAGCAGAACTTTATCTGCAAACCTTTTAATTTTGAATAATTTGTTATTTGTAGAGGAAGGAGAAAGATTAAATGAGAATAGGCATAGATTTGGAGATTGTTATAGAAAAAATCTGTTGATATTAATGAATATTGTTTTCTCTCTGGCTTCTACTGTCCTACATTGTTGACATCAGAGATGTATTTCTTTATTTTCAACTTAATCTACAAACCTGTGAATTCACCCCAGATTGCAAAGTGTTAACTGTATGATTGGCATAATAATCTACCTTTTTATCTTATTATTTTTATTCTTAATTTTCAGGGACAACAACTAATTTCAAAAACTCGTGCTGCTTTGGGAGTTTAAATTACTTCAGGTAACAAAACATTCAGACAAGCCTGAATATAATGTTGATTTTCCAGAAATATCAATCCATAAATGAGATAGATCCTAAGGAATGCCATTAATTCTCTTAAAAATAAATGGAATTCAATTTAAAATAGTTTATTTTAAAAACGCTAGGAACAAAATTATGCACACAATGTTAAATTAGTGGCTCAACTGTGTAAAATTCTTTTAGGTTATTTAAAAGACTTCAACAAATGCTATCAGAAGACTTCCTTATGTATCCAGTGTTTCTCGGATATAAAATAATAGAACCAGTTACTTACTGAACCTATTATTTTAATTAGCATTTAATATATTTTTGCTCATATTGCAGGGGGAAGAGAAGACGAAATGAGTCATTTAGTGTGAACTTTTTAATTTTAACTGATTTAACATTTTTTGTGAATTAATGAAATCATGAAGACTTTTATGTGAGATTTCCTTATCATAGAAATAAAATGTCTCCAAATACTTTCTTTTTCCAGTCTGCTTATTTATGAAAAATTATAATCTCTTTAGTTTTGTATAACATTGTCTGAAGCAGATTCTGTTAAAATAGCATTGAGTATTGGTTATTGCAGGAGATTAAAGCCATCCAAGGATGGGTTTATGATACTAGATCACTTGGTGACCTGAAAACACACTCCCAAGTTAAACGCTATTTGATGCTGCCAGGGCATTTTGTTCATTAAATGACCATCACTGAAATTATTATCTATTATTCTAACAGATAATCTGGAGATGAGAATAGCAATTCTTCTTCTTTGGGATTCATGAAAATTTAACATCTCCTTTTTTGTCAATCTTGTTCAGTTCTCTATTCACAGACATTTTAAAACATAACTATATTGTAGTTGTTTTGATTGAATGTAATTAATATTTTCTTTTTTTTTTTTACTTTCATAGATACTGTGTTTTTTTTTCCCCCATTTATTTATTTTATTGCATTTTAGGTTTTGTGGTACATGTGAAGAACATGCAAAATTGTTGCATAGGTACACACGTGGTAGTGTGATTTGCTGCCTTCCTCCCCATCACCTACATTTGGCATTTCTCCCCTTGCTATCTCTCCCCAGCTCCCCACCCCGCACCGTCCCTCCCCTATTTCCCGCCAACTGACCCCAGTGTGTAGTGCTCCCCTCCCTGTGTCCATGTGTTCTCATTGTTCAACACTCGCCTATAAGTTGAATTTTTACTCCACAAATGTTTACTGAGCTCTCACTGAGTACCAGGACTTGTGCTGTGTACAGCCACTGTTCCCAAGTCCCTTCAGTAAAGAAGGAAGCAACACAGTAATAATGCCTCAGATTATGACCACAAGGAGTTGGCAACAAATTGTTGAGGGAAGGAAAGGGTGGGTGACATCAGTTCTGACTAGAGAAGGTGCCATAAACATTTAAGAAGAGTCTTAGAAAATGAATGAGCATTCATCAGTTCAAGTAAAGGAGAAGGCCATTTTGTGAAAGAGGAAAAAATGGTCAGAGGTACTGGATATGACACAGCATAATGAATAGTTTTAGGGGAGTACAGGGTAGGTAGGAAGAGTACAGATGTAGAATGTCAGGCAGGATGTGGAAGCTATGAAGCGCGAAGCCAGACTCTCATGGCTCTATTCTAAACAGGTTGGACAATATCTTATGAGTAGCAGAGGGCCAAAGTGATATCTAAGCAGAGGTGTACTATTAGTAACTAGCTTTTAGGAAGATAATCCATGAGATATGGGGGATAGGCAAAGGGGCAGGGAAAAGAGTAGATAGAGGCAAAAGTCAGCAAGTGATGATAAAAAGACCAGTCCACCAGTAGGGAAGCTGTTTAGTTTATAAGCTTTGAATAGAAATCTAAAAATTACATGAATGCTTTGGCTTGTACTCTGGGAAAAAACAATGGCTTCAGAGCAATAAAATGTGCTTTATTATTATTTTTTGAGTTAGAGTCTCACTATGTTGCCTGGCTTGTCTCAAAATGCTGGGCTCAAAAGATCCTTCTGCATAGCTGGGACTACAGCATTGAACCACTATGCCCTTTAGTTCTAACTAGATTACTTTCTACTTGACATTTTCTTTCAACTGTACTGAAACATCTATGAACTTTGCCTGATTTTGGTGTAATTCTAAAAGATTAAATATCACAATAAAATAAAAGCACTTTCAATATAAAAGCATTACACAGAAAAATACTTTATTATTTTTAAGGAAAAAGCACAATCAAGGTAAAACTGTTAGGGAAATTTATGGGTCAAATGATATTTTGTGGAAATATGCAAAGAAAAAAATATAAGAATTATATAAGAATCAAAATTAATTAATAATTAATTAATTAATTTATGTATTTACCTGCTAGGATTGCAAGCAAGGAATCAAAATTTAGATATTTTTAGATCTAAAATTTAGATTTTGTTTAGCTATTGTAAATGAAATTGACTTACTTAGTTCTCTGATTATTATTGGTATATATAGATGCCAATGATTTTTATATGTTGATTTCGTATCCTGTAACTTTACTGAATTTACCAGTTTTAGGAGTTTTTTGTTAGAGTATTTAGGGGTTTCTATATATAAGATCGTATCACCTGTGAACAGGATAATTCTGTGAACAAGGCGAATTTGACTTCTACATTTCCAATTTGAATGTCCTTTATTTCTTTCTCTTCCCTAATTGCTTTAGCCAGGAGTTCCCATATTACACTGAGTAACAGTGATGAAAGTGGGCATTCTTGTCTTGTTCCAGTCTTTAGAGGAAAGGCCTTCAATTTTTCCCCATTCACTATGATGTTAGCCATGGGTCTGTCATAGGTTGCCTTTATTATTTTGAGATATGTGTATTAGTCTGTTCTCAAACTAGTATAAAGAACTTCCCTGAGACTGGGTAACTTATAAAGGAAAGAGCTTTAATTGACCGACAGTTCCTGCATGGCCGGAGAGGCCTCAGAAAACTTACAATTATGGTAGAAGAGGAAGCAGGCACCTTCTCAAGGCAGCAGGAGAGAATGTAAACATCTGAAGGAGCAACTGTCAACCACGTATAAAACCATCAGATCTTGTCAGAACTCACTCAAAATCATAAGAACAGGGTGGGGAAAACCACCCGCATGATCCAGTCACCTCCCTCCCTCAACATGTGGGAATTACAAGTCCCTTCCTCAACATGTGGGGATTACAAGTCCCTTCCTCAACATGTGGGGATTACAAGTCCCTCCCTCAACATGTGGGGATTACAATTCAAGATGAGATTTGGGTGGGACATAGAGCCAAACCATATCAATGTGTCCCTTTTTACCCATTTTGATAAGGGTTTTTATCATAAAGCAATAAATTTTATCAAATACTTTCCTGTCATCTATTGAAATAATCATGTTTTTCCTTTATTCTCTTAATGTGGTATATCGAGTTTACTGATTTGCTTACGTTGAGCCATATTTGCATCCCTGTGATGAATTTTACTTGATCATGATGAATGATCTTTTTACTGTGGTGTTGCATTTTGTTTGCTAGTATTTTGTTGAGGATTTTTACCTCTATTTTCATTAGTGATATTAGCCTGAAGTTGTTGGGTTTTTTGTTTTGTTTTGTTTTCGTTATGCCCCTGTCTGCATTTGGTATCAGGGTAGAAGAAGCAATAATTTTTAAAGTAGATTTTTAGGTATATGCATAAGAAGAACCACTTCTACTCCCTCAATCCACAAAACACAAGACCATATGCTGTTGCTAGTTGGGAGCATTTACCACATCTCTAGGGCGTCGAAAAAAGGTTACCTCTCAGATGGTGCCATAACTAGGTCCACTATTGTTTGGACTTAGTTCATAATGCTACTTATCAGCTGACTTTCAGCAACCTGCAGTGTCTGATTCTTGGCTACGTTAGCCCTGTGACTATAAAGGATGGGAGAGTCTTCTAGGGTAGTCACAGAAAGTCCTAGGAACTAAACTGTGCATCAAAATTCTTTTTTTTTTTTTTTTTTTTTTTTGAGAAGGGGTCTCAACTCTGTCGCCCAGGCTGGAGTGCAGTCCGACCTTGGCTTACTGCAAACTCTACCTCTTGGGTTAGAACAATTCTCCTGCCTCAGCATCCCAAGTACTTGGGACTATAGGGGTGCACTACTACATCCAGCTAACTTTTGTACTTTTTGGTAGAGATAGGGTTTCACAGTGTTGGACAGGCTGATCTCAAACTCCTGTCCTCAAGTAATCTGCCCGTCTTAGCCTCCCAAAGTGCTCGGATTATAGGCATGACCACTGTGCCCAGCCTCCACCAAAATTCTTATGTTGAATCACTAATATCCAATGTGATGGTATTTGGGGATAGGGCCTTTGGATGGGAATTAGGTTTAGATGAGGTCATGAGGGTGGGGTCTTCATGATGGGATTGGTGCTCTCACATGAAGATACAGCAGAGAGCTTGTTTCCTCTTTCTCTCTTCCCTCCATGTGAGGTCACAGTGAGAAAGTGGCCATCTGCAAGCCAGGAACAGAGCCTCAATGGGGAAATAAATTAGCTGTGTCTTAATCTCAGAGTTCCCAGCCACCAGAACTGTGAGAAATACATTGCTGTTGTGTAAGCCGCCATGTCTATGATATTTTGTTATGGCAGCCCAAGCTGACTGATACACCTTCAAAAGTCCCTATTCTGACTTGTGAACCACCAGTATTTTAGAGCTCCATGGGCTATCAGCTTAGATCTACTGTCTAGTAATCTACCTCAGAATTTAGTTCTCTTTTCCCCTCTGCACACTCTTCCTTCTAAGTGCCTGCCATTCTCTCTGAAGGGGTAAAAGGAAAATTTACTGTATCCACTTGTGGCATGATTGTATACATCTTCCCCTTCATCCAGGGGCTCTGGTTCTATAACTGGCCTATTACCCAGGTAAGTGAACTGGATAAGAGGCCATGATTATCCACTGTGATGGCATGTAAAGTCTATGTTCACCAGACCAGAGTTCAACTACAATGATCAAGTAAAACTTTAGTAGGTTCCCCATTTATATCAGTTCTAGAGATATCATGTTTAGTTAGCCACTACAGCAATCCCTAGCAGGTCAAACCTTTTCGATTACTATTGTGACCTTGTGGACCAATACAGTAACCAAGCCCACATTGACTCCAGGTACTCAGTGGTATTAAAGACCCCATTTTAAGGACATCATCTCCCAGTCAACATTTCCGACTCCTTACACCTCTGAACTTTTTCTTGATTATACTGGGAAGTTCTGGCATTTCAACATAATTTAATGTAGAGTCCTTTGTTGAACCTTGTTTTCGGTTAATCAAACTGGTGAACACTAGTTTGATTAGTATAACATACTAACATGCTGAATCCAGAATCTCTTACAGGAAAAGTCCTATCAATAAATTCATGATCAGTCCAACACTGAATTCCTCCCTTCCTGGTCTAGAATCCTCAGTTCCTAATCTCACACATATTCCCCAAGTTTTATTAAATGTAAATTAATGGAATCTTACAAATCTTCCAGTGCTTTAACTGTACCTTTCCAGGTGGGATTTTCTACTTATCTCTTTGGAACACGATGATATTTGACCACTTGTAGGCCCAAAGATAAAGATTAATTAAGTAGGAATCGGATGCGATTATATTTGCCACCTCCTACCTGGCGTGAAATAGACATAGAGTCTCCAAGCAAGATAGGACTTGCTTTATTGGATGAGGAGGGAGAACTGCTTTTGTAGGAAGGGGAGCTCAGTGGGACTTGCAGTTTCTAGGTATTTAAATTTATTTGAATCTACCCAAACGTCCTCATTGAAATTCTCACAATTTCATCTTTTCCTACCAATGCTTAATCTTCACTTAAGAGATCTGATATGGCTATGAATTCAATTTACTTTAGAATTTTTCTGTTATCTGCCATATCTGATTTTTGGCTACATTAGCATTGTGACTATAAAGGATGGGAGAATCTTCTAGGGCAGTCACAGAAGGTGCCTGGTGCTTTTGATTGTGACCTGAGATAAAAATAGAAAACTATGAGATTGTCATTTTCTTTCCTTAAGCAATTCAGTATAGCTTAAGGGTGGATATGGCATACCTTATATAAACTATTCCCTTAATAATGATTTTTAGCTTCTCCAATAAATTCTTAACTGAGGCCAGATTTAAATGACACCAAAGTCTATAATGGTACTAGCACACGGTGTCTGTCTACTATGACAAGCAATCCTGTAGAGCCTCGATATGCTAGGGCAGTCAGAAGTTCATCCATGGTGCCTAGTTCCTACTGCATTTGGCCCATCACAGCATATTAAGAGCTGAGACGGTGATGATTAATTTTAGGTGTCAACTTGACTAGATTAAAGAATACCTGAGAGAAATGTTAGAGCATTATTTCTGGGTGTGTATGTGAGGGTGTTTCCAGAGGAGACTGGTGTGTGATTTGTTGGACTGAATGGGGAAGATCCACCCTTAGTGTATGTGGGCACCGTCCAACTGGCTGGGGGTCTGGATAGAACAAAAAAGGAAAAGACAAATTCACCCTCCCTCTTTCTGGAGGTGGGATATTCTTCTTCTTCTGCTCTTGGACATCAGAACTCCTGGCTCTCCAGCCTTTGGACTCCAAGACCTGCACTTGTGTTCCCGCAGGTTCTCAAGCCTTTGGCTTGGACTGACAATTACACCATCAGCTTCTCTGGCTGTGAGGTTTTCAAACTTTGACTGAGCCACACTGCCAGCATCCCAGGATCTCAAGTTTGCAGTCAGCCTACCGTGAAATTTCTCAGACTCCATGATCGCATGAGCCAATCCGAACAAATCCCCTTTCATATCTTTATAGATGTATATCTATCTCTGTGTTCTATTGGTTTCTGTCCCTCTGGAGAACCCTGAGTAATTCAGAGGCCAAATCGATTTGCTGGAGTGCTGAGGGCTGGGGAGATGCCTAAGCCTCAGGAGCTCCGAGGACAAGAAGAGCCTTGTCTCATTGGCCTACATGTCTACGTGTCTTCCAGCCTTGCAGGGAATCCCCTCAAGGAGGGGCCAGCTCATTTACATAATACAAACTGGCAGAATTTAATATGACATCTCCACAGATGTAGTCTTCCTTTAAATTAAAGGCACCAATAACTGTTTCTGGTCAAGAAGCTCACTGCATTTCAGCGTGAAGCAGTTTGGTCTTTACATTCAATTTAAACATCTTGAAATTGAGATTTCTAAGTGATGTGTATTTTTTTACATTTCGTATTTTTCGCAATGTACTGAGCCCATTTGTTTTCACTTTCTCAAGTGTTTAAAAGTACAATATGTTTTAATAAAAATCACAAATTTGCCAGTGGGGGGAAAAATGATTGGCAGCAAAAGGGTAAATTGACACAAGTACAATTGTAAATTAAAACATCTCTACCTTGTTAACAGAACAAGTTAGGCAAACAACAAAGACTCAGGGCATTAACCTGCTCTAGTTAAGATTACCAACAACTTCCATACTGCAAAATCCAATAGTGGATTCTTAGTCTTTAGCTTATCTGAGTTCTCTCAGTAACATTTGATGTGATCAGTCTCTTTTCCTTGAAACATTTTCCTCACTTTGTATCCAGACTCTCTTCCAACCTCATCAGCTGTTTCACCTCAATCTTCTTTGCTGTGTCCTAACTCCTTGATCTCTAAATGTTGGAGTGTCCCAGAACTGTTCTTCCTTGACCTAAATTCACTCTCTAGGTAATCTCTTCCAGACTCAGTGCATTAAATGCCATCTAGATGTTGACAACACAGGTTTATAGCTAAAGCCTGGATTTCTTCCTCAACTTCCAGGCTCTTACGTGAGCTTCCTCTCTCGCGTCTCCATGCTGATCATGTATAGACAACACAAGCTTAGCACATTACAAATTGAATGAATCTACTCCTTGTCCCAAACTCGCACCTCTGTCTTGTCAATCTGTCTGTTTTTATGAGCCAGACATTTTAGATTTATTGATGACCCCTCTCTCTTTCTTGCATGTCACCCACACGTTCAAGCTATGAGCAAAGCTTATCAGCATCCAGAATTTGACTGTTTCTCAATACTTCTTGTACCAGTCACAATCATATACCTCACTGGGGTTATTGCAATAGATTCCTAATTAGTCTTTTTACAAGTGCTCTTGCTCAACCCTCAATCCTATTCTTAAAAGTGAACATTATGTCACTTTTCCACTCAAAACCCTCTAGTGACTTCCCACATCTCTCAAAGTTAAATGCAAAGTCTGTCCAATGACCCTGCATGAAAATGTAGCAGGGGCGGCAGGGAACAAACCTCTTGAACACTAAACTAAGGAAAGCAATGGCTTTTTATTTGGCCAGGAGCTGTGGAGGGCTACAGCCTCATTCACCAAGCTCCCCGAGCTGCATCTTCTCTCCCCTTTTATAGGCTTACAATGCTAAAGGGGAAACTGAGGTGGAACTATGTCATTGTCCTTTTGCTGGATGTCCAACCTTGCAATCTTTTGGATTTACTGATTTGCTAATTCATATGCCGGGAGGAGGGCTTACAGAGACAAGACAAAAACAACAAGCTGTTTGTTGGCAGAGGTGTTTCCAGGAGGGAGCCTCATCTGTGGAGACATGGGGGCGTGAACCAGTGCCGGGATCCAGCCATCCAGCTGACAGAGATAACATTCCTTTGCAGCTCTTTCAAGGTTAACAGACAGCAGAGATGCTGGGAACTAAAGAAGGAGTCATTTTCCTAGCTCTTTGGTATTTTATTTTATTTTATTTTATTTTTACTTCTTCACCCTCCTTCCCATCTGGAAGGGGTGGGGAGAGGTGAAATTGAAGGAGGTGAAGGGGTCTCCCCTCTCACTCCCACTTTGAGACTTTTACTTACTCCCCCTTTTTTGTGAGAATTCTCACACTTACATTCAGCCTCACTGTTGGGGTTTTCTGGTGAGACAGATTGGTAGTGGTTCATGTAATAGGACTGTGCTGACATTTTTTCTTGAACCATGGTGGTAATAAATCCTTTCATTACTTGAAGGAGCAAGGGCATTAAGCAGGGGAGCAATATGCATGCCCCTATTAATAGTAACATACTTATGATAATGGTCTTGAGCCTTCCTATAGCAGGAAACCAATTTCCAAACGTTGCCAGACCTGTACGGGTACTTGCGCCAATTTTGTTATGTCCCTTTGTAATATTTTAAACCACCTGATCCTGGTTATCTATTTGCAGGCAAAGTTAGTTAAGTTAATTTTTCCGCATACCCCTCCTTCAGCAGTCAGTAAGTAATTTAAAGCCAGTTTATTCTGGTAGGTGACATTCCTCATTTTGGTCTCCTGCTGTGCCAGGGCGATTAGAGCCTGGCCATTTTGTTGGTCAGAATTTTTAGGACAGCTTGCAATTGAATAATTCAATTAAGCATGTAGATTGGAGTGCGACAGCCCCACAAACCATTCTTTGCCCATGTGGCTGGCCCATAGTATTGTATTATTCTTGAAGAGGCCATTCATTATCTTTCCAGTCACCTGTAACTAGGCTTTGTTTGTCTTGTGAAGAATAGAGAGGAAAACCTAACAACTCCCCAGTCTTTATGGGTAATAGAAAGGGGGCTTGATGGTGCCAAGGACACAACTGCCCATCCACTGGTCTGGCAGTTTGGTATAGTCCCTGTGACTGCATATCCAGTCCAAGCCAGGAGGCGCTACCCAGTCCCAGTGGAGTTATGGATGGGTCCAGGCTGCTTGTTGGTGGGAAACTCTTGGAAAGGGTTGGTTTTGGTTTTATTTAAACTCCACCAAGTGACTGCTTTACTTGTCCCAAACAGTCCAGCTTTCCCACCGGGACTGCTATACCCCTTCCTATTCTGGCCAGACAATATTGTCCAATGATGGAGGTTTTTAAGATCCAGAAGCTGTTACTGAGGTCCTTTTGCACATAGGTTGTATTAGGGACAGGGTCAGCAGGCATAAGCTCATGTCCTTCCCATGGCCACCAGTCCCCTATAGTAGTTCCTCCACACAAAACAAGAATGCACTTTTATAGTTTTGACCACATTCACAGCTAACTGAAAGAACAAGTTTCTTTCCTTCTGGAGGAATTCTGGAACTGGTTTATTTAATATATTATAAAAAGTTTGAAACACCAGGTAGGGTGATTGTCTCTGGATATTTCCCCAAATTAGAATGTTAACCACAGGGTCCAGTCCTTTTCCATCAATTACCATTATTACAGATTCCCCTTTCCTCCAATGAGGATCCAGAGGATTGGTCATTGTTAATTTTAATGGATTACAATGGCCAGAGGTGCAGGAGGAATTCTCCTCCCCTTTTGGAGATGGACTGGGTTATTTTTATTCTTCCAAGTGGCCCAGATGACACATGACCAGTAGTTACAACTACCACTGCATGGCCATCAGTTACGACAGATGTATTTATGCTCTGCCATATGGCTTCTTTCCCAACCAAGAGAGCCACACCCTAGACCTTTTTTGTTACTGTTAACAGCAGCACAAGCATTGAATTTTATGGTGACCTGCTTAGGTATTTTTTATTTTCTTAACTTTGTGATTACTTTACTTATATCCTCTAAGAAGGGACCAGTTCTTAGCCTTATTTTAAATACGGTGGACATGGTTGGTTCAGATGGGTTATAACATACATTAGGTTGGTTGTTTCCTAGGCTGAACACTCGGTACTGGGTTGCATTATATATTCAAGTTCCTTTGAGGGTTCCAGTACATTTATGATAACTGTAGAACAAGAGAATTGTGGTAACCTTTTGTTCTACCTTAGGAACCTTATGTATGCACTGGGAACAATCATTACATGGGGGATTTACATTTACCAGGGTAGCAAAGATACAAGTCCATAGGCCAAAGAGAAGGAGTACCTGTTCCATGGAGGCAGTTCTCATGTTTTGGCTGTGCATAGACCAGTCAGCCTCCGAGATGTGCCTGGAGCAGGGCTTGTTGTCTTGGTTTTCCTTAAGGTGATTTTACATGGGTTCTGGGGATTTGGCTTTGCTTCCCAGGTGTCTGGTGCTTCTGGTTTCACATGGTTGTGATGGATCCACACAGCAACTCCCTTGACTTTCACAGTGGTTGGAGTTGTTAGAATGACCATTTGGGGTCCTTTTTACCTTGGTTGTAGGGAGGCCACATTCCAGTCCTTGATTCAAACTTGGTCACCTGGTGAGAAGTGGTGAACTGGGGAGAATAAGCTGACAGGGCATCTTTCATTAAGCCATATATACACCTGCTCTGCCACCTTTTCCAAGTCCTGTAATTGCTGACATAATTCAGTTTCTCCTAATACCTGGTGAGTCCCTGGGAATCCCCGGTGAATGGGGGGAGACCTAGTATACAGGATCTCAGAGGGGAATATCTAGTTTTTTTAGAAGGTGTACATCTAATCGTAAACAAAACCATAGGAAGGACCTGTATCCACTTTAACCCCATCTCCTGCCACACTTTCCCTAAGCTATTCTTTATAATTTGGTGTATTTGCTCCACTTTGCCTGAATTCTGAGGCCAGTAGGTGGCATGTAATTTCCAGTTTATTCCTAGCATTCTCGCTGTACTTTGCACCAGGTTAGCTACAAATGCAAGCCTTTTGTCTGAGCCTACTCACAATGGCATTCCAAATCTAGGGATGATGTCTTTCAAAAGAGCACGAATCCCTTTACTGGTCTTCTCAGTCCATGTTGGGTAGGCTTCTACCCACCTGGAGTAAGTACATACAAGAACCAGCAGATATTGGTTACCTCTGCACTTAGGCATCTTGGTGAAATCTGCTTGCAAGTCTTTAAAAGGAGCACTCCCATAAGCCTGGATTCCTGGTGGGGCTGTAGGTCCTTGTTTGGTATTGTGCTGTCTGCATGTTATACACCATTGTGTCACTGTTTTTGCTAGTGCAGATAAATGGGAGATGCAAAAATACCAGCCTAACAATTTTTTTAAGGGTTTCTTGACCAAGGTGGGAGGTTTTATGGACAGCTAAGATCACTGCAGGTCCTAACAGCTGTGGCACTGCTACCCACCTGTCTGGCAGGCATAGTCATCCTCCCTTTATTTCCTTTTCACCTTCAGTTTGGAGAAAAAAATTTTTTCCCTTTGAGTAAACTGGCACCAAGTCTGGGACCTGGGGCAGTAGTGAGGCCGTGACTGGTCAGGGAACCAAAAATATAGCAGGAGAAGTGGGGAACAAACCTCAAGAACACTGAACTGAGGAAGGAAGTGGCTTTTTATTTGGCTGGGAGCTGTGAGGGGCTACAGTCTCATTCACTGAGCTCCCTGAGCTGCAACTTCTCTCCCCTTTTATAGGCTTACAACTCTAAAGGGGAAACTGCGGTGGAACTATGTCATTGTCCATTTGCTGGATGTCTGACCTTACAATCTTTTGGCTTTATTGATTTGCTAATTCATATGCAGCACGGGTGGGACCAGCAAGGGAGGGGTACTTACAGAGACAGGACAAAAGCAACAAGCTGTTTGTTGGCAGAGGTGTTTCCAGGAGGGAGCCTGGTCCATGGAGTTGTGAGTGTGACCCAGTGCTGGGGTCCAGCTGGCAGAGATAGCATTCATTTGCAGCTCTTTCAAGGTTAACAAATAGGAGAGATGCTGGTAACTAAAGAGGAAGTCATTTTCCCAGGGTATTTTATTTCATTTTATTTTTCCTTCTTCACCCTGCTTCCCATCTGGAAGGTGGGGGAAGAGGTGAAATTGAAGGAGGTGAGGGAATCTGCCCTCTCAATAATATCTTTCTGACCTTTTTTGTTACTCCTCTGCTCAGGCACAGGTCTACTTGCTGTTCTTCAAATTACCAATCAATGTCCTGCTCAGGATTTTGCCCTCATGAACCTTCTGGCTTGGAAGGCCATCAGATATGTGTGAGGCTCACTTCACCACCAACTTCAAGCTTCTAGTCATAGTCATATGCTAAATCATAGTGTTTTTCTCAACTACCTTATAATTCAGAACTGCCATTTCCAGTCCCCATATCAAGCATCACCATCTGCCAAACACTGGATTTTACTTGTTTATTATGTATCTACACTCATTAGAGTGTAAACTCCATGAGAACAGTGACTTTTGTCTGTTTTCTTCACTTCTGCTATCCTCAGCATATAGAAGAGTGCCTGAAACATAGTAGGCATTCTAGAAATATTTGTTTGAATATGTGGAGGAATCCTACATGCTATGGGCTATATCTTCTTATAAGGTGATGAAACTAGAAGGGGTTGCCAACTCCCTCTAATAAAATCTACACTAGAGAGAGAGAAAAAAAGCACAGGCCCAAGAAATTAACATAAAAACATAAGACACCACTGAGGATGTTGTGTGTGTGTGTGTGTGTGTGTGTGTGTGTGTGTGTGTGTGTGGTATGGAATGAAAATTAGGGAGTGGTGGCACTCTCGGATAGCTGGATTGAAAGAGGGTGTATAGGTTTGGGGGATAGAGTTTCACTTGTGTTTTTGTCTGTACACTAAATTACCAAGATGATTGCCACTTGCTTCACTGCCACTGTGAAGCATAAATCAGAAGCAGTAGTTCAAATTGCTTGGTGCCCACAGGATAATATTGGGATAAGGCTAACCTCCAGCTGGAGCAAATGACTGGTGAAAACAGGTGAGTACAGACCAGGTACTGTTAAAAATTAAGTATTACAATATCTTTCATGCCTACTTTCCCAGGACTTGCGGATTACTATATGAGGAATTTGTCTCCTCCAATGATGCTGTTTTCAAAGACTTAAGGAAGAGTTCAGAGAATTGCTCCATAGTATGGAATTAAATTGATAATCAATAACAGTAAGATCTTTAGAAAGTCCCCAAATAACCATCAGTTAAATAACATGCTTCTAAACATTCATCAATCAAAAAGGAAATCAAATGCATATTTAAAAATTTTTTGTCTGAATGAAAATGAAAAATGTCTCAGAGTTTGCAGAATGTCACTAAAACAGTGACATATAAATTAAAGGAAATTGATAATGCTAAAGGTTTATGTGTTATAGAAAAGAAGGAAGATTTCAAATCAATAACATTAGCTTTTTTCCTATGAATCTAAAAATGAAAGAGCAAATTAAAAACAAACTAGTCAGGAGAAAGACGATAACAAAGATCAAAGCAGAATTAATAAAATAGAAAACAGAAGAAATCAATAGATAAAATCAATGCCACCAAATGCTGATTCTTTGTGATCTATACTATTAATAAACCTCTATACAGATTACTCAGGGAAATAATTACCAATGTTGGGAATGAAAGAGGTGATAGTATTACAAGTATTAAAATAATAAGAAGAAAATATTGTGAAAAAAACATGATGCAATAAATTCAATGACATATGAAAAAGACAGATTCCTTTAAAGACACAACCTGCCAAAGCTCATGCAAGACAAAATAGTTAACATGGTTATTTATGTATTAAGGAAATTGAAATTTTAGTTAAAATTATTCCCACAAATAAAACTCCAGGCTTCATGGTGAATTCTATTAACATTTAAGGAAAAATAACATTAATTCTATACCAACTCTTCCAAAAACAGTGAAAAGATGAAAATATTTTTTGATTTATTCTATGAGGCCAGCATTACCCTGATACTAAAATAAGACAAAGATAATGCATAAAAATAAAACAATGAACCAATATTCCTTATGAACAGTGGTCAGCAAACATTTTCCATAAAAGGTCCAACAAATATTTTAGGTTTTGCAGGCATGTACAGTCATCATCATCTCTTTCCCCTCCCCATCCTCCGCCCCTCCCCATTGTCTTCCCATTCTCCTCTTCTTCCTCCTTCCCCCTCTTCCTCCTCTTCCTCCTCCTCCTCCTTCTTCTTCTTATTCCTGTTCCTCCTCTTCTTCCCCTTCCTACTCTTCTCCCTCCTCTTCCCTCTTCCCCCTCCTCCTCCTATCCCTTCTCCTCTTCTCCCTCCTCCTCTTCCCTTCTCCTCCTCTTCTCTCCTCCCCTTCCCTCCTTCTCCTCCTTCTTCCTCTTCTTCTCTTTCTTCCTCTCCCTCACCTTTTCCTTCTTTCTTCTTCGTTCTCCTCCTCCTCCTCTTCTTCTCTTCCTCTTGGTCTTTCTCCTTCTCTTTAATTCTCTTCTTTTTTAATACTTTAGTATGTAAAAACCTTTTTAAGGTCATAAACCATACAAAAATGAACCAAAAACTGAATTTAGCGTGTGGGTCATAGTGTCTTGACCCCTGCACATGAACATAGATATAAAAATTCTAAACAAAATTTAACAAATTGAATCTGACAAGATGCCAGAAAGAAAATCTATTATAACTAAGTGAGGTTTATTTCATACATACAGGTTGTTTAACATTGGAAAAATCAATAAATATAATTCAACATGTATATTAATTAAAACAATTCATGATGCTCTCAATAGATACAGAAAACACATTTGACAAAATTCAACATTTATTCCTGATAAAAACTGTCAGCAAACTAAAATCAGAATGGGACTTCCTAAACCTGATAAAGGGCATGAATGAAACCCTACACTTAAGGTTATTTTTATTTGTAAAAGATTGAATGCTTTTCCCTAAGGGAATGAAAAGAGATAAGGTCGTCTGCTTTCATCATTTCTATTGAACATTGTACTAGAGGTTTTACCAATAAAGCATGCAAGAAAAAGAAACAAAAGGCATCTAGAATGGCAATAAAGAACTAAAATTGTCTTCATTTGAAGATAGCATAATTTTCTGTGTAGAAAATCCAATGGAATCTACAAAAAAACTAATAGAAATAATTAAAAGTTTAGAAAGTTTGCAGAATAATATATGAAAGTCAATTGTATATTATATACTAGCAATAAACAGTTGAAAATTTAATTTTAAAAATATCATAGTGAGATAAAAATATGTCCTGCTTAGAGATAAGTGTTATAAAATATATGAACAAACTTGTGTACTACAAAATACTGCTGAGGAAGATTTTAAAAGACATTTAGAAAGGGCGAGTTATCTCTTGTTCACAGGTTGAAAAACTTAATAATGTCAAAATGTAAATTCTTTTTAGGTTGATCTGTAGATTTAATGCACTTTCAATCAGAACCACCAAATTTCTTTCTAGAAATTAATAAACTGATTGTAAAAGTCATATGGAAATGTAAATGATCTAGGATAACCAAAATAGCCTTAAAAAAGAAAAAGAAAATTGAAGCGCTAACACTACCCTAAGACACATGTGTAATCAAACTCTCAAAGGTCAAGGACAAAGGGAGCAGCCTAAAAGCAGCAAGAGAAAATAAGCAAATAACATAAGAGAGATGCTATACACCTGGCAGCTGACATCTACATAAAAACCTTGCAGGCCAGGAGAGAGTGGGATGATATATTCAAAGTATTGAAGGGAAAAAACTTTTAACCAAGAATACCTTATACATAAAAACTATTATTTAGAAATAAGGGAGAGATAAAAACTTGCCCAGGCAGACAAAAACTTGCACATTTCTGCAGAGCATAGGGGCTGGTCCTACCCAATCTGGAAGTCATAACAGCAACTTGACCCAGCCTCAGAGCTCATCTTAAGCTTCTGCCCAGGAAGTCAGGCAAATTTCAGTTATGCATTTCTATATCTCATAGGCTTTGTTTATGTCTGTCCGAAGTAGCAAATCTGTCTAAACACAGGGCCCAGTGCCCTGTCCAGTGGAAGAACACAAACAGCAGTACTGCCTGGACGGGAAATACAGACTACAAACCTGCCTGGTCAGAGATGATAGCAATGCCTAGCCCTCAGTTCCCTTTAACTGAAGTTCCTAGCAAGTAGTCACACAGAAAATGGAGCCCATTTAGCGACCCCATCTGATGTCAGAACAAAAGTACAATCCAATTAGAGAACTAACAGCAAGCTCTCCCTGCCTGTGGTCATTACCAGTTGCCCATTCAGAATCCCAAGCTAGACTACAGAATGAAATTTTTTTCACACCAAAGACCACCTATAATGTCCAAAGGAACTGGCTGCTTTTTCAAATGTATATAATACAAACACACAAGGGTTAGGAAGTATCAAGGTATTATGAACACCATGAAAAGAAACTAATTAAGCTCTGTGGAAATTTTCAGAATCAGAATAGAGTCACATGCATTAATTACTCTGAAAAATAGAGCTGAGAAGGCCACGAAAAGATGGTTCTCATGTATGAATGTGTAATAACAAGACTATCACAAAATATTCTGCAAAAATCAAAACCTTGCACAAAGGCCATCACAATCTTACACAAAAAATACTTCTGTGAGGACACCTGCCCAGTATAAATTCACTGTAAAAGTAAGCACATAGTCAAATTTAGAATATTCTCATACTGTAATGATGGTGTGTAAATCAATAATATTTTTATTATGGAAGTTAAAAGTCAAAACTGTTAACTACAACTACAATAATTTGTGAAGAGATATACATTATGAGAAGATGTAGAATATGACATCAAAAACATAAATTATGTGTGTGGAGGTGAAAGTGTAGAGTTTTTGCATGCAATAAAAATTAAGTTGTTATCAACTTCAAATAGTCTGTTTAAAGTATATGTTTATGTAAGCCACATGGTAACCACAAAACAGGAACCTATGGTAAATACACGAAAGAGGAAAAGAATGGAATCAAAGTCTATTATTACAGAAAATCATCAAACCACAAAGGAAGACAGCAAGAATGAAAGAAAAGAACAAAAGATCTACAAAACAACCAGAAACCAATGAACAAAATTGTAATAGAAAGTCCTTATCCATCAATAATTACTAGAATGTAAAAAGATTAAATTTGTGATAAAAAATGTAGTGTCTGAATGGATAAGAAACAACAAGACTACATGCTGCCTACAAACAATTGACTTCACTTTTAAGGACACACATGGACAGAAAGGAAATGAGGAGGAGAGGCATTTCATGCAAATGGAAAACAAAAAAACAGGGGTAGTTACACTTATATCAGACAAAATAGACTTTAAATAAAAAACTGTAAAAAGAGACAAAAAATTATTATATAATGATAAAAATGTCAGTTCATCAAGAAGAAATAAAAAATAATAAATTTATACCCAACATAAAAGCACCTGAATAAATGAAGTAAAATTAATAGATCTGAAAGCAGAGCTAGGCTGCAATACAATACTAGTAGGGAACGTTACATCTCCACTTTCTGCAATGGACAGATTATCCAGACAGAAATAAGAAAATGCTAAATTTGAACCACATGTTCAGAACATATGGGCCTAACACGCATATATAGAACATTCCATCCAGCAGCAACAGAATACACATTCTTCTCAAATGCACATGGAACATTTCCAGGATAGATCATACCTTAGATCATGAAACAAGTCTTAACAAATTTAGGATTTGAATCATAACTTTTTTGCTGCATCTTTTCTGACCACAATTATACAAATAATATCTAGTATCATTTCTGACTGTAGTATAAAACTAGAAATCAATAGCAGGAGAAATCTTGAAAAAGTAACAAATATGTGGAAATTAAACAACATGTTCCTGAACAAAGCCGATCATTAAGAATGAAAGAGAAATTAAAACATGTCTTGAGACAAAAATGAAAACACAATATACAGTACTTATAGGTTGCAGCAAAAGCAGTTCTAACAGGAAAATTTGTAGGACTAAATGCTTACATCAAGAAACAAAAGAAAGCTCTCAAATAAATAATGTTACACATCAAGGAACTAGAAAAAGAAGTACAAATTGAGTCTAATGTTAGTAGAAGAAAGAAAATCAACATCAGAGCAGAAATAACAGGAATAGAGACTAGAAAAATGGTTAAAAGAATAATAAAACTAAAAGCTAAGTTTTTAAAAAGATAAAATCAACAAATCTTTAGCTAGACTAAGGAAAAGAAGACTCAAATAAGCAAAATCCAAAAGTAAACAGGAGATATTAAATTGATAACCACAGAAACACAAAGAATAAAATACTATGAACAATTTTATGCCAAACTGTTTAATAACATACAGAAATGTATACATTCCTAAAATGTATAACCTACCAAGACAGAATCATGAAGAAACAGAATATCTGCAAAGACCAATTATGAATAAGGAGATGGAATCAGTAATGTAAAAGTCTCCAATTAAAGAAAATTCCAGCACTGAATAGCTTCATAGTTGAATTCTACCAAACACTTAAGGAATAACTCACGTTAATCCTTCTCAAACTCTTCCAAAAAATAAAAGAGGAGGAAATACTTTCAATCTCATTTTATAAGGCCAGAATTACCCTGATTCTACAGCCAGATAAGGATACTACAAGAAAATAAAATTATAGTCCAATATCCCTGATAAATATAGATGCGAAAATCCTCAACAAAACACTAGTGAACCATATTCAATAGCACTATGAAACAATAATTCATTATGATCAAGTAGAATTTATCCCTGGAATGAAAGAATATTTTAACATATGCAAATTACTAAATGAGGTACACCACACACTACAGAATAATGGACAAAACCCATATTATCATCTTAATAGACACAGAAAAAGCATCTGATAAAATTTAACATCCATACATGGTATAAGCTCTCAACCAACAAAGTAGGTATAGGAGTGATGTACCTCAAAACAATAAAGACCGTAAATGAAAAGTCCACAGATAATATTACCTCAACAGTGAAAAATGGAAAGCTTTGTCTCTAACATCAGGAACAACACAAGAAAGCCCACTCTCACCACATCTATTGAGCATACAAATCAGGCAAGAAAGAGAAATAAAAGGTATTCAAATAGAAAATAAGTAAAACTGTTTTTCCATCCTACAACTTTACAAAATTCATTTATTGTTTCTAACAATTTTTCAGTGGAGTGTTTGGGGGATTTCTGTATGCAAGATTATGTTGTCACACATAATCATATGTAATTAACATTTATTGAAAACTACAAAATGCTTATGAAGAAAACACAGATAAATTAATAGATCTGAAGTAAAATTAATAGATCTGAAAGTAGAGCTAGGCTGCAATACAATGCTAGTAGGAAACTTAACTCCACTTTTGGCAATGGACAAATTATCCAGACAGAAATAAGAAAACACTGGATTTGAACCACGTGTTCAGAACATATGGGCCTAACACACATATACAGAACATTCCATGAGAAGTTTTCAGTTTGAGAAAGATATCTCACATTAATAAATTGGAAGAATTAATATTGTTAAAGTGTCCACACTACACAAAGTAATCTACAGACTAAATGTAATCTCTATTCAAATGGTCTTTTTCACAAAAAAGAAACAAAACCCTTACAATTTATATAAATCTATAAAAGAGTTTGAATAGCCTAAACAATGTTAAATATAAAGGACAAAGCTGCAGGAACTGCACTATCTGACTACAAAATGTATTTCAAAGCCATAGTAATCAAAACATTTGATACTGTCCAAAACAAAAATAAAACAAAGCAATAAAACAGACACATCAACCAGTTGAACAGAACAGAGAACTTTGAAATAAACCCATGCATACATTATGCTCTGTTAATTTTTGACAAAGATGTTAGGAATACACAATGGAAAACTGACAGTGTCTTCATTCACACACAGAAGAATTAAATTAGACCCTTACTTTACACCACACACAAAAATAAACTTAAAATGGCTAAATACTTTAATGTAAGATCTAAAACTATAAAGTTACTGGAAGAAAACATAGGGAAACATCTTCATAACATTGTTCTGGGTAATGATTTTTTGGATTTAATCCTGAGAAACAGACAATAAAAGCAAAAATAGACAAACTGGGTCATGTCAAACTAGAAATCTGCACAGCAAAGAAACAATGAACAGGGTGAAGAGAAAACCTATGGACT
>NW_022437061.1:1293545-1320460 GCF_009761245.1 Sapajus apella
GCACAGCAAAGAAACAATGAACAGGGTGAAGAGAAAACCTATGGACTGGGAGGAAATATTTGTAAACCATATATCTGATAAGTTATATATCTTTATATATACATATTTTGGATATCCTTATATATCTAAAATATATAAGGAGCTCAAATAACTCAATAGAAAAAAAATCCCAAATAACCCAATTAAAAAGGGGCAAAATGCCTAAATAGGAATTTCTCTAAAGAGCACATACATATGGCCAACAAGTATATAAAAAAGGATCAACACCTCTAATCACTGGGCAAACAAAAATTACAACCACATGAGATATTATCTCACAATTGTTATGATGACTATTATCAAAAAGAAAAAAGATGATAAGTGTTGGCAAGGTTAGGCAGAAAAGGATCTGGAGATATGAAGAATAGCTGGAATTTCTCAAAAAAGCAAAAATAGAATTACAATATGATCTAGTGATCCCTCTTCTAGCTATATATACAAAGGAAATGAAATCAGTATGTTGAAGAGTTATCTGCCCTCTTATATTCAGTGCAAAATTATTCACAATAACTAAGATGGAAGCAACCTTACTGCTGGTCAACATATAAATGAATAAAGAAATTATGGGATAGGATACTATTCAGCCTTAAAAAAAGAAGAAAAATTTTCATTTGAGACAACATGAAGAAATCTAAAAGGCATTATGCTAAGTAAGCCAGTTGCAAAGAGGCAAATTCTGTGTGATCTCACTCATAGATTAAATCTGAAATAAGCTGAACTCATAGAAGTAGAGAGTAGAATGATAGTTACCAGAGGATAGGGGTGGTAGAAATTAGTTTTCGAGATCTATTGCACAGCATAGTGACTACAGTTAATAATAATGTATTGCATATTTCAAAATTTCTAATAGGAATTTTCAAATGTTTTTCCATTTGTGTCATCTGTAATTTTTTTGAGCAGCGTTTTGTAGTTCTCCTTGTAGAGATCTTTTACATCTCTGGTTAGCTGTATTTTCAAGTATTTTATTTTATTTTTGGCACTTGTGAATGGGATTGCATTCCTGATTTGCCTGTCAGCTTGACTACTGTTGTTGTATAGAAATGCTAGTGATTTTTGCACATTGATATTGTACCCTGAGATTTTGCTGAACTTGTTTATCAGCTGAAGGAGCTTTTGGGTTGACACTATAGTCCTTCCTAGATAGAGGACCATGTTATCTGCAAACAGGGATAGTTTGACTTCCTCTCTTTCCATTTGGACATTTATTTTTTTTCTCTTGCCTGATTGCTCTGGCCAGGACTTCCAATACTATATTGAATAGGAGTGGTAAAAGAGGGCATCCTTGTCTTGTGCAGGTTTTCAAGGAGAACATGCCCAACATTTGTTCATTCAGTATGATGTTGGTTGTGGGTTTGTCATAGATGGCTCTTATTATCTTGAGGTATGTTCCTTAGATACCTAGTTTACTGAGAGTTTTTAACAAAAAGGAGTGTTAAATTTTATCAGAAGCCTTTTCTGCATTACTGAGATAATCATGTTGTTTTTGTCTTTAGTTCTGTTTATATGATGAATCATATTTGTTGATTTTTGTAAGTTGAACTAAACTTTTATCCCAGGAATAAAGCCTGCTTGATTGTGCTGAATAAGCTTTTTGACATGCTACTGGATTCAGTTTGCCAGGACTACGTTGAGGATTGTTGCATTGATGTTCATTAAGGATACTGGCCTGAAGTTTTTGTTGTTTTTGTTCTTGTGTCTCTGCCAGGTTTTGCAAGCAGGTTGATGCTGGCCTCATAGAATGAGTTAGATAGGAGTCCTCTTCCTTGTACATCTGGTAGAAATTGGCTGTGAGTCTGTCTGGTACTGGGCTGTTTTTTGTTGGTAGGCTATTTACTACTGATTGAATTTTGAAGCTCATTATTGTTCTGTTCAGGGATTCAATTTCTTCCTGTCTCAGTCTTTGGAGACTGTATGTTTCCAGGAGTTTATCCTGTTTTTCTAGATTTTCTAGTTTGTGTGCATAGAGGTGTTCATAATATTTTCTGAGATTTATTTGTATTTCTGTGGAGTCAGTGATAATATCACCTTTGTTGTTTCTAACCATGTTTATTTGGACATTCTCTTTTTTTCCCTTTATTAGTGTAGTTAGTGGTCTATTTTATTACATTTTTCAGAAAATAGACTCCTGGGATCATTGATATTTTAAACAGTTTTTCATGTTTCAATCTCCTTCAGTTCAGCTTTAATTTGGTTATTTCTTGTCTTCTGCTAGCTTTGGGGTTGGTTTGCTCTTGATTCTTTAGTTCTTTTAGTTGTGCTGTTAGGTTGTTAAATTGAGATCTTTCTAATTTTTTAATGTGGTCATTTTTGTGCTATAAAATTTCCTCTTAATACCTTAGCTCTGGTCCAGATATTCTGGTATGTTATATCTCTGTTTTCATAAGTTTCAAATAACTTATTGATTTCTGCCTTAACTTCTGCCTCCATTTATCCAAAAGTCATTCAGGAGCAGGTTATTCAATTTCTATGTAATTGCATGGTTTTGACTGAATTTCTTAGTCCCAATTTCTAATTGAAAGTGCTGTGTCAGAGAGAGTGGTTGTTATGATTTCAGTTCTTTGCATTTGTTGAGCAGTATTTTGTGTTAGATTATGTGGCTGATTTTAGAGTATGTGCCCCATGTGGTGGTAAGAATGTATATTCTGTTCTTTTAGGGTGGAGAGCTCTGTAGATGTCTATCAGATCCATTTGATCCAGGGCTGAGTTCAGGTCCTGAATACCTTTGTTAGTTTTCTGCATTGATGATCTGTCTAATACTGTCAGTGGAAGAGTGGTAAAGTCTCCCACTGTTATTGCCTGCAACTCTTTGAAGGTAATAAGAACTTGTTTTATGAATCTAAGTGCTCTTGTGTTGGATGCATCTATATATTTAGGATGGTTGGATATTCTTGTTGAATTGAATCTTTTGCCATTATGTAATGCCCTTCTTTGTTTTTTTTTTTTTTTCTTTGTTAGTTTAAAGTCTGTTTTGTCTGAAATTAGGATTGCAACCCATGATTTTTTTTGTGTTTTCCATTTGCTTGGTAGATTTTTCTTTATCCCTTCCTTTTGAGCCCATGTGTGTCATTGCATGTGAGACAGATCTCTTAAAGACAGCATACCAATTGCCTTGGTTCTTTATCCAGCTCTACATCCTGTACCTACCTGTTAATTGGGTCATGTAGCCTGTTTACATTCAAAGTAAGTATTGCTATGTGCAGATTTGATCCTGTCATCATGATATTAGCTGGTTATTTTGCAGATTTGTTTAGGTGGTTGCTTTATAGTGTTCTTAGTCTCTGTATTTTGTGTGTGTGTGTGTGTGTGTGTCTGTGTGTGTGTGTGTGTGTGTGTGTGTGTGTGTTTAATAGTGGCTGGTAATCGTCTTTCCTTTCCATATTTAGTGCTTTCTTCAGGAGCTCTTGTAAAGAAATTCTCCTTTCTTCAGGAGCTCTTGTAAAGTGGTAACAAATTTTCACGGCATTTCTTGTCTGAAAATGATCTTATTTCTCCTTTGCTTATGAACCTTAGTTTGGCTGGATATAAAATTTTGGGTTGGAGTTTTTTAAAATTTAAGAATGTTGAATATTAGCTCCCAATCTCTTCTGACTTGTTGAAGGGATCTTCTCCCAATCTCTTCTGATCCTTTCTGCTGATGGATCAGCTATTAGTCTGATGGGCTTCCCTTTATAGGTGATCTGCCCTTTCTGTCTAGCTGCCTTTAACATTTTTTCTTTCATTTCAATCTTAGAGAATCCAATGATTATCAGTTTTGGGGATTATCTTCTTGGGGAGTATCTTACTGGGGTCCTCTGCATTTTTTGAATTTAAATGTTGTCTTCTTTAGCTAGGTTGGGGACGTTCTCATGGATGATATCCAGCAATTTGTTTTCCAAGTTGCTTATAATCTCCCCATCTCTTTCAGAAACATGAATGAGTCATACATTTGGTCTTTTTACATAACCATGTTTCTCCCCATCTCTTTCAGGAACATAAATGAGTCATAGATTTGGTCTTTTTATATAACCATGTTTCTTAGAGGTTTGTTCGTTACCTTTCATTCTTCTTTCTCTATTCTTGTCTGACTGTCTTATTTCAGAAAGCCAGTCTTTAAGCTCTGAGATTTTTTTCCTCTGGTTGGTCTTTTCTGCTATTAATACTTGTGAACTCATTACAAAATTCTTCTAGTGTGGTTTTCAGCTTTATAATGGCAGTTACATTCTTTTTATACTGGCTATTTTGTCTGTTAGCACCAGTATCATTTTATTATGCTTCTTAGTTTTCTTGGATTGAGTTTCATCATCTCTTGCATCTCAATGATCTTTCCTTCTGTTCATATTCTGAATCCTACTTCTGTTATTTTTGCCATCTCTGACCAGTTCAGAACACTTGGTGGAGAGGTAGTGCAGTCATTTGGAGGAAAGAAGGCCCTCTGTGTATTTTAATTGTTAGAGTTCTTGCGCAGGTTCTTTTATTTATCTTTGTGTGGTGGTGGTTCTTCAATCTTTGAAGTTCTGACCTTTGCTTGGGTTTCTTTTTTCTGTTAACCCGTTTGATGACCTTGAGGGTTTGATTGTGGCATAAAGTAGATTCAGCTGACTTGCTTCATTTATGGAAGATTTTAGAGGGCAACACTCAGCTCCCAGCTCCTGGAGTGTGTGCTCTAATTCTGGGGGTTTGTATCAGGCCCTGGCCTCATCCTCTGGCTCTTCAAGGTAAGGAATCTATTGTGCTGTGAAGGGCTGAGGTGCTTCTGGATTGATGTTCACTGCATTCATATGGGTGTGTCTTACTCCATTCTCACACTGCTATGAAAAAATACCCAAGACTGGGTAATTTATAAAGGAAAGATTCAAAGTTTAATTGACTCAAAGTTCTGCATGGCTGGGGAGGCCCCAGGAAACTCACAATCATGGTGGAAGGCAAAGAAGAAGCAGGCACCTTTTTCACAGGGCGGCAGGATGAAGTGAGTACAAGCAGGGAAAATGCCAGATGCCTATATGAAACCATCACATTTTGTGAGACTCACTTCTTAGCCCAAGAACAGCTTGGAGAAAACCACCCCCAAGATTCAATTACCTCCACCTAGTCCCGCCCTTCACACATGGAGATTCTAGAGATTACAGTTCAAGGTGAAATTTTGGTGGGGACACAGAGCCAAACCATATCATTCTATCCCTGGTCCCTCCAAAATCTCCAGTCCTTATATTTCAAAACACAACCATGTCCTTCCAGTAGTCTCCCAAAGTTTTAACTTATCCCAGCATTACTGCAAAAGTCCAAGCTCAAAGTCTTATCTGATACAATGTAAGTTCCTTCCATGTATGAGCCTGTAAAATCAAAAGTAAGCTAGTTGCTTTTTAGATACAAAGGAGGTACAGGCATTGGGTAAATACAGCCATTCCAAATGGGAGAAATAGGCCAAAAAAAAAGGGCTACAAGCCCCATGCAAGTCCAAAATCCAATAGGGCAGTCATTAAACCCTAAAGTTCCAAAATGATTTCCTTTGACTCCATGTCTGACATCCAAGTCATGCTGATGCAAGAGGTGGGCTCCCATGGCCTTGAAAAGCTTTACCTCGGTGGCTTTACGGGGTATAGCTCCCCTCCTGGCTGCTTTCATGGGCTGGTATTGAGTGTCTGTGGCTTTTCCAGGTGCACAATGCAGGTTGTTGGTGGATCTACCATTCTGCAATCTGAAGGTTGGTGACCCTATTCTCATAGCTCCACTAGGCAGTGCCCAGTGGGGACTCTTGTGTGGTAGCTCCAGCTCCGCATTTTTTTCAGCACTTCCCTGTAAGAGGTTCTCCACGTGGCTTCCATCCCTGCAGCAAACTTTTCTTGGACATCAGGCATTTCATACTCCTCTGAAATTTAGGTGGAGGTTCCCAAACCTCAATGCTTGACTTCTGTGTACTCACAGGACCAACAACACATGGAAGGTGCCAAGGCTTGAGGTTTACACCCTTGAAACAATGACAAGAGATGTATACTGTCCCCTTTTAGCCATGGCTGGAGTAACTGGGAAGTAGGGCACCAAATCCTGAGGCTGCACACAGCAGAGGGGCCCTGGACCCAGCCCATGAAACCATTTTTCCCTCCAAAGCCTCTGGGCCTGTGATGAGAAGGACTGCCAGGAAAGTCTCTGACATGCCCTGGAGACATTTTCCCATTGTTTTGGCAATTAAGATTCAGCCCTTCGTTACTTATGCAAATTTCTGCAGCTGGCTTAAATTTTGTCTCAGAAAATGTTTTTTTTTTTTTTTTTTTCTGCCATATCATCAGGTTGCAAATTTTCAAAACTTTTATGCTCTGTCACCTCTTGAATGCTTTGCTGCTTAGAAATTTCTTCTGCCAGACACCCTAAATCATCTCTTTCAAGTTCAAAGTTCCACTGGTCTCTAAGGCAGGGGCAAAATGCCATCAGTCTCTTTGCTAAAGCATAACAAGAGTCACCATTTTTCCAGTTCTCAGGAAGTTTTTCATCTCCATCTGAGACCACCTCAGCCTAGACTTCATTTTCCATGTAATTATCAGCATTTTGGTTAAAGCCATTCAACAGGTATCTATGAAGTTCCAAACCTTCCCACATCTTCCTGTCTTCTTCTGAGCCCTTCAAACTGTTCTACCCACTACCTGTTATCCAGTTCCAAAGTCACTTCCACATTTTCGGGTATTTTTATAGCAGTACCCCACTCTCTGCTGTACCAATTTACTGTATTAGTCCATTCTTACACTGCTGTGAAGTAATATCTGAGAGTGGGTAATTTATTAAGGAAGGAGATTAAATTGCCTCACAGTTCCACATGGCTGGGGTGGCCTCAGGAATCTTACAATCATGGTGGAAGGCAAAGGAGTAGCAGGTACCTTCTTCACAGGGCAGCAGGAAAGAGTGAGTACAAGCAGGGTAAATGCCAGGCATTTATAAAACCGTCAGATCTCGTGAAAGACTCACTCATTATCATGAGAACAGCATGGGGAAACCACTCCCATGATCCAATTACCTCCACCTGGTACCCCTCCATTTCACCCTGTTGACATGTAGGGATTATAGGGATTACAATTCAAGGTAAGGTTTAGGTGGGGACACAGAACCAAACCATATCAAGTGATCAAGTGGTATCAGCCAAACTGTTTTGTAGTGTAGTGGCATTAGGATCTGTCTTAATTCACTCATGCCAGCAGCATAAAGTGGTTTGTAGTGTGATGGCATCAGGATCTGTCTTCTCTTTTTTTCTTTTTGAGACAGAGTCTCATTCTGTCACCCAGGCTAGAGTGCAGTGGCATGATCTTGGCTCACCGCAGCCTCCACCCCTCAAGTTCAAGTGATTCTCCAGCCCTCCTGAGTAGCTGGGATTAAAGGCACAGGCCACCACACCTGGCTAGTTTTTTTTTGTATTTTTAGTAGAGATGGAGTTTTGCCAGGTTGGCCAGGCTGATCTTGAACTCCTGACCTCAGGTGATCTGCCCTTGGCCTCCCAAAGTGCTGGGATTACAGGCTTGAGCCACTATGTCTGGCCTAGGATCTGTCTTAATTCATACATGCCAGCAGCAGTGGCAGCAGCAGCATGTCAGCACTGTGGGGTGCACACTTGTCAGCTGTAGTAGGGTGTGGACATTCACCACAGTGACAGAAGCAGGGTGGCTTGGGGAGGGTGGAGGACCCCTGATGCTTACTGTGCACATGGTTCTACTGGTGGTGGTGTTGGTAGGAAGGCAGGGCACTGGTAGGTGCAGTTCCGTTTGTGCTCTCTATGAGCCACAGACAGGGGTGGTTGCTCAGAGTAGAGGAGGGTCTGCTGTTCTCTGTGCCTAGATTCACTCCTGTGGCTGTTTGTGCAAGGGAATGGTGCTGGAGGGTGTAGTGCTGTCTGGCTCTGTGCCCACCAAGGTTCTAACTGCAATGCCCGTTTGGTGGGATGAGGGGAGATAAAGTGCATATCCCCACTGCAGCAGTGGCAAGATAGGGCATATGCACATGCACACTTGCAGATCCGGGAAGGCAAAAACTACAGTGCACATGTGCCTGCAAAGTGGTTCAGGTGGTGGTTGGGGGGTTTCTGTGTGTCTGAGGGATGCCACAGTGTGGAGAGGGAGCAGGCAGGCTGGTGCATGGCCATGGTGGCTGCCCTGCTGGAGCTTTCTGCCAGTTAGGCATGGTTTGCCAGTGCAGGAGCTATGATGTGGGCCCCAGGGCACTGGAGCTTGCCCAGCAGACCAAGGAGTGCTCAGGTCAGACCAGCCCTGTCCGATGGGCAAGATCACCTTGTATAGTTTAGGTCCTACAGTTCCCCTAGAGATAAAGTCTCCTATGGGAGCAAGTGAAGCCTGAGGGGATGGACATCTTTGGCTGTGTTCTATTCCAGATCCTTCTTTACCAATCCCTTTGGCCTACACATCGGCTGTTGTGCTGGTGTGTAGGCCAAAGTGATTGGTGTGCTATTCCTACCACTTCTCTAAGCAGCTCTTTCTGCCAACTCGCGTGTATATGGTGGTTGAGGCGTCTCCTGTGTCAGGATTCCTGAGGCCTGTGTTCAAAGCAGTTGTTCCTTGCCAGTTCAACTCACCCACTCCCCTAGAGTTGTTGAGAAATGGCAGTGAACCCCAGTGCATGGCAACCCCATACAGGTTCTTAGCTTCCTCTCACTTCAGCCCAGCTTCTGTGTCTTTCCTCTGTCCACTCTCAGTGCCTTCCTCCTGAAGATCTGTTATGGGTGTGCCAGTCATCTCAGTTCCTCAGTGGCAGCTGTTCCACCTGACTGTGTCTAGTAGGATGTCTTGACCAGCTAAGTCTTCATGCAAAATCTTTAAAATTTTTTTTTATGTAGTTGAATTTATTTTGCATTATAATTAGGAAAGTTTTCCCCCATCACTTGTGTTTCTTATAATACTTTTATAATTTCTCTCCTTTTAAAATTTTCTACATTTGGATTTCTGATTTTTTTCAGAATTATATTACCATACAGACAGACTAAAATTTGGATCAAAGTTTAGACTTTCATTTTGTTGTATCTGCATATTGCCAATGTCATCACACTGTTTTAGCTATTATGATGTTTTTAGAATGTGTTTTATATGATAGTGCTGCTTTGCACAGCCCCATGCCTCAATAGCTTTCTTTTTTTCCTCTGAATTATGGATAATCATGAATTATTATTATTTTTGCTCATGTATATCTGATTGGTCTTGATTATTATTCTTGCCTATGTAGTCTTTAGTCAATGGAATAATGGCCCAGTCTTTCAGTCCTCTGTCAGGATGATTCTAGGGCATCTTCCACTTCCCACATAGTTCTGAACAGGCTTATGCTCCAGTTGCCTACACTATTACTGTTCTCATTAACACTTGAATTATTGGTTGCTTTTCTCCCTTTTTGGTCCTTCCTCACTGTGCCTCCTCCAGTTGCCTTCCAAATAAAGTACAAGTCTTTCCCTAGAGGTCTGCTTTTGAGAAATCCAAACTAAGAAAGAGTCATTTTTGGATTTTGACCTAGATGTAAAAGATATCAAACATTGTTACCCAAGTATTTTATACATTTGTGTGTGGTGGTAGGGAGAGAGAAAAGGAAGTAATGTCCTGTTCTAATTCAACTGTTCAGAATGTAACGTTTTATATTCTTCTCCTGATTATTTCCCCATGGCCCATATCTGCTCTTTATATTCTTTAGATTTGAAACAGTTCTGGAATGCTCTTGGGAAGAATTGATGTCATCTCCCAGGGTTTGAGTTGAAGTTCTCTCTTACCTCTATTTTTTCCATTAATTTAATTCCATCTGTTTTATAGTTTCCAGGATTTTCTCAAGCTTTTCATATACTACTGGCTTCCTCTCTGTTTTTATTTCTTCAGTATCTGAATACATATGTGTGCATTTATATTGTTGAAGTAAAATTTATTTGGTGTATTTACTGGAGAAAATTTCAAAATACCTTACTCATTAATGAAGAAGCCAGTAATTAGATCATTTGAGGCAAATATAAAATAACCAGGAAGAAAATTAGCTTAGATACTTTCAGTTTCTAAGTAGGCACAGGCTGCTATTTCACTTCACGTGGCCATAAAAATATCTCATGCTTTTTAATGGTAGGGAGGACTAAATTTGTGGAATGGATGAATTAGAGTTATTTTTTAGTTGCCAGATGTGAACCAGTAATTGGAAATAAGAAGTAACATATCTGAGCAGAAAATGAAAAGTGAATGGATCTCTGACTAATTTTGAATATACTTAGCAACAGTTTTGTCTTTTTAATCATTTGACAAAAAAACCAATTAGAACAGAGGCAACAATGAGAGGTCAGCACAATTAGGACTATTCACCAGCTGCCACCAAAGATACTGATCATACAGTTGCATCATTCTGTTTGGAGACAAAATCAATCTCTCAATCTCCCTTTCTGTTTCTCTCTTATCTCTCTCCCTCCCTTACTTTGGTTTAGTGAATCTGTTCACTCTGCCATTTTCTACAGATAACATATAAAATTTTACATTCCACTCTTTTACCAAAAGTCATTTAGTAAATATTTCCCAATATTACATATTTTTAATATTCATTAGTTTTAAAGGTAAATAATAATCCATAGAGTGACTATATCATTGTTTATGTATTCACCTGCAAATGTGTCTTTTGCCCTTTGGAATTAATAAGTAACCTGTGAAGTGATATTTTGAAAGTATAAAAATGCTATTGCTCAATAAATTTTCACCAATGACTTTATCATGCATTCATGAAACTGGCCTAAATCAGCTATAGGTATGGTGGTTACAAATGTTTATGCTTTGCTTCTTACTAGATTGATTTGTTGGCATTCTTCTGTAGAGAACAGCTTTCCTTTTCCCCATTTTTAATTTAAATTTTATATTGGCATAGATTCATTAATAAAAAATAGTGTATCATATTCCAGTAATTATTTGTTTTGTCAAGTTGTCTCATTGGCTTCCATTGCTTTTTAAAAAACTCTTCCCTTTAAAGGCTGGGCATGGTGGCTCACACCTGTAATCCCAGCACTTTGGGAGGCTGAAGCTGGCAGATTATGAGGTTAGGAGTTTGAGACCAGCCTGACCAACATGGTGAAACTCTGTCTCTACTAAAAATACAAAAATTAGCCGAGTGGTGGTATGTGTCTGTAATCCCAGATACTCAGGAGGCTGAGCCAGGAGCATTGCTTGAACTCTGGAGGGGCAGGTTGCTGTGAGCCGAGATTGCACCACTGCACTCCAGCCTGGGCCATAGAATGAGACTCTGTCTCAAAAAAAAATTAGTAAAAAATATATATTTAAAGTTTGCAATGTGATGTTCTGAATACACATACATAGTGACTTGAGTACTACAGTAAAGCTAATCAACATATCCATCTCTTGACATAGTTATTTTATTTATTTATTTTTTGAGACAGAGTCTTGCTCTTTTGCCCAGACTGGAGTGTGTGATCTCAGTTCCCTGCAACCTCTGCCTCCTGGGTTTAAGTGATTCTTGTGTCTCAGCCACCTAGGTAGCTGGGTGCACATCACCACTCCTAGCTAATTTTTTTTCTAATTTTTATAGAGAAAGAGCTTTTTTCTAATTTTGCTGTGTTGGCCCAGGATGGTCTGGAACTCCTGGCCTCAAGAGATCCACCCACCTCAGCTTCCCAAAGTGCTAGTATTACAGGTGTGAGCCAGTTACCTGTTTTTTTTCCTTTTAAGACAGTGTGAATACTTAAGAGACAGTCCCTTAGCATATTCTAAGTATACAGTACAGTATTATTAGCTATAGTCCCTGTGCTGCACATTCGAACTTATTCATTCTACACAACTGAAACTTTGAACCCTTTGACCAGCATCTCCTTATTTCCTCTACCTCTTACCCTTGATAACCACCATTTTATGCTGTTTCTAGTTTGATATTTGGATTCCACATATAAGTAAGATTATACAGTGCTCCTCTTTCTGTGTCTGATTTATTTCACTTAACATGATGTCCTCCAGATTCATTTATGTTGTCTCATAGACACATTTTCCTTCTTTTTAAAGATTAAATAGTATTTCATTGTGTGCATGTTTGTGTGGTTTATTTATTTATTTATTTATACATTTACTGACAAGTTGTTTTCATATCTTGGCTATTGTGAATAATGCAGTAATAAACATGGGAGTGCAGTATATCTTCTTAATTTTTTATTTTTAATTTTTGTGGGTACATAGTAGGTGTATATATTTATACCTTTGAGATACTGATTTTACTTCCTTTGGATATATATGCATATGATAGCTTGCTGGATTATATCTGTTTTAGCCCTTTTTCTTTAATATTTGCAATATCTTAAGATTTTTTTTTTGGTTGTTTATTTGATTAGGTATTGTGCCTACTTAGCCTGTGGACTTTTGTTCCAACTCAATAGATTTTTCCAGTTAAATACAAAGATAATTTTTTTCTGGGTAATAATTAGCAAGAAATTCTGCAGAGTGATCAAAAATATCAAATACTCAGTATTTCAGAAAAAGATTAAATAGGTTACAATTTTACTGATAATGTGAAAGAATATAAAAACTTGATTTCCTCAACAACATTACTTTCTTTTGTAAATGTGGTTTCTAAAAAGATGAAACAATTAAAACTTACAGGTTTTATTTTTTTCTTGTTTTTTTTGACTGAATCCCTAATGCTGCCCACAGAACTTCAGGATCTAGGTAAGAAATTTATTTGGATATTAGCTAAAGCATGACCAGTTAGGATAATTTCTATTTTTAAAATTTTGTTTTCTTTCAAGTTAATTCTTGACTTGCTTTTTTTTTTTCACCCTGTCACTAATTTATATAGACTAACCAGTTGTCCCGAACTAACTTTTTCAGAATTTGTACTTTGATGGTCATATTACCAAGTCTCTATGAAGAAACAGTTGTCATATCTGAAAAATAATCAGCAATCTATGACAGGACAGAAAGTGTTGCTGGGAGACATAATCTGGATTCTAATATTGGTATTTCTTGCAATGATGGTAACAGTGAAACAATAGGTATAAACTGGGATTTTTCTGGAACTTTCAGTTGTCCAACATGTTTCCCAGCTATATATTTATGGAACGCAGAACCTAGTTCCTGCTTCAACTGTACAGTTTGAACATTTATCCTGAGACTGTCCAAGGCCATCTCAGTCTGGAGGAAGGGATAACTTTTTTTTATTTCTTCCATCCAAAGGGAATATTTTGAACCTCATCTGTCTAGAGTAGCCGTCTTTTTCTAATCTTTTGGCCTAGAAGGAATTCCTTTCTTTGACTTAACAAACATGCCCTAAGCATGGTAGTGGCCCTGAAGGCATGGATAGTGTCTTATTCAATTTGATATACCCCTACAATACCCGCTAGTGAGACAGGCTTGAAGAGTGGTCATTTTTTAATTTTCCTGCTCCTTTTCCTTTGTAACAACCTGTTTCAAAATCTTGATTTTTGCCTCTTTAACATATCTTGTATCCAAGTTTTCCTTTTCATTTTCATGACCCCTATCAAAATTTAGATCTTTCTGATTTCTCAGTGTGACTGTTGCAAAAGTCTCCTAGGGCCTTCTTTTTTTTGTCCCATCCACCCTTCATTTGCCCATTTATTTGACAATTTATTTCTTACCTTTTTCTATTTGTCAGGCACTGTGGAAAGTTCCATGACATTAGATAAACCACGACCTGACTCGTATTTCTTAGTGTATAGAAATGATCAGATTTCTATCCTATATAAACATTTTCCAGGGCTCTCCATGCCTTCCAAATGAAACCCACTCCCCTCTTTATATGCAAGACTCCTATAATCTGGACCCAGGTCCTTTCTATTCTAGGTCCCATTATTCCTTTTTATGACCCACTTTCTTATAAAAATAGATTGACTCTCCCTAAATACTTCTTAAGATTTCTTACCTTAACGCTTTTACTCACATCATTCTCTCTCCATGCAGACAGACAGAGTTCTTCATTTTTCTGCTAGCCGAATCTCTTATATTTACTCATGCTCAACTCATATGTCACTCCTCCTATAATACTTTTTTCTTTTTCACCCAGGATTTATAAAACATTTCCAACTTAATCACATTCTAAATTAGATTATTGTCACATGCATGAGTAACTTCCACTAAAGACTGCTTAGGAACCTGATTTCAAGGGGAGATATTTTAGCCATTGTTGATTGCTTCATAGGGTCCAGCACAACACTTTGCAAAAAAAAATGTAGTTTATGTGAACAAATATAAATATACTTCAATTAGTATATGTTCATTTGGGAGGAATCCATGATTTTAGGTGGGCCTGGAGATGACTTAAATATCTATGACTGAGTTGTGCTATAAACTATGCTGACCACCAGCATGCTACAGCATCTCTCATCAGGCGCTGTAATGGCATTGCATCACCCATTAGTTACTTTTCATATCACTTCTCTAGTCATAAATGATAGACATTTAGCATGGTAATGTATTTGACATTTCTATCTGGGGAGCCATCAATGGCAAATTTAAAGTCTAGTCAGATTAAGATGTATTTAGGTCAATTCAATTTAGTAAGTATTTCTTGAACACATAATCAACAGTGATTAGCATTTCCTGTTTTGTTCATATGACTTATTTGTTTCTTGTTAAATATGCAAAGTTATCTCCTGTCATCAGTGGTCTATTTTGTATTTTATACACTTAAATGCCATGCATTGTTTCTTATTTGAAAAATATTAGAAAACCATGCTATGTAATAACCTAAATATTCTTGC
Organism: Sapajus apella; assembly: GCF_009761245.1. Lineage (NCBI taxonomy): Eukaryota > Metazoa > Chordata > Mammalia > Primates > Cebidae > Sapajus > Sapajus apella. Next base: position 1,308,277 of record NW_022437061.1, read on the forward strand.
CTTTCAGATAACTTCAATATCACTCAGAAATTTATAGAAGAGAATGTTGAATACATGTGAGTTGTGCTAAATACTTTTTGATGATTTTTTTAAAATAATCCGATACATTCTATAAATGTTAATGCTTCTCAAAAGTAATTTAACTAAATATAAATCATATCCAAGAAGTAAAGACAACATTAATTATAAAATTCAGGTAAAGCCTCAAGTTGTAAAATTTATAGCCATCACAGTAGGTAATATCCTGAGGCTATTCAGGATTTTCCTGTGACTTTTCTTAGCCATAAATAGAAACTCTGCAACTGATCTTTGTATGCCTTATGTGAACTGTTGCAGCACCATCATTACCTTTGCTCAGTATGTTCAGGAAGCACCCTTTGAAGAAATGGAAAAGCTGGTTAAAGACATGGTAGAATACAAAGACAGCTGTATGGCTAACAGCATGCTCCCAAAGTGTTCAAAATTACCTGTAAGTAAATTGCTTGTGTTTCTTTTCCTTTTTGCTTTTATGTATTTTTTTCTTTTTTTTTTGAGACAGAGTCTTGCTCTGTCACCTAGGCTGGAGTGCAGTGGCAATCTTGGCTCACTCCACCTCCTGGGTTCAAGAATTCTCATGCCTCAGCCTCCCAAGTAGCTGGGATTACAGGCATGCACCACCATGCCCAGCTAATTTTTTGTATTTTTAGTAGAGATAGGGTTTTGCCATGTTGGCTAGGCTGGTCTTGAACTCCCAACCTCAAGTGATCCTCCCACCTTGGCCTCCCAAAGTGTTGGGATTGAAGGCATGAGCCACACTGTGCCCAGCCAATTTCTTGTGTTTCTTAAACACACAAGATTATTTGCCCAACACTGAGTTAATTTCTGGCTTGAAAATAGGAAATAAAAGATATTCTGTGCACAGCATTTTTGTTTTGCCTAATACTGGTATTTAGAACAAGGTACTTTCCTCAGGAAAGATAATAATTCTGTATTATGATGCACATAAGGAGCTTGCTGTATATTCGCAGTATGTATACGGTATGCCCTGTATATACAGGCAGAGGAGGAAGCTATAACTGAAAATGCATGTGAAAGTAAAGAGACACCCTCCTTAGCTGCTTCTCTCAATATGTATTCTATTGTCACATCCCTTTTCTGGATTTCCTCCAAGTAGAATCACCATCTGCATCTCCAAAAAAACTACAACTAAACAGCACTTCTAAACACTCTACCAATACATTAACGTGCCAGCATGTCCACCTTGGGAGATGGGTAGAAAAGCCTGGTAGAAGGGAAAGGTAGGCAGCAAGGGAAGAGTAAGAGGTTAAAGTGTCTTGTGAAAAGATACATGAACAAAGATTCTGAAAGAACAGGATGGTTGTCAAGGATTTGGGTAAAGATGCTTTAATGGGGCATACTTGCAGTCCCAGCTATTTAGGAGGCTTTGGCTGGAGGATCACTTGAGCCAAGGAATTCAAATCTAGCCTGCACAACATATCAAGACCCCATTCCAAAGAAGAAGAAGAAGGAGAAGAACAGAAGGAGAAGGAGAAGGAGAAGGAGAAGCAGCTCTGCTGGTAGTGGTGGGAAAATTTTTTATTGTGTTTTCTAGAGAGTACAGAAGCTTTACTTTACCATGACTAAAAAGTGTCCTTTTCGTCTCCGTTGTATAGAATAATGTTTTACAGGAAGCAATATGTGCTATGGAGGGGCTACCACAAAAGCATAATTTTTCACACTGCTGCAGTAAGGCTGATGCTGAAAGAAGACTCTGTTTTCTCTATAACAAGAAAGCTGATGTGGGATTTCTGCCTCCTTTCCCTACCCTGGATCCTGAAGAGAAATGCCAGGCTTTTAAAAATAACAAAGAATCCTTTCTAAATCAGTAAGTTTAATATTAGTAAAAAATGACTCAATTGAAGAATTAATCTTAGGCTGAATCTAATACCTATCTCAAAGAAATATGGCTGGGTTCATTAATTGATTGATTGATTGTTTCATTCATTCAAAATATACTGTGTGTCAGATTCTGTGCTCAGTGTTCAGGATATGACTATGATCAAGATACGGACCCTGCTTACAAGACCCTTATATTAATGAATTGTATCTTCTAATTGGTAAGTCCTAGAGCAGAGGTGTGTATGTGGTGTTAAATTGCTAGGATGCACAGTGGAGGAAATAATATATTCTTCCCAATGGGAAGTTGCAGCTTTCCCCTTAGGCAGACACTCAATTATAGGATGCTTAGCAAAACATCTGTTTTTTAATAGTGCAGTCATTGTAGAAGCAGAGACTTTTTCTGGAACGTTGGTTTGCACCTTGAAATCTAAATCACAAGTTTATCTGAACAAAAGTAAATAGGACCCCTGGATCTCAGATAGAGTGTATATTGATAGCTGTTATTTGAACATGGAAGAGATAACTGCCGACCAGCTAGTAGCATGCGGCTGGAAGGAGAGTAGCCACAGCTCAGTGTTTAGGATTAGAACTGTAATCATCATTCTTTCTTTGAAGTGAGCAATTTCAATGATAAGGACTTCAAAGGACTCTTATTAGGAACTGGATGAAGCTGCCTTGTATTGAAGTTTTCTGTAAGGGGAAACCTTTCTTCCTTTTACCTTGTTTTACAACTTGCTTTTCTTGTCTCTTTCTATCTTTTCTTTTCCTTCCCATCTTACCCTCCCTTCCCTTGTCTACATTCATTGCTTTCCTGTTTCTCCCTTTCCCTTCTTCTCTCTCTTTTTCATTTTTATTTTTTATAGCTTTGTGTATGAAGTTGCCAGAAGGAACCCGTTTGTCTTCGCCCCTACACTTCTAACTGTTGCTGCTCATTTTGGGGATGTGGCTAAATCATGTTGTGAAGAACAAAACAAAGTCAACTGCTTTCAAACAAGAGTGGGTATAGCATTTGTTTAATGAAGAGGAAAAGGAATCACTCAATACCACAGATCCAGACGTTGACTTACCTTATAGCAAAAGGCTTGCTTACTGTATATGATGTTCTTTTGCCATATTCAATGATTTTCAAACCACTGGTTACCAGGTGCTGCTGTAAATATTCTCTTTACCTGAGACTCTTGAAAGACAGTCAGTCATTTCCAGGGTCTCTCTTCTGGCTTTGTTTTCTTTATAAATTGGAAGGAAGCCCTGGTGATTGAATGCCCTGGGTGAAAGATAACATTTTACTTTTTATCTTTAATAATTTCTAGTCTTTTGACTACAAACGAAATGGAATAATCTCAGTAGAGATGGCCAAGCTCACAACATGCTGCCTCACCATGGAGCACTATGCGCCTTTCTACCAATTGCAATTCAATCACCAGGAAGACTGGTCCTACCTTTGTGATGTGCCATAAGTGCATATTTCTTTAATATGTGTGTTCATTGAAATAAAAATCCTGTAGATTTTCTTTCTCTGAACAAACTTTGTAATGGTTTGAATGAAATGTGATTTAAAAATAAGAGAATAGTGAGATTTTGCCACTGTTTCAAAAGAATTTTCTCTTTCTTCTTCAGACAGTACCTGTCATGCAATATTTAAAAGCATTTTCTTCTTATCAAAACAATGCCTGTGGGGCACTTTTGAAATTTGGAACCAAAATCATTAACTCTATGTGAGTTTTATGCTATATATCTTGTCTCTGCTTGCATTTCCTTGTCTGTGTCCCATTTTTGTTAAATGGTTGATGACTTTTATTTTCTTCCTAGTATCCAGGGGCCTTGAGGTGGGTCTGAGCCTACTTGGATAGCTCAGAACCAGGACATTAGGTCAAGATGAGAGAAGCTTTGGGAGGTGGGGAGACCCAAAGGAGAATGGTGGCTGTGTCTGAGATATATTTAGGTTAATTGGGAATCTGAACTGGTCTGGGAGTTTCAAACCAGGGTTTTAAAACTCATACATGCTTTAGAAATAATTCATCCCTTGGCCTTTGACTTTAATAATGACACAGCCTGCAAAGATACATTTTATCTCTAGTGTTCACCCTAACTAATTAGTAGTGGGTACTAAGGCAATGTCTTGAGAAAAATTTTGAGATTTCAAGTTGAATTATCTGTGGCTGCCATGAGCTTAGAGTAGGAAGTGGTGGCCTTACACAGCATGTCTTGATATAGTAATTATGGAAGAAAGCACACTTCTCAGGTTTTTGTTTTGTTTTGTTTTTTGCTCACATCCAGGACTCTGGGGGTCTTAAAATATCAGCCTAAGATTTTCAAAGTGATCATGTAGGCTGTGCACCAGCTGTTTGCTAAAGACTTCTATAAAAACAACAACAACAGTGGCAATGCTCTTTGGAACTATTCACATGGTATTAGCAAATTACTCCCACTTGCTCTACTTACTGTTCAAATTATTTTTGTGGATTATCAATTCTCTTTCCAGAAATATTGCGATACTCAGTCAAAAATTCCCCAAGATTGAATTTAAGGAGCTTATTTCTCTCATAGAAGATGTTTCTTCCAACTATGATGAATGCTGTGAAGGGGATGTTGTGCATTGCATCCGTCACATGGTAAATATTCTTTAAAACCAAGTTAAAATAGGGATTTTGGCAACCGTATTTTTTGTTCTCAAGTTGCCCTGATGTGTGAGTACTTCGCCACAATGAAATCAGAATGTGAAGTAACTTTTGAATGATATCCTAAAATAAAATATAAAATTTTTACAAATAAATCTTTGGATTTTTTTATACTTGGAAGTTTTAAAGATTACTCAGCAGATTGTATGTTATATGGCGAAATTTCTTGATGTAAAACTTCAAGAATTTCAAAATTTTCAAAGTTTATTCAGTCCAGACTGAAGTTTTCTCTTACATTATAAGTCCTCTTTCAGAGAGATTAGAAACCTATAGTGAAGCTCAGGGAATTACCTGTTATCATTATGTTTTTAAGAGCTGATTTCCTTGAGCTTCCTTATGCTATTCAGGTATAGCCTTTCCAAATAAGTGGATACATTAATTTAACTGTCCTTTTCCCTTTATCTTTTGCTTCCCTTTCTCTGGCCTTCTGTCTTCCCTTTTCCCTTTCTTATCCTTCCACTTTCCCTTTCCTTTCCTGCCTTTAACGGGCAATTAAATATTGTATATTCTCATGGTACACGACAACACGATATATATATGTATGTATATATATCATGATATATAGGCATATATATTAATATATACATATACATATTGTGGAATGTCTAAATCAAACTAAGATATGCATTGCCTCACATACTTATTTATTTATGGTGAGAATACTCCAAATCTTAGCAATTTTAAAGTACTCAGTATAGTGGTATGAACTCATCACTGAGTCACCATGATATACAATGGATCTCTTGAATATATTCCTTCTGTCTAAATAAAATTTTGTGTCCTTTAACCAACATCTCCTCAATCCCCAGCCTCTGGAAACCTTTAAAATGATTCTCCAAGGAAATGTATCGGTACAAATATTTTTGGCATAGTTTTAATTGTTCATGCTTTCTGTTGTCACTCCTAAGTGGGAGATGACTACTGAGAACATATGGATGCAGGGAGGGGAGCAATACATGCCTGGGCCTGTTGGGTTGTGGGGGTGAAGAGAGAGCATCAGGAAAAATAACTAATGCATGGGGGCTTAAAACTTAGGTGATAGGTTGATAGGTGCAGCAAACCACTATGGCACATGTATACATATGTAACCTGCACTTTCTGCACATCTATCCCAGAACTTAAAAAAATTGTTCATGCATTCAAAGATAATAACATTTTATAAAAAAAATAAGTGTATGATAGCTTGCACCTGTAATTACAGCTACTCAGAACTCAGGAAGCTAAGAAGGGAGGCTTGCTTGGGTCCAGGAGTTAGAGGATACAGCACAGTGAGATATAATCCCAACAGCCTTGGCAACAGAATGAGACCTTGTTGAAAGAAAGAAGAAAGAAAGAAAGAAAGAAAGAGAGAAAGAAAGAAAAGAAGGAAAGGAAGGAAGGAAGGAAGAAAAGAAGGAAAGGGAGAAAGGAAGGAAGGAAAGGAGAGAGAGAGAAAGAAAGAAAGAAAGAGAGAGAAAAGAAAGAGGGAAAGGAAGAAAGGAAGGAAGGAAAGGAGAGAGAAAGAAAGAAAAGAAAGAGGGAAAGGAAGAAAGGAAGGAAGGAAGGGAGGGAGAGAGAGAGAAAGAAAGAAAGAAGAAAAGAAAGAAAGAAGGAAAGAAAACAAGAAAGAGAAAGAAAGAAAGGAAAGGGGAAGGAAGGGAGAGAGAAAGAAAGGAAGAAAGAAAGAAAGGAAGGAAGGAAAGAAAAAGAAAAAGAAAGAAAGAAAAAGAAAGAGAAAGAAATAAAGAAGAAAGAAAGAAAGAAAGAAAAAGAAAGAAAGAAAGAAAGAAAAAGAAAGAAAGGGATTTGACTTTTAGACTCACAGTGAAGATAGCACATCAATTAAATAACTTGACTTTTAGGGTATTGAGAATTGGTTATTTAAGCAATGGACAACAGATGCTCCCAATAATTATTTTTGTTTCTAACTGTACCCAAGTTAAAGCAATCTCTTTTGTGGTTTATTTTTGTATTGCTTGATTGTTCATGGTGATGTAGGTTCTATAATTTAAAATCTAATATATTGAATTAAGATATAATTATAGATTTTCTGTGGAATTTGAGGCTGAGATTAAGGTATTATGTCTCAAATTTCCTTCTTTTTAATGTCTTTCTGGAGAAACAAGAGGAACAGCATTACAGTTAACTGAAAATAGAAGTAACTTCTCAGAATAAGAGATGCTTTGCCTAGAACAATGATGGCATTAGATGAGATGCAAATATCTTTTTGAAGATTGGCTTTGAAGTTCTATGTGGTTTGATGGAAACATGTTGCCAATCCCCATTTCATTTTCTTTTTTTTTAACCTCAGTCATGAGCTTCATCTTACTACTTATCCCCTGGGTTCACCAGAAGATTCCAGTCAGTGGAAATAGCTTGAGTAAAGTAATGATGGCTTGAAACAGTGTGGTGTGTTGCTGGAACTCAACATAGTTCAAGTGGTAATGGAACAGAGAGTGGAGATAATGATCAGTCTTATTCTAGAGTCTGCAAGGGCCCAGATCAGTTTTTAAAAATTATTCAACTAATGTATAAATAAGATAACAACACCCTCTTTCTAATTCCCAACTCTTATGTAGAGGTTAGAACTGCAGTAAAGGGTAGGGATGGGGACAGAGTAAGGTTTTATACTTGAACAATATTTGCTAACCTGAACAGCTTCAAATGAATGGTATCCATCAGAGAATGATATACATTAGGAAATGATACCATGGGTGGAACAGCTTCATATATTTGATGAATCAACATCTGGTAGTTGCTGTAGTTCATTCACTTGTCATTCTTTCATTCACTTATCAAATATTTATTGAGTTTTTGCCATGTGCTTGGCCACAAGAAAAGACCAGGATTATAGGTATTATAGTAACATGTCTTTTCAGTGGTCTCCACTGAAAGCATAGGTGGACTCTCATGGAAAAGAGATGACATTTAGAATATAAGATGTCAATGTGTCAGTGTAGGAGGGTTATTTAAAAGACCAATGCTTGATAATGGATGAAAATGTGTAGTAGAGGCTATTTTAAAATAATGACATCATCTTAAATCCTGAGAAATAAAGTTTTATTGTAAAACTTCATGTGCATTAAGTAAATCCAAAATTTAAATGAATATTATCTATAAAATTAGTTGATGAAGTGATTTCAGATGCTGCGCTCATGACTGACTGTGCATGCCACCATTCTATTATGGAATAAAACCCAGCCCTGAAGAAATTCTGAAAGTAAAATAATCTCTCATTCTTATTTGGTACAGAGCAAGATTATGAACCATATTTGTTCAAAGCAAGATGCTCTCTCCAGTAAAATCAAAGGGTGCTGTGAAAAGAAAATACCAGAGCGTGACCAGTGCATAATTAACTCGAGTAAAGATGATAGACCAAAGGATTTATCTCCAAGAGAAGCAAAATTTACTGACAGTGAAAATGTGTGTCAAGAACGAGATGCTGACCCGGACACCTTCTTTGCTGAGTAATGTAACTCTTTATTGAATTTATAAGGCAAAAAGAAAGAAACTTATAAGATTTGACTTACGTTGGCTAATTTAGGTGAAAGGAAATGGTACCATTTATTTCACTAGGTATCGTATAATTTTTAAAAATAATGATTATAGACTATAGTGTTTTCACATAATTTTAAGAAAAAACAACTATATTAATAAAATAATGGGTAACATTTACTGAGCACTTTTAATATGTGCCAGGCATGGGACTATACACTTTATACAGTTTAACTATTTTAATTCTTACAGCAATCATACAAAATAAGTACAATTTCTCCCGATTTTTCAGATGAGCAAGCTGAGATATAATGAAGTGAATTGTTCAGATTCACAGCTAAAATGTGACAGAGTAAGAATTTCACTCCAGGAGGCCTGGCTTAACAAGTTACCAGCTTAACTGCTATGCTATGCCACCTATAACAGTTAAGGGGAAGACTAGTGAACTTGGAGCCACAGGGACTATCTTTGAGTTCTGTTACTCACTGGGACAAGTTAACCTTTCTGTGCTTTCTTTGTCATATATAAAATGTGTATAAGAATACTTATTCATCAGGAATCCCAGCTACTTGGGAGGCTGAGGCAGAGAATTGCTTGAGCTGGGGAGGTGAAGATTGCTGTGAGCTGAGATCCTGCCACTGCACTCCAGCCTGGGCGACAAAGCAAGACTCTGTCTCAAACAAACAAACAAATGAATGAAAAAACCTATTAATTTAAAGTTATGGCAATGTAATATAATCCAGGAACTTTGCTGGGTTTTTATCTTCAGGAAGCCTTCATCTATAGAGAGTATGAAGTGAGAAGAGTCAGACATAAATAAATAAGTGCAAAAAATGTTATTTCTGATAGCACCCTGTTCTAGGTAATGTGGGGAAACAGAAGAAGAATGGTCAGTTGTATATGGCGATCCTGAAAAGGCTTGATAGGGAAATGGTGCTTGAAGAAATTTTGGCAATCTAGATAGAGAAGGTAGAGCATGAAGTGAACTGTATAATGGTTTGGTGCGCATATGGCTGTGGGCAGAGTATCTGCAATGAGAGACCAGGATGGTGAGAGACAGGTGGGGCCATGTCATGCAGACATGCTAAGTAATGGGATGCCACTGAATGGTTTTCGTGGAAGAATAAGGAAGGACAAAATCACTTTTAGTTTTTAGAAACTTTATCTGGAGAAAATTCCAGTTTGGGGCTTGGATAACAGGGTAGGTAGTTTTCCCATTCAAGGTGAAAAAAACAGCAGGTTTTGTGAGAAAGATAATATGTTTAAGTATGAGCACGCTGACTTTGAGGTGCCAGTAGAATAAGTAATTGGGACTATCAGGAGATAATTTTATATGTGAACATGGAGCTCTGGAAGGGAATTTGGCTTGAAATCTAGGACATAATAACAGCTAATGTTTATTGAATACTTTGCTAAATTTTAAGTGCCTCTCATCTACTAACCACCAAATTTTCAAAACAACCCTCTGATAGTATGGTTTTATAATCTTTATTTTTCAGGTAATAAAACAGGTATAGAGAGGTTAAGTAACTTACCCAAAATCACACATGCGGTACAGCCAGGATTCAAGTGCAAGCAATGTGGCTCCAAACTCCTGGTCTTATAACTACTGTCCTCTCTGACTTCTCACGGTTGTGGATATTAAATCAAGTTCAATTAAACAAAATGATAGATGGTACCTGACATATGTGTTTGACAGATAAAAACCATTTTTATCATCATCACTATTACAACATAAAAAGTGTTTGAAGCATGGGGAGAAATGAGAGAGTAACTGAGCAAGCCAAGTCAGAGTGCTCACTGTTTTAAGGTAGAGTCTTTCTGAATGTGAACATCTCAGGCATTTAATCATATCACTAGCAAATTCTTTCTTTTTATGGAGATGCAATTTACTCCATAGCAGCCATTCACTTGTGTTTAGTTCTCTTTCTGGTGGCCACTCAGTAGATGTCCAATTTTATGCCACATGAGAGATAGTCCGTCAAATATTTGAAGAAAACTGTTTGAGGTTTTCTTCAGTGGCTTTTCCAGCCTCGAGTAAGCTTCCAGGGATCTTTCTTCACAGCATTTGAGACATGTTTTTAGGTGTGTGTGTTTGCCCCCCTGAGAAGAAGTCCATGGCTTACATCAGATATTAAGAGGAGCCTTGATTCTCTGAAGGTTAAGCACTACTGCCGTGGGATATGGGAATATATCTCACAAATTGAACTGAAAAGCAAATGGGAAGCTGCGTAGATGGTATTAGAGAAAACAAGACTAATCGAGAAGTTCAAATCCCGAAAAAAAAAGGGGCGGGATGTAGTAATGAGCAAAGCTTGCTCCCTGTCTCTCACCAAGACCACATTGTGGGTGAAAGGAAGCCATATTCCCAGTATCCCAACCTGGAAATCTGAATGTATTTTCAAACATAATTATTTCATAATATATTATTTCCCATGTTTTATGGATCAAATCATTCCAATAATTAGTTCTAAATAACTCTACTAATTCTCTCTTCCCAAGTAAAAAACACTGTTAGTTTAAAATATACCATGGAAGAGAACTTTTATAAAATGATCTTCTGTAGCCAAAATGTCCTCTTAAATTACTCTGTGACCAAACCAGAGTAGAAAATTAGCTTTCAAAAGCAGAGTCAGTATTAAATCTGACTGGATTATAAAATAGTGGAATTGGGCTTTTTGCTCTTTCTCTAATTTCTAATATGCAAAAATATTTTACACATTGCAGGTTTAATTTTGAATACTCGAGGAGACATCCAGACTTGTCTATATCACAGCTTTTAAGAGTTGTTCAAATATATAAAGATCTCCTGAGAAATTGCTGCAACACAGAAAACCCCCCAGATTGTTACCATTATGCGGTAGGTTCCATCATTGTAAGTTCAGAAAATTAAAAAAGAACAACTATAAAACACTTAAAAATTGATATCAGAGTTTTGCTCCAGTCTGGGGGTAGGAAATGTGATTGATTAATCTGAGTCTACTGTAGATTCAGCCTAAAAAGATCAACTGGGAAGGCCAGTGTCATCAGTTTGGCTGATGCGTAATGTTTTGGACTACTAATCCAGTGTGTTAGTTCAAAAATCTCTTGACATTAAGCAGTTTAAAGTTACATTTTTTAAATGTATTCTGTATTTTATTAAGCCATATTGGATATTATAGGATTTCAGAAGTAATGATGGATTGTTGTAGATGACTAGGATTCTGTATTTTATTAAGTCATACTGGATTTTTGATGATTTCAAAAGGAATGATTGATTTTTGTAGATTATTAGGAAAATACCAAAGATTACAAAAAGCCCTTTTCTGATTCTCCCACCAGGAAATAGCTATAATTAACATTTTTGTTCAACCTTTCAGTACGCGTGTGTGTGTGTGTGTGTGTGTGTGTGTGTGTGTGTGTGTGTTCTAAAAAATAAGATTGGCATAATACCTAGAAAATGTTTGGGCCTGTTTTTTATTTGGTAACATAGAAAACCTTTTTTTTTTTTTGTTATAAATTGTGCCTCCTTGGTTTCCTGCTATTGCCACAAAGTAAGCAGCTTAAAACAACAAAAATTTATTCTCTCACAAGATGCCAGAAGCCTGAAATGAGTCTCATGGGGCCAACATCAGGTGTCAGAAGGGCTGTGTTCCCTCTAGGGAAACTACCTGGACTCTTCCGGTTTCTAGTATAGAAAACATTTTATGTCATTAAACTGACTTCAAGATATACTTGTTTTTAAATAACGGTATCCCATTATAATTATATAATTTATTTAACTGATTTCCTACTGTGTGTTGGACATTTTGGATGTTTACTTAGGGTGTTTTTCATTTTGTAAGTGACCCTGAAATGAACATCTTCTTCCATTTATTTTTATTAATCTTTATGAGTTTTTTTCTTAGGATAGATTATTAGGGGGAAAATTATTGCATCAAAATATCTGAACTTTTAAAAAAAAATTTGACACAAAATTTTGAGGTACTGTCTAGAAAGTTTTTGCTGGTGTCTAGACCCAAAACAGCGCTTGGAAATGTTCATTTCAATGTCACTTTTACCAACATTGCACATGGAAATGAACTTTGTTGGATTTGGATTTATATGTAAATAATAGTGGTTTTTGTGTGTGTGTGTGTGTGTGTGTGTGTGTGTGTGTGTGTGTGTGTGTGTGT